>NC_134782.1:38945656-39030656 GCF_046742065.1 Oratosquilla oratoria
CATCCCAATTAGGGTGTTTGTCTCTTATCACTCTCATTTTTCTTTCATGCAAGAAGTCTTCCATCCACTTCAGCAGTTTGCTCTGTATTCCTCCTGCAGATTCTTATTTCTTAAGCACCTTCTTATGTGGCACCTTATCAAAAGCTTTTTTTCAGGTCTAGAAATGCACAATCAGCCCATCCATCTCTTTCTTGTATTACATCTATTAGCCTTGAATAGAAAAGCATTAAGTTTGTGACGCATGCTCGTCCTTGTCTAAATCCAAATTGTTTTTTCCAGATGCCTTACCCATCTAGTTTTGATAATTCTTTCACAAATTTTAGCTATCGTACTTGTACTCTGTTAGTTCATTCGTGCATTATCTCAAAATCCCATTTGCCATTTCATCTGGTCCATGCGATTTTCTGACATTGAGATTACTCAAGTGATTCATTATTTCATTCCTCGTCACTTCTGTCTCTTTCATAGGAGGGACTTTCTCCTCCCACTCGATATTTCTGGGTTGTATGTTCTCCCTCGTAAACACCGATTTAAACTGCTTGTTCATAATTTCTGCCATTTCTATTTCCTCTGTGTATTCAACTCCTTGTCGTAGTTTCTCTAATTCTTGTTTGTTTTTCAGTTTGTTGTTTACAAATCTGTTTAATAGATTTGGTTGATCTTTACATTTTTCTATGACATCTTTTTCATACTTTCTCTTTTTTGCTCTGCACACTTGTACCTATTCATTTCTAAAACTAGTATATATTTTCCATTTTTCAGGTCTTATGTATTTTTTCCATTTTATCCAAACTTTGACCCTTTTGTCTTTTAACTCCCTACATCTTTTGTTGTACCAACACTTTACATATCCTTTTTCTTGTTTTTGTCTTGGAACGTGCTTTTCCACTCCTTTATATATTTTTGTCAAAATATTCCATTTCTCTTCTGTTGTTTCCTCCTTGTGTATCCTTTCCCAGTCTGCTTTTTGAAAGAATTCTCTTATTCTATCAAAATTTGTTTTTCCATACATCCATCTTCCCTTTATTGTTCTTTTTTTCATGTATTTTTCCTCATTTAGTTCCAGTTCAACCAATATGCGGTCACTTTTACTTATTGGCGTCTTATATTCAATCTTGTCCACTATTTCTGGCTCTGATGTGATTATTAGGTCCAGTCTCGATGGTTCTTCCTCATATCTATACTTAGTATTCTCTTGTATCCATTACGTCATTGTATGTTCTATAATCATACCAAGTAGTACATTTCCCCATAGGTCGTCTCCACCCTTCACTGTCATCTCTTCCCAGCAGATTTCTTTACAATTAAAGTCACCCATTATAAGTATTCTTCCTTTTGTGTTTTCTCTTTTTCCACGAGGGCGTTTAGGAGGTACTTAATTTACTGCAAACTTCCTGCTCTTCCCATCCCTGTCCTCCACTTCCATCATAATCATATCTATTCTTTCCATATGTGACAATCCTCACATTTATATCCTTCTTAGTCAGGAACATAACTCCACCCCCTTGTTTTACCTCTCTGTTTCTAATCCAATAATTATATGCATCATGTCCTACACTGTTAGGTGGTAGTGGACCTTTCAATTTTGTCCCTACAATTCCCATTATGTCCTTTTTTTCCATCGGGTAATCATTCAATTCGTTCAAGCCTGTTATTAAACCATCTATGTTTGTGTAAGACTCTTTTAAATTTCTGCTACTTCCATCGTGTTTTCTTTTTCCTTTCCGTTTTTCTCTGCTATGAACCATCTCCTCACTTTCATATCTACTACTCTCTAATAGAATTTCTCTTTTTCTGACTGTTCTTTTCTCGTTTTTTCCTTAGCTTCTAGTCTTTTTGTTTTTTCCTCTTTCCTCTTTATTCATTTCTCTTTTAATTCATACCTGTTTATACTGTTCACTGTCAGCTAGTTAATCTGTTTTTGCTAAGATATTCTCTGCTGTCGTTTGTGACCTGAATTTGATCCTAATTGGTCTAGTCTTATCTGTATTGTATTTCCCTAGGCTTATTGTATGGTCAATAAATAAGGTGGAGTAAAACACGGCAGGATGTTTCTAAATGTAATTGTACGTGGAATGTACAATTTACATCTTTCACTTCACTCTCACAAAACTCACGTGATCTCAACTCTCTCGCAGCTCGCTCACGACTACTGCGTGCGTGACTAGACGCTTGGGTAGCATGCCCCAAAACAGTTATTAATGATTTATTTTCTACAATTATTACGATTATTCACTCGCGCACAGAAATTTACATTCATACACCTTTCAGTTACACAACAACTTAATTTGATAGTAATAATGATCTATATCCCATTCATTCAACTTTCGCATCACAAATAAATTGATAATTACTTAATAGGCACAATTGGTAATTTGTGAATTCTCGAACATTCACGCTGACACGCATGTACATACACACATACAGAATTTTAACTACGCATTTATTTGAATCTACAAGGAGCATAATGCTAACAAGCTTAGAATACAATAGTCTTTATATTTCTTCAATTTCTTTCCGTTTCTTGTCCATCCTCTTGAACTACTTTGGTATGTTATTTACCTTTTCCTTTTTCCTCTTTTACTCTTGTGGTCCTGTTTGGATTATACTTCTCTTCCGTCCCTAATATAATTATACATTTCATTTTGTCCGCTAAGTCTCTTACTATATTGTCCTTTTCTCTCATCACTTTAATAACTGTGTCCTTAGTTTGTTCTTTCATATATTGTGTCACTGTATCTCTAAATACAACTTTGTTATTCTCTTGGACTTTTCTTCAACCCTGTGCTTCCTTTTCTATGGACTCTTTATTTTCTTTATTCTTCTTCTTTAATTCCTTATTCTCATCTTTTACTTCTTTTAACTGGTTAAGTTTTGATTCTCCTTCTTTAGTTCTCTCGGTTTATCAACTCTGGGTAGCCTGTAATAATTGGTCAAGCCTAACCTCCCATTCTTCGTTTTTTTTTTTTTTAGTTTCTCCTCTAGATTTACTAGTCGGGGGAGGTTGTCACCTCCTCCCTCATTAAATCCATAAAAGCAGTTATCTTCTCTTTCCATTGAGCTGCTATTATCTATATTTCTGCTCTTGACACCTCTGCTTCCTTGTTGTTCCTCGTCTGTGTATTGTGCCCCCCGTTTGTTTACACCTCTCCTAAGATCCGGGGCCCGTTCGTCCCCTTCCTCATTTCCTTCCATTTTCCTCAATAATCCCTCTCTCCTATTTCTTCACCTTCCCACTACACCACGAGCTTTCCCCCTTCCCTACTAATACAACAAGGTACTCCCTCGTCGTTGAGATCCACGAAAATTGCACTTCTTTTCCGGAGTTCCAATCTTCGCCGTGTATCCGACGTACGTGTGTATTTACCTAATTGTATTTACATAGTTGTATTTTGCGGGAAGGGGAGCTATGGTCGTGGTGTCCCGTCTTCATATCTAATTTTATCTAAACTGTTTTTAAAATCATGTATTGTTTTTGCACACACCACTTTCTCAACTAACTTGTTCCAAATGTTTATTACTCTGTGGGGAAAGCGGTCTTTTTTCAGGTCTCTTCTATAACTGTCTTTCTTCATTTTCTTTCCGTGTCCTCTTGTATTTCCACTATCCCATTTTATTAGATCCACTATATCAATAGTTTCTGCCTTTCATGATTTTATAAATAGTTATCAAGTCTCCTCTCTCTCTTCTTTGCTTTGATGTCTGTAGCTCAAGTTTTGCTAGCCTCTCTTCATATGATAGTTGTGAGAGTGTTGGTGCCAATTTTGTAATTGCTCTTTGTATTCTTTCAAGTTTTGTTATACATTTTTTTTTGTACTTGGTGACCACGTCGTCGCTGCATATTCCATTCTTGGTCTTATCAAAGTGACTAGTATTTTCTTCACCATTTCTTCATCCAGGTATGTAAATGCCACTTATAAGTTTCTCAATTTTTTTTTTATATGTTTCTCAGTGGACATATTATTCATAATAATGACTCCCAGGTCCTTCTCATTTTCTACGTTTTTATTTCTTCTTCTCCCACTATTCTTTTTTTTTTGCTTCCAAATCCCATTATACTACACTTCTTAATATTAAATTCCATATCCCACTTCCTTCTCCATTCCCATTATTTATTGAGATCACTCTGTAGCGACTCAGTCTTCTTCAGTGTTCACTTTTTTTTTTTTTCATCATCTGCAAAGAAGTTCATATAACTTTCAATTCCTTTATCCATGTCATTAATATATATAGCAAACATTATTGGGGCCAGAACTGTTCCTTGTGGAACACCACTTATCACTTCATCCCAATTAGAGTGTTGTCTAATATCTCGAGCTGGTCCTGTTGTGATCCACAAGGACTCACAGTCGATGCTAGGCAGCTTAGAATCGACACAGCCCAGCGACAATGTACGCCTACTGACCTCCATCCTAGCACTCCTGCTGAAGCTGCATCAGCAAGGCAGGAGTGTTACGCTCAACTGGGTGCCGAGCCACGTAGGTGTCCCAGGTAACGAGCTAGCCGACGCCGCAGCTGAAGCGGTGCGCCAAAGACCCGAAGTCGATGTTGTTGTCCCTCTCAGCAGAAATCAGTTGCGCCTACGCACCAGAGCTCTTAATCAGGTACAACGGTTCCTTCAGCACAGACTGGAGCCAGAGGTGTCAGAGAGGGCGAGGTGGTACAGGGCAGTCGCAGACTATGAGCCCCTTGTACTTCCTCGCTCTACACCTAGAAAAGTGGAAACTCTGCTCTTCCGTCTGCGACTGGAGTACCGTTGTTTCTGGCAGATTAAAAGTAACCCAACACCTGAAGAGAGAAGATGCCGCCACTGTAGCCACCCCGAAGCCACCCTCAAGCACTACCTCAAGCATAGCCCCGCAACTGCTTCTCTGAGGAGAGGACCTCCGACAACATCTGAGGGTCTTGTGCGTCGCCTATGCCGCCACCTAAGCGATTATGAACTGCGTCGGCTGGTGGAGTGTCAGCCCCCCCTATAACTTTATATATATTCTCATGTACACCACTTAATACCACTTGTACCACCAACACCGATCCATTCTGAAGGGTGCATTCGCTGAGATGTGCATACGTATTTTACATACGTATGCACATCTTGTGAATGTATGAGTGTGTGTGGTTGGGCCCACACACACTCATAAATCAATCACCCTCCAAACGGGCTCACGCTAAAAGCCCGTGGGAGCTTCACTCCCGAATTATACACACACACACTCTTATCACTACTCTCATTTTTCTTTCATTCAAGAGGTCTTCCATCCACTTCTTCCTGTATTCCTCCTGCAGTTTCTAATTTCTTAAGCAATATCTTATGTGGCACCATATCAAAAGCTTCTTAGTCAGGAACATAACTCCACCCCCTTGTTTTACCTCTGTTTCTAATCCAATAATTATATGCACCATGTCCTACACTGTTGGGTGGTAATGGACCTTTCAATTTTGTCTCTACAATTCCCATTATGTCCTGTTCTTTTTCCTTCAGGTAATCAGTTCATTCAAGCCTGTTATTAAGCCATCTATATTTGTGTAAGACACTTTTAATTTTCAGCTACTTCCATTGTGTTTTCCATTTCCCTTGTGTTTTCTTCTGCTATGAACCATATCCTCACTTTCATATCCACTACTCTCCAATAGAATTTCTCTTTTTCTGACTCTGTTATTTTCTGTTTTTTTCCCTTAGCTTCTATTTTTTCTTTATCCTGTCTTTCCTCTTTATTCATTTTTTTTTTATCCATACCTGTTTATATTGTTCACTGTCTGCTAGTTTCCCTGTTTTTGCTAAGACATTCTCTACTGTCGTTTGTGACCTGAATTTGATCTTAATTGGTCTGGTCTTATCTGCATTATATTTCCCTAGTCTCTATGTTTCTTCAATTTCTTGTCCATCCTCTTGAACTACTTCTGACATGTTGTTTATCTTTTCCTTTTCCTCTTTTACTCTTGTGGATCTATTTAGATTATATTTCTCTTCCACCCCTAACATAATTATACATTTCTTTTTGTCTGCTAAGTCTCTTACTATATTCTCCTTTTCTCTCATTACTTTGATAACTGTGTCTTCAGTTTGTTCTTTCATCTGCTGTTTCACTATATCTGTAAATACAACTTTGTTTTTCTCTTGAAGTTTTTCCAACCCTGTGCTTCTTTTGCTATCGACTCTTTATTCTTCTTCTTTAATTGCTCATTCTCATCTTTTACTTCTTTTAACTGTCTTTTTAATACTTTTAATGTATTGGGGTGGCTAATGAGTGCGCAATTAAAGACGTAAAGTTTATATTTGGATACACACACAAAATGACACAAACAAAAATGCGTGCACCCTCAGCAAGGCCGTCTTCGATAATAACGCCACGCTCCAATTCGCGCCAAAACAAAGGCGCGCATCGCATCTGCGATATACAACACAATCAAATGTTATACATCATATACATAACATAATATAAATAATACAATAAATAACAAAACAACAAAATACAATTCCACACCACAACAACACATCGCTCGGCCCGCGCCACTCGGTGCCCTCACCGAGCAAAGAAGAAAAAGACTAACCGAGGCAAGGAAAATCCAAATGACCCAAAGACAAGCCACACACACACAGTGGCAGACAGAAGTGTGGGACAAAAGGATATAATAGCACACCCAAATACATTAAATAAACACATACATATATGAGGACATAAAGACAATACATACAACACAAAAAGGAACATAAGACTGGCGCCAGTTAACAAAAATACAAATACAGCAATTGCCGGACGTCCGGGACATGATACTTAATATCTAAACACGACAAAATACAATACAAGAATACACAAATGGGAAACATCACAAGAATACATAAATGGGAAACATCACAAGAATACATAAATGGGAAACATCACAAGAATACATAAATGGGAAACATCACAAGAATACATAAATGGGAAACATCACAAGAATACATAAATGGGAAACATCACAAGAATACATAACACTACACAATGAAAGTTCAGGTAATTACAGGACCCCTTGACCTAAGGTCATAACAATGAGGGGTAGCTAAACAAGGCAAAGTTCTTGCTGTGGGCCCAGGAGGAGGGGTAAAGGTAGTGATAGGCACTTGAGTCTTCTTGAGCCTATCAGCGTGAGAAATCTCGCTAAGGCCTGTAGAGGGGTAAAAAAAACCTGAACTTGTTAGGATGTAGGCATTCAGTCACCTAAAGGGGACCCTCAAATTTACAATTTAATTTTGACTGGCGATCAGGCATGCTTTTGAAAACATGATCACCAACACTGATGGTCACAGGTGTTGCATGAGCATGTTGTTGTTTCAACATGTCGGCCTTTGAAACATCCAGTTTATCCTTAACAGAAGTATAAATGGCATGCAGTACATGACTGTAGTTTACTATAGTCATCTACATTGTAGAGGGGACGAGCAGGGCTGTCAAGCACATCATATGGGAGCCGTTTCTCAACTCCAAAGATAACATAATGAGACGTTTTGCCCGTGGAAACATTAATGGTGCTATTGATACAAGCACTAACATGGGGAAGCCAATCCTCCCAAGACTCATGAAAATTACTAGCAAGGTGACGTAGGATCTCTAAAATTTTCCTGTTCGTCCTCTCTACAAGACCATTGGACGCTGGATGATAAGCAGTCACGAATGTCTGTTTGATACTATAACATTCACAAATACCTGCCAAAACCTCGTTCCTAAATTCAGTCCCATTATCACTAAGGAACACCGAAGGAGTGGTGTATGGACACAACACATGGGAAACTAAAGCATGTGCTACAACTGGTGCAGATTTGTTACGTAAGGGAGCTAAGACCACAAAACGACTAAAGTGATCCACGCACACAAGGACATACACAGAGCCCTGCGTGCTACGAGGCAGTTGCAAAAGGTCTATAGCCACAGTCTGAAAAGGGCGAGAAGGAGTAGGGTATTCTAAGATGGGAACAGTCCTCGTAGAACCTTTGTTCTGGGCACAAGAACTACACCGGGCTACATGAGAGGTAATGTCTAGTCGCATTTTAGGCCAATAATACTTCTTCCGTGCCATAGCCAGAGTTTTGTCACGACCTGGGTGACCAGCCTGAGGGGCATCATGAGCAAGGGACAAAACAACGGGAACTAGAGACTCAGGGATCACTAGCTGTGCCACATCTTGCTCAAACACTTCCACATTACGAATGAGAACCTCGTCCTGCAGGGAAAATTGGTACAGAGGTACTGGTAAAGCTGGTAAGGTGGAATCATCACCAGACTCCAAAGCATAAATGACAGCAGACCAAACAGGGTCTTCACGCTGAGCTTTGGCCAGATCCTGCAGGGAAAAGTTATCAATCACGGTAACAGCAGTAACAGGGATATTCCGTGAAAGTGCATCAGCAATATGGTTTGCACACCCGGGGATATGCTTTAGGGTTGGATTTAATTCCTCGATCGTGAGGAACCATCTGACTAGGCGGCCTGACAGATTCTTGCCCTTAAAAAGCTGAGTGACAGCAGTGTAGTCCGTGTAGACTGTAATAGGATATCCAAAAATGATATCACGAAAGTGCTTTAAAGCCCACACCACTGCCAGGGCCTCTAAATGAGTAACAGAGTAACGGGACTCAGGCTTGTTAAGAATGCGACTAGCATATGCAATAACATGAGGTCTACATCCATCTACTTGTTGCATGAGTACAGCTCCAATACCTGTACCAGAAGCATCTGTACAAATAGTAAAGGGGATACTATAATCAGGGAAAGCCAACACAGGTGCTTCAGTAAGAGCAAGCTTCAAGGAATCAAAACTTGTCTGATGGACATCACGCCACTGGAAGGAAGTCCTTCTTGAGAAGGCGAGTGAGAGGGGAAGCAATTGAAGCAAAGTCTTTAATGAATGCACGATAGTATCCTGCAAGTCCAAGGAAGGAACGTACATTTTCAACCGACTTCGGTATAGGGAAGTCCTTGACTGCCTTGATCTTTTCACCTGTGGTATGGATACCATGCTTGTCTACAACATGACCTAGGAACTGGATACTAGCCTTGAAAAAGGAACACTTGGGTAAGTTGAGTTTCAACCCAGCTTCAGCAAAACGTTGCAAGACCATGGACAACTTAGAAAAGTGGCTTTCCACATCTTTGGAAACTAGAATCAAATCATCCAGGTAAACAAAAAGTCCATTCCCAATTAAGCCATGAAAAATGGAGTTAACTAAACGCTGGCAAGTCAAAGGAGCATTCCGCAAACCCATGGGGCAACGAAGCCATTCATAGTGCCCACTGGGAGTCGAGAAGGCCGTGATCTTACGAGACTTCTCCTCCAAGGGTATCTGCCAAAAACCTGCTTTTAAATCTAAGGTGGTGAACACCGTATTACCAGTGCCAATGGACTGAAGAAGCTCGCTTAAGATAGGCAGAGGATAATGATCTGGAAGAGTGACCTCATTGACTTTCCTGTAATCAACAACAGGACGAAAAGATCCATCTTTCTTAGGCACCAGGAGAAGAGGCGAGTTCCACTCTGAGTGGGACTCCTGTACAACACCTTCATTCAATAAATCGTCAACCAAGGACTGGGCTATAAGCCGACGAGAGTGAGGTAGCCTGTAAGAGGGGACGTAAACAGGACAAGTGCCTGGCTGAAGATCAATTCTATGAACCACACAGTCCATAACCCCTAACGGATCACCTGGTAAAGCCAAAGCCTGACGGTGGGTAACTAGCAGGCCAAGGAGACGAGGTGTCTCTTCAGAAAAATCAATCTCGCCTACAAATGTGGCAAGCTCAGAAGCCAAGTGAGCAGGGTCACGTGCTGGAGGAGACTGTAGAACAGAAGCTGCTATAATAGGCGAATCCTGGAAAACAGCAACGTGTACCACCTCAAAGGAGCCTAAGTGACTGCCAGGAGAGAGAGGAATAGGAGTACCCGTGACATTGGTTACCATCACTGTGGTAACATGATCCTCACGAATAGTGGAGAGATTTCCTTCTAGGGCGAGCCGACGAGTACGAATAGAGTCAGGCAAAGAGAGAACGTCAGACCCAATCGGGGCACCTGAGACGCGCACTGGAACTCGAACAGAATTTGAAGGTTCAATAAGATGCTCTCCTACAACAACAGCAGCACAATGAGCAACAGGGGTAGAGCGCTTAGAAGTTGGGACAGGCACATGTGCGGACTGAGCAAACACAGGAGAATCACAAACAGAAACTAGCCTATCCGAAGCAGAGATATCAAAATTGCAGAAAGTCACTACACGGCGACTAGGAGAAATATCTATGCTATGAGCTGTAAGAGCATCAATACCCAAGAGACAATCACACTTAAGGGCAATGCCAGAGACAACAGCAAAAGTGACATTGAAGACTGTAGCATGCGAGGGAAACTGTAAGGGAAGACAAACAGATCCAAGAACAAGCAAGGGAGAACCTTGCACAGAATGCAAATTATTACAAAAGGGAGATAAAGGGAGATTATACAATTCCCGTAGAGCAAAGTAAGCCTTTCTACTTAAGAGACTACATTCTGCACCAGTATCTACAGTGACAGAAAGAGGCGTATCTCTAGTAAGAAATTGAAAGGTAAGTAATTGGTAACTGTAGATTGAGGGGAACTATGAATAGGAACTGTAGACTGAGAGAACTGAGGAGAACAAGGGACATGACCATGTTGATGAGCATTGCTAATACACAAGGAACTAGACGGTACTTCCCCCAGTTTACGAGAAAGCTGTGACGCAAAAGACAATAGAGTCTCATCAGGCTTATACATGAGAGAAGATGCAGCTCTTCTCTCAGAAGGCACAAAAAAAAATGTACATTAGAAATTCTAAAATAAGACGAAATCTAAAGTGATATTGCCATTAACTACCCAATCTGAATGTAAAAGTGACTCGAAAGCGTCAACAGCAAGGATACTGGCCTGAGCTTGCGCCAGTCTATAATCAAGAGTGCCCAGTCGGGATACGAGAGTATCAGCCAGTTTGAAGCACCAATAGAACGAACCACCACCAGGGGTATCTAAAAAAAGTTTAAGAAAGTTAGACCTAAAGGTGTCATAATTTATAGTCCAGAGATTTGGATCTAAACACGACGCTGAAAGTAACTCCGATGCTAGAGAATTTGGCACAATCTGGGACCTCACAAAGGAGATCTTTTCAGGCCCCGTCGAAACATTGGACTGGACAATGGCGTCCTCACATTGGCGGATAAAATCAGCCGCCCTATAATGAGGATCTTGACCAGAGAATTTAATTAATGACAGGTCCTGATGGAGCAACGTCAACTTGTGAGCCATTGTCTCAGATGAATTTAGTGGACTGATAAACGAAGGCCTCTTCGACTTAGACATGATAGGAGCTGGCAACCGTAACCCACTTCGTAAGAGCATTTGAAATCACTGACACCAAGCAATAACTATTGCAAATACAACACACTAGCACAAGCATGAAATAATGTAAAAAAAATAATATAGAGAAATCACATGGACATGGGACACGAACGTAAGAAAATTATATAACTCACACAAACAGAAGCATTGAAACACAGAAACAATGCAATACATATATCAATAATAAAGAACAAAAATTTATAGGAAGACCGTAATTAGCAAAATTACGTAAAAAATATATAATGCACTAATACGTATGTAAATGTACACTAGACTCAATGCGGGATAACATTTGGAAAGGTAAACAAAGAGTGACGTCATACAAATGGCCGCCCAAAGCACGACCGGATAGATGATTTTTTTTGTATATATTCACAATATATTCACAAAATCGAAAAAAATGACAATACAAGTATGCCGAAGGCAAAAATTATACAAAACTGGTAACAAGGTAGCCAATGTCTGCAAGACACAAGGCCGGGGAGCCTTCGACCGAGAATTTTGAGACTGCAATCACGAATCCGTCTTCATCCACGGAGCAATTTACTTGAGACAACCGTCCCACTAACGTAGCCAGCGATATCAGTCCCAAAGAAGGCCAGCCACGAAGATTCTCGGGGAAAACGTTGTCCAAATTAAATCACACGGCGGCATGTACCCAAGGGTCCTGACAATATCTGTTGCTGGTATTTGGTGCTATGGTTACGTAAAGTAAAAGTCACTGGTCCACAAGGAGAAAACACTTGTACAGCTCACTAGTAACAAATCGTGTAGCCTGTGGAAAGGTAAATGGGAGAGAGAAAAGAACACACGAACGCGCAGCACTCTAATTCAAGTCTGTGGAGACCTGCACAATGATTGTTTTTGAACTGCCACCATTTAATGTATTGGGGTGGCTAATGAGTGCGCAATTAAAGACGTAAATTTTATATTTGGATACACACACAAAATGACACAAACACAAATGCGTGCACCCTCAGCAAGGCCGTCTTCGATACTAACGCCACGCTCCAATTCGCGCCAAAACAAAGGCGCGCATCGCATCTGCGATATACAACACAACCAAATATTATGCATAATATAAATACTGATAACATAAATAATACAATAAATAACAAAATAACAAAATACAATTCTACACCACACCAACACACTATTTCTTTATTTAGGTTTTGATTCTCCTTCTTTAGTTCTTCCAATTTATCAACTCTTTCCGTAATCCGTGTAAGTTGGCTGAACCTAGCCTCCCAATGTTTGGTCATTTTCTCTAGTTTTTCCTCTAGACTTGCTAATCGTGGGAGGTTGGGACCGCCCTCTTCCTCATTAAATCCATGGAAATTATTACCTCCGCTTTCTATTGTGCTGTTCTTGTCTATATTTCTAAACTTAATGCTTTTACCGATATTTTAGACTTCGCCTGCATCGTCTGCAGCCCTCTTGATGACATTTCTCCTGACGTCCGGGGGAACCTGTTCGTCACCTCATTTCCTTCCATTTCCCTCAGTAGTCCCTCCCTTTCTCCTTTTCCTTCATCTTCTCACCACACCCTATTAATACAACACAGGTACTTCCTTGTAGTTATGATCCTAGAAATTTGCTGTCTTCTCTGGAGTTCCAAACTTCGTTGTCACTTCGACCGACGTTTGCGTGTGTGTGTATTTACCGAGTTGTATTTTACGGGAAGGGGAGCTCGTGTGTCCCGTCTTCATATCTCATTTTATCTAAACTGTTTTTAAATTCATGAATTGTTTTTGCACACACCACTTTTTCGTCCAACTTGTTCCAGATGTCTATTACTCTGTGGGGAAAGCTGTTCTTTTTCAGGTCCCTTCTATAACTGTCTTTCTTGATTTTCTTTCCGTGTCCTCTTGTATTTCTACTATCCCATTTTATTAGATCCTCTCTATCAATAGTTTCTATGCCTTTCATGATTCTATAAATAGTTATCAAGTCTCCTCTCTTCTTTGTTCTAATGTCTGTAGTTCAAGTTTTGCTAGTCTCTCTTCATATGATAGTTCTGAGAGTGTTGGTGCTAGTTTTGTAATTGCTCTTTGTATTCTTTCAAGTTTTGTTATACATTTTTTTGTACTTGGTGACCACATCGTCGCTGCATATTCCCATCTTGGTCTTATCAAGGTAACTAGTATTTTCTTCATCATTTCTTCGTCCAGGTATGTAAAAGCCACTTTGTTCTTATTAAATTACAAGTTTCTCCAAAAAAATTGTTTATATGCTTCTCAGGGGACATATTATTCATAATGATGACTTCCAGGTCCTTCTCATTTTCTACTTTTTTTATTCCTTCTTCTCCCAATTTATATGATCCCACTATTCTGTTTTTGCTTCTTCCAAATTTCATTATACACTTCTTGATATTGAATTCCATCTCCCAGTTCCTACTCCACTCCCATACTTTATTGAGATCACTCTATAGCGACTCACAATCTTCTTCAGTGTTCACTTTTTTTCTCTGGAGTCCAGACTTCGGTGTCACCTCTACCGACGTGTAATTACCTAGTTGTATTTTACAGGAAGGGGAGCTATGGTCGTGGTGTCCCGTCTGCATATCTCATTTTATCTAAACTTTTTTTAAATTCCTGTATTGTTTTTGCACAGACCACTTTCTCATTTAACTTGTTCCAAATGTCTATTACTCTGTGGGGAAAGCTGTTCTTTTTCAGATCTCTTCTATAACTGTCTTCGTTCTCTTTCCGTGACCTCTTGTATTTCTACTACTACCCCATTTTATTAGATCCTCTCTATCAATAGTTTCTCTGCCTTTCATGATTCTATAGTTATCAAATTTCTCTTCTTTGCTCTAATGTCTGTAACTCAAGTTTTGCTAGTCTCACCTCATGTGGTAGTTCTGAGAATGTTGGTGTCAATTTCGTAATTGCTCTTTGTATTCTTTCAAGTTTTGTTGTATATTTTTTGTACTTGGTGACCACGTCATCGTTGCATATTCCAATCTTTGTCTTATCAAAGTGACTAGTATTTTCTTCACCATTTCTTCGTCCAGGTATGTAATGGCCACTTTGATTGTTCTTATTAAATAGTAAGTTGATGGTGGAAATGTGTCTAGAAAGAGAGTTGATGATAGCAAATACAGTGTTTCAGAAGAAAGTCAAGCATAAGTACACATGGGAGAGGGTAGTGGAGGGAAGGGTGGTAGATAGAGCGCTAATGGATTATGTCATGGTAAATAGGATTATGATAGGAAGAGTTAAGGATGTACATGTGCTAAGGGGAGAGGGTGGGGGAATATCAGATCATTTTTTGGTGGAAGGTAAGTTGAGAGTGGAGGATAGATGGAGAAAGAGGAAAGGGACAAAATGTAGGGAGGTTCTTAGAGTGAACTCTTTGAATGAAAAGGAAAAGGATAAGGAGTACGGTAAGAAGCTGAAGGAGTGGGAGGGAGTAAAGGATAGAGTAGAGCTGGGTATGGAGGAGGAATGGGGATGGTTCAAGGAGGGCGTCATAAAGTGTGCAAGGATGGTGTGTGGAACAGGAAGGACAGGGGGAAATAGAAGAAAGGGTAGTGAATGGTGGGATGAGGAAACAAAGAAGATTGTAGAAGAGAATAAGCGGGCTTTCACAGATTGGTTACAAAATAGGACGAGGGAGTCATATGAGAGGTATAAAAAAAAGAGAGAGAAGTAAAGCAAAAGGTAAAGGAGGCAAAGAGGAGAGTAGATGTGAAATGGGGTAGGAGTATGACAGAAAATTTTGAAAGTAATAAAAAGATGTTTTGGAAAGAAATTAAGAGAGAAAGAGGAGGCGAATCAAGTAGAGAAGAAAAGGTAAAAGGTGCAGATGGAGAGATGATAATGGAAGAGAAGGCAGTAAGGGGAAGATGGGCAGAATATTTTAGGGAGTTGCTAAATGTGAAGGAGGATAGGGAAGGAAAGATAGCTGCAGTGGGAAATGCGAAGAAAATGAGAGTGATGAGTGAGGAGAATGGAGGAGAAATAAGGAAGGATGAGGTGAAGGCAGTTGTTAAGATGATGAGAGCAGGTAAGGCACCTGGTCTGGATGGATGCCATGCAGAATGTCTGAAAAAGGGAGGTACAGTGATGGTGGACTGGTTGGTGAGGTTATTTAATGTTTGCTGGAGAGAGGGTAGAGTGCCGGAGGACTGGAGGAGTGCCTGTATAGTTCTTCTTTACAAGGGAAAAGGGGACAAGTGTGAATGTAGTAGTTTCAGAGGGATTAGCTTGTTAAGTGTAGTTGGGAAGGCTTATGGGAGGATCTTGATAGAGAGGATTAGGAGAGGAACAGAAGGAGTAATTGGTGAGGAACAGTGTGGATTTAGGACAGGTAGAGGTTGTGTAGATCAGATCTTTGTGGTAAGACAGATATGTGAGAAAGCTATAGGAAAGGGGAAGGATGTTTTTTTGGCTTTTATGGATCTGGAAAAGGCTTATGATAGGGTAGACAGAGAGGCACTGTGGGAGGTTATGCAGATATACGGGATAGGAGGAAAGCTTCTGGGAGCTGTCAAGAGTTTTTATGAGAATAGTAGAGCTTGTGTCAGGATTGGAAATGGAGAGAGTGAGTGGTTCGAGGTAAAGGTGGGACTTCGTCAAGGATGCGTTATGTCGCCCTGGCTGTTCAACTTATACATGGGTGAGGTAGTGCGAGAGGTAAATGCAAGGGTAGTGGGCAAGGGATTGAAGATGGTTAAAGAAAATTGAAAAATGGGAGGTGAGCCAGCTGTTGTTTGCGGACGACACTGCGCTTGTGGCAGGATCGGAGGAGGGATTGAGGAAGTTGGTGGCAGAGTTTGGGAGAGTATGTGATAGAAGAAAGCTAAAGATAAATGTGGGTAAATGTAAGGTGATGAGATGTACAAGGGGTGAAAATGGCAGTAGACTGGAAGTGAGCATTAAGGGAGAGCGACTGGAGGAAGTGGATAGTTTTAGATACTTGGGTGCAAATGTGGCAGGAAAAGGTGGAGTGAAGGTGGAGGTAGAATGTAGATTGAGAGAAGCGAGTAAATGCCTTGGTGGATTAAAGAGTGTAATGAGGAATATACATTTGGGAATGGATGCTAAGAGGAGACTGTATGAAGGAGTGATTGTGCCAACAGCACTGTATGGGGCAGAAACATGGAATATAAGAGAGGAAGAGAGAAGGAGTTTGAATGTGTTTGAGATGAGGTGTCTGAGAAGTATGATGGGGGTTACTAGGCTGGATAGAGTGAGAAATAAGGAGGTGAGGAGGAGAACAGGGGTGGAAAGGGAGCTGGGAGATAGGGTTGATGAAAGAATATTAGGATGGTTTGGACACATGGAAAGAATGAGTGAAGAAAGACTAGTAAAAGAGGTATGGAAGGCAGATATGGAGGGAGTGAACATGAGGGGACGTCCTAGGATGATGTGGATGGAAGGGGTGAAGGGGGCTTTGAGGAACAGGGGAATGTCTGTTGAGGAAGGACGGGAGAGGACAGAAGACAGGGGTGAATGGAGAATGGTTGTATATGGATGATGTTGTGATTGCATGAGGTGGAATGGGCGGGTGGATTGGGGGGTGAGGTAGTATGGGGGGACGGAGAGGGGGGGTCGCCGATTAAATGAAGCGGCCTTGCTGTAGATGTGCTGTGTCTTGCGACACTGTTTCTGACCCAGGGCAGTGGACAGGGTGCAGGGACGACTCGTCATCCAGGAGGTGCTCAGGTAAGAGGGAGGGTGGAGGGGTGTGGAGTGTATTGAGGGATGGAATGGGTGGAAATGATTTTATGCCTTTCCCTTTTTGGCTACCTCCGTTGTAAGGGGGGAAAAGCCTTGGTGTATGTATGTAAGTTTCTCCAAAAATCTTATTTATATGTTTCTCAGGTGACATATTATTCATAACAATGACTCCCAGGTCCTTCTCATTTTCTACTTTTTCTATTCCTTCTTCTCCCAATTTATATGAGCCCACTATCCTTTTTTTACTTCTACAAAATTCCATAATACTACACTTCTTAATATTAAATTCCATCTCCCACATCATACTCCATTTCCATACTTTATTGATATTACTATGTATCGACTCACAATCTTCCTTGGTGTTCACTTTTTTCAACAATTTTGCATCATCCGCAAAGAATCTCATATAAATTTCAATTCATTTATACATATTATTAATATATATATCAAAAATTATTGGGGCAAGAAATGTTCCTTGTGTAACACAACTTATCACTTCATCACAATTAGAGTGTTTGTCTCTTATCACTACTCTCATTTTTCTTTCATTCAAGAAGTCTTCCATCCACTTCAGCAGTTTGTCCTGTAATCCTCCTGCAGTTACTAACTTCTTAAGCAACTTCTTATGTGGGACATTATCAAAAGCTTTTTTAAGGTCTAGAAATGCACAATCAGCCCATCCATCTCTTTCTTGTATTACATCCATTACCCTTGAATAGAAACACATTAAGTTTGTGACGCATGATCGTCCTTGTCTGAATCCAAATTGCCTTGGATTTAGTATGTTTTTTTCCCCAAATGCCTTACCCATCTACTTTTGATAATTCTTTCACAAATTTTAGCTATCGTACTTGTAAGAGAGACTGGTCTATAGTTGGTAGGGTCTTCCTTGGTTCCCTTTTTATATATTGGTACTATATTTGCTCTTTCCCAATCTTCTGGAACTTTTCCTTCTTTCAATGAACTGCTTATTAGACTATGTATTCTGTCTGTTAGTTCGTTGCTGCATTCTTTCAAAATCCAGTTTGCCATTTCATCTGGACCATGCTATTTTCTGACATCGAGATTACTTAAATGTTTCATTATTTCTTTCCTTGTTACTTGTATCTCTTTCATAGGGGGGAGTTTCTCCTCCCACTCGACATCTCTAAGTTGTATGTTCTCCTTCGTATGCACCGATTTAGAATACTTATTCATAAACTGTGCCCTTTTCCATTTCCTCTGTGTATTCAACTCCTCCTTGTCGTAGTTTCACTAATTCTTGTTTGTTTTTCAGTTTGTTGTTTACAAATCTGTAAAACAGTTTTGGTTTATCTTTATACATTTTTCTATGACATCTTTTTCGTATTTTCTCTTTTCTTCTCCGCACACTTGTACATGCTGATTTCAATAACTAGTATATATTTTCCATTTTCAGGTCTTTTATCTCTCTTCCATTTTATCCAGGCTTTATCCCTTTTGTCTTATAACTCCCTACATCTTTTGTTCTACCAACACTTTACATATCCTTTTTCTTGCTTTTGTCTTGGGACATACTTTTCCAAACTGTCCGGATATAGATTCAATTTGGAAGTAGGAAGAAACATCTTTGCCAACCGTGTAGTTAATGAATGGAATAAACTTCCTGCACAGGTAGTGCAATGTAGTTCAGTTCGAAGCTTTAAGAATCATTTAGATATACACCTAAGCAAGATGCTGTGATGATTATAATTTATCTTATATTATTTGTTTGTGTTTAGTTATCATTTGTCGGTTTGATTTCAATTTATTATTAGTTATATGTCAATTTATCATTATTTAATATTTACCTGTTTGTTTATCATTTAACTATACCTATGCATTTATTTGTGTATTTTATTTGTTATTTACATTATTATAGTTTTTATTTATTATTTTTATGATTTTTTCGCATCCGACCTAGATATGGACCAAAAGGTCTCCTGTCGGCATGCTCCGCCTTTGTAATCCATTGTATATATATATATATATATATATATATTTATATATATATATATGTTTATATATATATATATGTATATATATATATATATATATATATATATATTTCAAATGTCTCATTTCTCTTCTACTCTTATTTCCTCCTTGTGTATCCTTTCCCACTCTCCTTTTTGAAAGAATTCTCCTATTTTATCAATATTTGTTTTTCCATATATCAATATTCCCTTTCCATATTGTTCGTTTTTTCCATGTAGTTTTCCTCATTTAGTTCCAGTTCAACCAATATGTGGTCACTTTTACTTATTGGTGTCTTATATTCAATCTTGTCCACTATTTCAGGTTCTGATGTGATTATTAGGTCCAGTCTCGATGGTTCTTCCTCATTTCTATACCTAGTATTCTTTTGTATCCATTGTGTCATTGTATGTTCTACAATCATATCAAGTAGTACATTTCCCCATAGGTCGTCTCCACCCTTCACTGTCATCTCTTCCCAGCAGATTTCTTTACAATTAAAGTCACCCATTATAACTATTCTTCCTCCATCTTCCATTATCTTATATTTAATGTTATCAATGTGTCTTCTAACATATTTTGTGTCCTCTCTCTTCCCATGAAGCTGTTTTAGGAGACACATAATTTACCACAAACTTCTTGCTCTTCTTGTCCCTGTCCTCTATTTCCATCATAACCATCTCTATTCTTTCCATATGTGACATACCTCACACATATATCCTTCTTAGTCAGGAATATAACTCCACCCCCTTGTTTTACCACTCTGTTTCTTATCCAGTAATTATATGCACCATGTTCTACACTGTTGGGTGGTAGATGACCTTTCAATTTTGTCTCTACAATTCCCATTATGTCCGGTTCTTTTTTTTTCAGGTAATCATTCAGTTCGATCAAGCCTGTTATTAAGCCATCTATATTTGTGAAAGACACGTATAATTTTCTGTTAACTCCAGTTTGTTTTCTGTTTCCCTTCCGTTTTTCTCTGCTATGAACAATTTCCTCACTTTCATATTCACTACCCTCGGATAGAATTTCTCTTTGTCTGACTCTGTTCTTCTCTCGTTTTTCCGTAGCTTCTAGTCTTTCAGTTCTCTCATCCTCTCTTCTTTATTCATCTCTCTTTTTATCCATACCTGTTTAAATAGATCACTTTTTGCTAGTTTCCCAGTTTTTGCCAAGATATTCTCTGCTGTCGTTTGTAACCTGAATTTAACCTTAATTGGTCTGGTCTTATCTGTATTGTATTTCTCTAGTCTATATACTTCTTCAATTTCTTTCCCGTTTCTGTTTCATCCTCTTGAACTACTTCTAATATCTTGTTTATTTTTTCCTTCCCTTTTACTCTTGTAGTCCTATTTGGATTATGCTTGTCTTCCATCCCTAATATAATTATACATTTCTTTTTATCCGCTAAGTCTCTTACTATATTCTCCTTTTCCCTCATCACTTTAATAACTGTGTCCTTAGTTTGTTCTTTCATCTGTTGTGTCACTATATCTAAATTCAATTTTGTTGTTCTCTTGGACTTTTCTCCAACCCTGTACCTCTTTTGCTATGGACTCTTTATTATTATTCTTTAATTCCTCATTCTCATATTTTACTTCTTTTAACTTTTAAATTTTTATATTTATTTAGGTTTTGGTTCTCTTTCTTTAGTTCTTCCAATTTATCAACTCTTTGTGTAATCCGTGTAAGTTGGCTGAACCTAACTTCAACTGTTCGTTCATTTTCTCTGTTTTTTCCTCTGGACCTGCTAATCGGGTGAGGTTGTCATCCCCTCCCTCATTAATTCCACAGAAATAATTGTCTCCACTTTCTGTTGTGTTGTTCTTATCTATATTTCTAATTCTAATGCCTTTACTGATATTTTCGACTTCACCTGCGTCGTCTGCAGACCTTATGACGTCCGGGGGGAGCCCGTTCGTCTTCTTTGTCATTTTCTTCCATTTTCGTCAATAATCCCGCCCTTTCTCATTTTTCCTTACCTGCCCACTACACCACGAGCTTTCCTCCTTCCCTATTAATACAACACAGGCACTCCCTCGTCGTTGAAATCCACGATTTTTTTTTCCGGAGTTCCAATCGTCTCCGTCTTTCTGCCGATCATGTGTGTGTGTGTGTGTGTGTGTGTGTGTATTTACCTAGTTGTATTTTGCGGGAAGGGGAGCTATGCTCGTGAGGTCCCGTCTTCATATCTCATTTTATCTAAACTATTTTTAAATTCATGTATTGTTTTTGCACACACCACTTTCTCATCTAACTTGTTCCAACTGTCTATTACTCTGTGAGGAAAGCTGTTCTTTTTCAAATCTCTTCTATAGCTGTCTTTTTTTATTTTCTTTCCGTGTCCTCTTGTATTTCTGTCATCCCATTTTATCAGATTCTCTCTATCAGTAATTTCTATGCCTTTCATGATTCTGTAAATAGCTATCAAATCTCCTCTCTCTCTTCTTTGCTCTAGTGTCTGTAGTTCAAGTTTTTCTAGTCTCTCTTCATATGATAGTTTTGAGAGTGTTGGTGCCAATTTTGTAATTGCTCTTTGTATTCTTTCAAGTTTTTTTATACATTTTTTGTACTTGGTGACCATATCGTTGCTGCATATTCCAATCTTGGTCTTATCAGGGTGATTAGGATTTTCTTCACCATTTCTTCATCCAGGTATGTAAATGCCACTTTGATTGTTCTTATTAAATTATAAGTTTCTCCAAAAATCTTATTTATATGTTTCTCAGGTGATATATTATTCATAACAATGACTCCCAGGTCCTTTTCATTTTCGACTTTTTTTTATTCCTTCTTCTCCCAATTTATATGCTCCTGTTATTCTCTTTTTGCTTTTTCCAAATTCCATTATACTACACTTTTTTGTATTGAACTCCATCTCCCACTTCCTACTCCATTCCTGTACTTTATTTAGATCTCTCTGTAGTGATTCACAATCTTCTTCAGTTTTCACTCTTTTCAGTAGTTTTGCATCATCTGCAAAGAAGCTCATATAGCTTTCAATTCCTTCATCCATATCATTAATATATATAGAAAACATTATTGGGGCCAGAACTGTTCCCTGCGGAACACCGCTTATTACTTCATCCCATTTTGAGTGCTGGTTTCTTATCACTACTCTCATTTTTCTTGCAAAAAGTCTTCCATCCAATTTAGTAGTTTGCCCTGTATTCCTCCTTCAGTTTCTAATTTCTTAAGCAACTTCTTATGTGGTACTTTGTCAAAAGCTTTCTTTAGGTCTAAAAATGCACAGTCCGCCCATCCATCTCTTTCTTGTATTATATCTATTAGCCTTGAATAGAAACATATTAAATTGGTGACGCATGATCGTCCTTGTCTGAATCCAAATTGCCTTGGATTTAACACTTTGTTTTTTTTTTTCTAAATATTTTACCCATCTACTTTTGATAATTCTTTCACAAATTTTTGCTATTGTACTTGTTAGAGAGATGGTCTATAGTTGGTAGGTTCTTTATTTCCTCCTTTATATATAGGTCTCAGTGCCTGGCCGTCGGCCAAAAACTCATAAATCAAATCAAATCCTTTATATATAGGTACTATATTTGCTTTTTTCCAATCTTCTGGAACTTTTCCTTCTTTCAAGGAACTATTTAGTATGCTTTGTATTTTGTCTGCCAGTTCATTCCTGCATTCTTTCAGTATCCAGTTTGCTATTTCATCTGGTCCATGCGATTTTCTGACATCAAGATTACTCAAGTGTGTTAATATTTCATTCTTTGTTACTTCTATTTCTTCCATAGGGGGGACTTTCTCTTTCCATTCGTTCTCTTCAGGTTGTATGTTCTCCCTCTTGTCTTAATTTCTCCAAGTCTTGTTTGTTTTTCAGTTTATTGTTTACAAATCTGTAGAATAGTTTTGGTTGATCTTTACACTTTTCTATGATATCTTTTTCATATTTTCTCTTTTCCTCTCTGCACGTTTGTACATATTCATTTCTATAACAGGTATATATTTTCCATTTTTCAGGTCTGTCTTTTTTCCATCTGGTCCAGGCTTTGTCTCTTTTGTCTTTTAACTCCCTACAACTTTTGTTGTACCAGCATTTTACATATTCTTTTTCTTGTTTTTGTCTTGGGACATACTTTTCCACTCCTTTTTTGTAAATTTTTGTCAAAATATTCCATTTCTCTTCTACTGTTGCTTCTTCTTTCTATATTTCTTCCCATTTTTCCTTTTGAAAGAATTCTCTTATTTCATCAAAGTTTGTTTTTTCATACATCATTCTTCCTTTTCTATATTGTTCATTTCTTTTC
Source organism: Oratosquilla oratoria (assembly GCF_046742065.1). Lineage (NCBI taxonomy): Eukaryota > Metazoa > Arthropoda > Malacostraca > Stomatopoda > Squillidae > Oratosquilla > Oratosquilla oratoria. The sequence continues at coordinate 38,968,977 of NC_134782.1, forward strand.
ATATATTTTTCTTCATTAAGTTCCAGTTCAATCAATATGTGGTCACTTTTACTTATTGGTGTTTTATATTCAATTTTGTCCACTATTCTAGGTTCAGATGTAATTATTAGGTCTAGTCTCGATGGCTCTTCTTCATTTCTATACCTAGTGTTCTCCTGTATCCATTGTGTCATTGTATGGTCAGTAACCATCTCAAGTAGAGCGTTTCCCCATGAGCCGTCTCCACCCTTTACTGTCATTTCTTCCCAGCAGATTTCTTTGCAATTAAAGTCGCCCATCATAACTATTTTTCCTCCCTCTTCCATTATCTTGTTTAATGTTATCTTTGTGTCCTCTAACATACTTTTATGTTCACTCTCTTCCCATGAGGCTGTTTTCGGGGGCACATAATTTATCACAAACTTTCTGCTCTTCTTATCTCTGTCTTCTACTTCCATCATTATCATCTCTACTGTATTCTTTCCATATGTGACACACTTCACGTTTATATCCTTCTTAGTCAGGAACATAACTCCACCCCCTTCCTTTTTCACTCTTTTTCTAATCCAATAATTATATGCATCATGTCCTACACTGTTGGGTGGTAGTGGACCTTTTAATTTTGTTTCTACAATTCCCATTATGTCTGGTTCTTTTTCTTTCAAATAATCATTCAGCTCATTCAATCCTGTTATTAATCCATCTATATTTGTGTAAGACACTCTTAGTTTTCTGCCACTTCCATTGTGTTCTCTGTTTCCCTTTTGTTTTTCTCTTGTATGTCGACTTTCTTTAGTTTCATATTCACTACTCTCCAATAGAATCTCTCTTTTTCTGACTCCGTTTTTATCTCGTTTTTTTCCTTAGCTTCAAGTCTTTTCTGTTTTTCTTCCTCTCTTTCCTCTTTATTCATTTCCCTTTTTATCCATACCTTTTTATATTGTTCACTTGTTGCTAGTTTCCCTGTTTTTGCTAAGATATTCTCAGCCGTAGTTTGTGACCTGAATTTAATCTTAATTGGTCTGGTCTTGTCTGTACTATATTTCCCGAGCCTGAATTTCTCTTCGATTTGTTTCATTATTTCTGGTTCATCTTCCTGAACTAATTCTAGTAAATTTCTTACTTTTTCATTTTCCTCTTTGATTCTTGTGGTTCTATCTGGGTTATGTTTCTCTTCCATTCCTAATATAATTATACATTTCTTTCTGTCTGCTAAGTCTCTTACTATATTCTCCTTCTGTCTCATCACTTTAATAACTGAGTTTTCAGTTTGTTCATTCATTTGCTGTCTGATTATGTCAGTGAATGCAACTTTGCTATTTTCTTGGATTTTTTCCAACCCTCCTTGTTCTCCTTATTATTCTCCTTTAAGACTTTATTCTCTTCTTTTACTTCTTTTAACTGTTTTTTTAATTCTTCAATTTCCTTAGTTAAGTTTTTGTTCGCCTTCTCTAGTTCTTCCAATTTTTCAACCCTCCGTACAATGTTGTTAACATGACCGAACCTACGCTCCAAGTCCTCGATCATCTTATCGACCTTCTCTTCTAGTCTTGTCAGTCGGGGGGGGGGTTGTGTCCCCCCACCCTCTTTAAATCCCTGGAAAATATTCTCATCACTTTCTACTGTATTGCTCTTATCTATACTTCTAATCTTTACATTTTTATTAGCCATTTCATCGTCGCTCAGCTGGTCGGGGGGCCGTTTGTTTACCTTTCGCCTGTCTGCCTGGGCCAAGTCCTCTCCTTCCTCATTTCCTTCCATTTCCCTCAGCAATCCCTCCCCTTCTCCTCTTTCCCTACTTTCCCACTACCCCACGAGCAATTTCCCCCCCACCCTGTAAATACAATAGGCACTTCTCTTTGCGTTGGGATCCACGAAACTTCAATTTTCTTCAGAACGTCTTCTAAGCCGTCCGTTATTTGAAGTGTGTGTGTGTGTGTGTGTGTGTGTGTGTGTGTTGCAGGCAATGCCTGTAGATTGTCATTGATTCATTCTATACTACCGTACACACGCGCATGCATTAGCTACAAGACGTCAAATCTTAGTGGTATCAGCATGCTTCAACAAACCATCTATTGTCTGACCCAGCCCACAGTCACTTTGGCTTGACCTCAGATTCAACAGTCAAAGCCACCTGCATTCTGACCGGGGAGTTGGCCATACAATGTTACATTATGACAAATTATTAATCATGTTGATAGGATAATGCTTCTCTGTATATATGTATTTTCCTGTATATATGTTTATCTATATTTGATACCTGATGCTCACACTCAGTTCTATACTGTACATCAATTTAGTCATAAGGAAAACGTAGGAAAATTGTATGGTAAAATCTCCTCAGTAGCATCAGCTGATACTTTAGGATCTATATGGGACACCCCTATGGACCAGAGGCACACATCATTTTGTCTGTGATAGAGGAATGATCTGTTCATAGAAAAATTATGAATTCTTTATTGTACTGCGATTGTTCCACTGTTATGCTGCCCCCCCCCCCCCCGCTCTTAATACTGTCCTGTACCACTTCTCTGAATATGTATTCTCATTTTTCACCCTAATGGGACATTTCTATGAGAAGTCAAGTCATAAGAGTGTCTGGGAGTTTTCCAACCAAAACTCTAAGGCTTGGGTTTTTTAGTATGTGCGAGTGTAGTTCAGGTGAGAGTAAAAGAGAATTTACCTAATTGTATTACACAGGAAAGGAGCAATGCTCATTGGGTCCCGTCTGTTATTCTCTAATTTTCTAGCATGCCTAGAATCAAATTCATGTATGGTTCCACCTTATTCTATATCTTTGATTTCCAGTTATCATAGATTTGAACCCATGTATTGTTTGAGCTTGGGCTATATCACCTTCTAAGCTATTCCACATATTTACACATCTTTATGGAAAACTACATTTCTTCACATCCTTTCGACATGTGATATTTCTTAATTTACTTCCATGACCTCTTAAAACCCTCCCATTTTTAACCAAGAGATCTCTTCTATCAATGCAATATATCCCATTTAGTGACCTGAGGAGAGGATGAGGGAGGGAAGGGAAGGCTATACTAGTAAAAGATAGGTGTTATAGTCAGCGCAACGAGAAGTGACCGCTAAGGCGGGGTTAGGAGATTTCCCGGTGTTGCCGTATCTCCACAGATAACACGGCCCGCACGGCTCACACTGAATGCAGTGTGAGGGGGGCGGGGCCAGAGAATAGATGTAGCGGCACCGTCGCTCTCTCTTGCTCATATGCCATGTCTATGACTCGAGGAAACGAAACCTTTGTTTAGAAAACATTGCTTTGATTTTTACCTCAGTGGTGGTGTGTGACAAAAAATTATAATATAATTATATGTGGCAACATTATAAAAATATAAAATAAAATAAAATTATAAAATACTTATATGTGGCAACATAGGGAAACTCCCAGTGCTCCGCCCTAACGGCCCTTTCTCGATGCAACGAGTATAGTAGTCATCATGACCGGTCCTCAACTCCTCACTCACTGGTCCTCACTTCCTCGGCGTCACACGATTTTACTGACCCCCAAGTGGCCTCATGGGACACGCTCGCGTCTGCCCAGCTGCGACGCGACCCAAAGCTTCCTTGAGGCCCACGGGTGAGACAAAGCCCCCTTGAGGGAATCACTCGTGGGGGCCCAGGATTATTAACCAGATCTAGGGTCTGCCGCATGATCATCACATAAAGCCTTCAGGAAGCACGCCTACACCTCGGCCATGTGACACGGGAACACCAGACCTATTGAGAAACGCCTACCCTCTGTCTTCGTGAGTCACCGGGGTCAGAACGTTTTGCCTCCTACTTCCCACGCAACACACGTGACCTCATGGCAATTAGTAGCATGGGTCATGACCTGCCCGTGTATACCAAGGATGAACCAACGCCTGAAGATGCAGATAGCTTCAGAGAAACATACGTGAGCATAGCTCGCTGCTTCTTGCTTTCTCGCTTCCTCCCCCCCCCCTTTAGTCCGTCGCAAGCAGTCATCTCCCTCACCGTCTCGTCACTCCTACCCCCACCAATGGCGCCCAAAATGTCATGTTAAATAAAAACAACTATATCCCCACCAGTTTGCCTTCAACCAGCCTAACACTTGACTGTCCAACGTGGGACATACACCACCAGCCTAACATTTGGCGCCCAACGTGGGGTCAAAACCGGCCTAACATTTGGCTGCCCAACGTTTGGTGCCCTGGTTCCACTCTGCCGATCGCCAACCGCCACCTGATCTGCCAGATTGTCTGCCGCCTCTACCGTCACTGTCCGCCAAAATATCTGCCGTCTTCCACTCGACTAGTACATGTGAGGAACATGGACCAAAGGTTGTGCGTGGGGCCCAGCCAAATTTCAGGCTCTTGGCGGATTTTTGCCTCTCCTCTTCTGGCGCACGCACCTTTGGCCAGTGTACTCTCCAAGTGATAACCGTAGAAGCCCTCGTTTCCCTTGACGTGTGGGTAAGATAGTGGCCCAATCCTAGCAGGTGGCTCAAGGCTAAGGCAAAGGTTCGAGTTCTTGCGGTGGAACTTATTTCCATTTCTCACAATGAGACACAGCTTGTCGGATGGCACGCCATAATATAGGCTTGGTCGAATTAGAATAGAGATAGAGCTGGTCTATTACCGTTGGAGAACCACCAGGTCGTAGATCAGGTCGTTCCTTTTCTACGGCCTGACTGGCTCAAGGCTATCGTCTTTGCATCATAATAAACAGTCTTTAAAGCAAAGGTTCGAGTAATTGCGCGGTTTTTTTTCCTTTTTTTTTTTTTTTAGAAGTCTGGACTCCGGTGATAACTCCAAATTTTTAGGATCACAACGACAAGGAAGTACCTGTGTTATATTAATAGGGAAGGGGAAAGCTCGTGGTGTAGTGGGAAGGTGAAGAAAAAGGAGAAGGGGAGGGATTGCTGAGGAAAATGGATGGAAATAAGGAAGGGGAAGATAGGGCCCAGGAACTCATACGGTATATAAACAAGAGACCACCTGACGATAGTGAAGTCGATGTGATTAGTAAAAATGTAAAAATTAGAAGTATAGATAAGAGGAGCGCAATGGAAGGTGAAGATAACTATTTCCATGGATCTAATGAGGGAGGACATGACAACCTCCCCCGACTAGTAAATCTAGAGGAGAAACTAAAAGCAATCCCTCCCCTTCTCCTTTTTCTTCACCTTCCCACTACACGAGCTTTCCTCAAAATTTGGAGTTATCACCGGAGTCCAGACTTCGCTGCCACTCCGACCGACGTGTGTGTGTGTGTTGTGTGTCATTGTGACAAATAAAAAAAAAAACTCTAGCGCAATTACTCGAACCTTTGCTTTAAAGACTGTTTATTATGAAGCAAAGACGATAGCCTTGAGCCAGTCAGGCCGTAGAAAAGGAGCGACCTGATCTACGACCTGGTAGTTCTCCAACGGTAATAGACCAGCTCTATCTCTATTCTAATTCGACCAAGCCTTTATTATGGCGTGCCATCCGACAAGCTGTCTCATTGTGAGAAATGGAAATAAGTTCCGCCGCAAGAACTCGAACCTTTGCCTTAGCGACTGCTTATTATAAAGCAGAGACGATAGCCTTGAGCCACCTGCTAGGATTGGGCCACTATCTTACCCACACGTCAAGGGAAACGAGGGCTTCTACGGTTATCACTTGGAGAGTACACTGGCCAAAGGTGCGTGCGCCAGAAGAGGAGAGGCAAAAATCCGCCAAGAGCCCCACGCACACACCCTTTGGTCCATGTTCCTCACATGTACTAGTCGAGTGGAAGACGGCAGATATTTTGGCGGACAGTGACGGTAGAGGCGGCAGACAATCTGGCAGATCAGGTGGCGGTTGGCGATCGGCAGAGTTAGGCCGGTTTTGACCCCACGTTGGGCGCCAAATGTTAGGCTGGTGGTGTATGTCCCACGTTGGACAGTCAAATGTTAGCTTGGTTGAAGGCAAACTGGTGGAGATATAGTTGGTTTTATTTAACAGTGACTTTTTGGGCGCCATTGATGGGGTAGGAGTGACGAGACGGTGAGGGAGATGACTGCGTTTCAAGTCGTATCTCCGGGCGATCTGCTTGCGACGGACTAAAGGGGGGGGGGAGGAAGCGAGAAAGCAAGAAGCAGCGAGCTATGCTCACGTATGTTTCTCTGAAGCTATCTGCATCTTCAGGCGTTGGTCCATCCTTGATATACACGGGCAGGTCATGATCCATGCTACTAATTGCCGTGAGGTCACGTGTGCTGCGTGGGAAGTAGGAGGCAAAACGTTCTGACCCCGGTGACTCACGAAGACAGAGGGTAGACGTTTCTCAATAGGTCTGGTGTTCCCGTGTCACATGGCCGAGGCGCAGGCGTGCTTCCTGAAGGCTTTATGTGATGATCATGCGGCAGATCCTAGCGCTGGTTAATAATCCTGGGCCCCCACGAGTGATTCCCTCAAGGGGGCTTTGTCTCACCCGTGGGCCTCAAGGAAGCTTTGGGTCGCGTCGCAGCTGGGCAGACGCGAGCGTGTCCCATGAGGCCACTTGGGGGTCAGTAAAATCGTGTGACGCCGAGGAAGTGAGGACGCAGTGAGTGAGGAGTTGAGGACCGGTCATGATGACTACTATACTCGTTGCATCGAGAAAGGGCCGTTAGGGCGGAGCACTGGGAGTCCCCCTATGTTGCCACATATAAGTATTTTATAATTTTATTTTTTAATTTTATTTTATATTTTTATAATGTTGCCACATATAATTATATTATAATTTTTTGTCACACACCACCACTGAGGTAAAAATCAAAGCAATGACTCGTTTCCTCGAGTCATAGACATGGCATATGAGCAAGAGAGAGCGACGGTGCCGCTACATCTATTCTCTGGCCCCGCCCCCCTCACACTGCATTCAGTGTGAGCCGTGCGGGCCGTGTTATCTGTGGAGATACGGCAACACCGGGAAATCTCCTAACCCCGCCTTAGCGGTCACTTCTCGTTGCGCTGACTATAACACCTATCTTTTACTAGTATAGCCTTCCCTTCCCTCCCTCATCCTCTCCTCAGGTCACTAAATGGGATAGATTACATTAATAGAAGAGACCTCCTGATTAAAAATGGGAGGGTTTTAAGAGGTCATGGAAGGAAATTAAGAAATATCACATGTCGAAAGGATGTGAAGAAATGTAGTTTCCATATAGATGTGTAAATATGTGGCATAGCTTAGAAGGTGATATAGCCCAAGCTCAAACAATACATGGGTTCAAATCTATGATAACTGGAAATAATCAAAGATATAGAATAAGGTGGAACCATACATGAATTTGATTCTAGGTATGTTAGAAAATTAGAGAATAACAGACGGGACCCAATGAGCATTGCTCCTTTCCTGTGTAATACAATTAGGTAAATTCTCTTTTACACTCGCCTGAACTACACTCAAACATACTAAAAAACTCCCAGACACTCTTATGACTTGACTTCTCATAGAAATGTCCCATTAGGGTGAAAAATGAGAATACATATTCAGAGAAGTGGTACAGGACAGTATTAAGAGCGGGGGGGGGGGGAGGGCAGCATAACAGTGGAACAATCGCAGTACAATAAAGAATTCATAATTTTTCTATGAACAAAACCCTCTATCACAGACAAAATGATGTGTGCCTCTGGTCCATAGGGGTGTCCCATATAGATCCTAAAGTATCAGCTGATGCTACTGAGGAGATTTTACCATACAATTTTCCTACGTTTTCCTTATGACTAAATTGATGTACAGTATAGAACTGAGTGTGAGCATCAGGTATCAAATATAAACATATATACAGGAAAATACATATATACAGAGAAAAGCATTATCCTATCAACATGATTAATAATTTGTCATAATGTAACATTGTATGGCCAACTCCCCTGTCAGAATGCAGGTGGCTTTGACTGTTGAATCTAAGGTCAAGCCAAAATGACTGGGCTGTGTCAGACAATAGATGGTTTGTTGAAGCATGCTGATACCACTAAGATTTGACGTCTTGTAGCTAATGCATGCGCGTGTGTACGGTAGTATAGAATGAATCAATGACAATCTACAGGCATTGTCTGCAACATACACACACACACACACATGATCGGCAGAAAGACGGAGACGATTGGAACTCCGGAAAAAAAAATCGTGGATTTCAACGACGAGGGAGTGCCTGTGTTGTATTAATAGGGAAGGGGGAAAGCTCGTGGTGTAGTGGGCAGATGAAGAAAAATGAGAAAGGGCGGGATTATTGACGAAAATGGAAGAAAATGACAAAGGAGACGAACAGGCTCCCCCCGGACGTCAAAAGGTCTGCAGACGACGCAGGTGAAGTCGAAAATATCAGTAAAGACATTAGAATTAGAAATATAGATAAGAACAACACAATAGAAAGAGGAGACAACTATTTCTGTGGATTTAATGAGGGAGGGGATGACAACCTCCCCCGATTAGCAGGTCCAGAGGAAAAACTAGAGAAAATGAACGAACAGTGGAGGTTAGGTTCAGCCAACTTACACGGATTACACAAAGATTTGATAAATTGGAAGAACCAAAGAAAGAGAACCAAAACCTAAATAAATAGAAAAATTAAAAAGTTAAAAGAAGTAAAATATGAGAATGAGGAATTAAAGAATAATAAATATAATAAAGAGTCCATAGCAAAAGAGGTACAGGATTGGAGAAAAGTCCAAGAGAACAACAAAATTGAATTTAGAGATATAGTGACACAACAGATGAAAGAACAAACTAAGGACACATTTATTAAAGTGATGAGGGAAAAGGAGAATATAGTAAGAGACTTAGCGGATAAAAAGAAATGTATAATTATATTAGGGATGGAAGACAAGCATAATCCAAATAGGACTACAAGAGTAAAAGAGAAGGAAAAAGTAAACAAGATATTAGAAGTAGTTCAAGAGGATGAAACAGAAACGGGAAAGAAATTGAAGAAGTATATAGACTAGAGAAATACAATACAGATAAGACCAGACCAATTAAGGTTAAATTCAGGTTACAAACGACAGCAGAGAATATCTTAGCAAAAACAGGGAAACTAGCAAAAAGTTATCTATATAAACAGGTATGTATAAAAAGAGAGATGAATAAAGAAGAAAGAGGGGACGAGAAAACTAAAAGACTAGAAGCTACGGAAAAACGAAAGAACAGAGTCAAAGAGAAATTCTATTAGAGAGTAGTGAATATGACAGTGAGGAAATGGTTCATAGCAGAGAAAAACGGAAGGGAAACAGAAAACGGGATGGAGGTAACAGAAAATTATACGTCTTTCACAAATATAGATGGCTTAATAACAGGCTTGAACGAACTGAATGATTACATGAAAGAAAAAGAACCGGACATAATGGGAATTGTAGAGACAAAATTGAAAGGTCCTCTACCACCCAACAGTGTAGAACATGGTGCATATAATTATTGGATTAGAAACAGAGAGGTAAAACAAGGGGGTGGAGTTATGTTCCTGACTAAGAAGGATATATGTGTGAGGACTGTCACATATGGAAAGAATAGAGTAGAGATGATTATGATGGAAATAGAGGACAGGGACAAGAAGAGCAAGAAGTTTGTAGTAAATTATGTGTCTCCTAGAATGGCTTCATGGGAAGAGAGAGGACACAAAAATATGTTAGAAGACACAACGATAGCATTAAAAATAAGATAATGGAAGATGAAGAATACTTATCATGGGTGACTTTAATTGTTAAGAAATGTGCTGGGAAGAGATGACAGTGAAGGGTGGAGACGACCTATGGGGAAATGTACTACTTGATATGATTATAGAACATACAATGACACAATGGATACAAGAGAATACTAGGTATAGAAATGAGGAAGAACCATCGAGACTGGACATAATAATCACATCAGAACCTGAAATAGTGGACAAGATTGAATATAAAACACCAATAAGTAAAAGTGACCACATATTGGTTGAACTGGAACTAAATGAGGAATATTGATATATGGAAAAACAAATATTGATAAAATAGGAGAATTCTTTCAAAAAGGAGAGTGGGAAAGGATACACAAGGAGGAAATAAGAGTAGAAGAGAAATGAGACATTTTGGAAAAAAAAAAAAAAATATATATATATATATATATATATATATATATATATATATATATATATATATATATATATATATAATGGAGTGGAAAAGTATGTTCCAAGACAAAAGCAAGAAAAAGGGCATGTAAAGCGTTGTTACAACAAAATATGTAGGGAGTTAAAAGACAAAGGGGATAAAGCTTGGATAAAATGAAAAAAAAAAAAAAGACCTGAGAAATGGAAAATATATACTAGTTATGGAAATCAGAATGTACAAGTGTGCAGAGAAGAAGAGAGAAAATACGAAAAAGGTGTCATAGAAAAATGTAAAGATCAACCAAATCTATTTTACAGATTTGTAAACAACAAACTGAAAAAACAAACAAGAATTAGAAAACTACGACAAGGAGGAGTTGAATACAAAGAGGAAATAGAAATGGTAGGAATTATGAAAAAGCATTTTAAATCGGTGTTTACGAGGGAGAACATACAACTTAGAGATGTCGAGTGGGAGGAGAAAATCCCCCCTATGAAAGAGATAGAAGTAACAAGGAAAGAAATAATGAATCACTTGACTAATCTCGATGTCAGAAAATCGCATGGACCAGGTGAAATGGCAAACTGAATTTTGAGAGAATACAGGAATGAACTAACAGACAAAATACATAGTCTTATAAGCAGTTCATTGAAAGAAGGAAAAGTTCCAGAAGATTGGAAAAGAGCAAATATAGTACCAATATATAAAGGGGGAACAAGGAAGACCCTACTAACTATAGACTGGTCTCTCTTACAAGTACGATAGCTAAAGTTTGTGAAAGAACTATCAAAAGTAGATGGGTAAGGCATGTGAAAAAAATCAAACAATGTACTAAATCCAAGGCAATTTGGATTTAGACAAACGATTATGCGTCATAAACTTAATGTGTTTCTATTCAAGGCTAATAGATGTAATACAAGTAAGAGATGGATGGGCTGATTGTGCATTTCTAGATCTGAAAAAAGCTTTTGATAAGGTGCCACATAAGAAATTCGAAACTGCAGTAGGAATGCAGGGCAAACCACTGGAGTGGATGGAAGACTTCTTGCAAGAAAGAAAATTGAGAGCGGTGATAAGAGACAAAAATTCTAATTGGGATGAAGTGATTAGTGGAGCTCCACAAGGAACAGTTCTGGCCCCAATAATGTTTGCTATATATATTAATGATATGGGTAAAGGAATTGAAAGTTATATGAGCTTTGTGGATGATGCAAAACTGCTAAAAAAAAGTGAACACTGAAGAACATTGTGAGTCGATGCAGAGTGATCTCAAGAAAGTATGGGAATGGAGTAGGAAGTGGGAGATGAAATTCAATATTAAGGAGTGTAGTATAATGGAATTTGGAAGAAACAAAAAAATAAAAATAAAAAATAAATAAATAAATACCAGTAAATAAATAAATAGTGGGACCATATAAATTGCGAGAGGAAGAAATTAAAAAAGTGGAAAATGAGGACGACCTGTGAATCATTATGAATAATATGTCCCCATAAACAAAATTTTTGGAGAAACTTATAATTTAATAAGAACAATCAAAGTGGCATTTACATAGCTGGATGAAGAAATGGTGAAGAAAATAGTAGTCACTTTAATAAGACCAAGATTGGAGTATGTAGCTATGATGTGGTCACCGAGTACAAAAAAATGTATAACAAAACTTGAAAGAATCAAAGAGCAATTACGAAATTGGCACCAACACTCTCACAACTATCATATGAGGAGAGACTGGCAAAACTTGAGCTACAAACATTAGAGCAAAGAAGAGAGAGAGGAGACTTGATAACTATTTATAGAATCATGAAAGGCATCTAATAAAATGGGATAGTAGAGATACAAGAGGACACGGAAATAAAATAAAAAAGGCAATTATAGAAGAGACCTGAAAAAGAACAGGATAATAGATGTTTGGAACAAGTTAGATGAATATGTGTGTGCAAAAACGATACACAAATTTAAAAACAGTCTAGATAAAACGAGATATGAAGATGGGACACCATGAGCATAGCTCCCCTTCCCATAATCATCTCAAGTGATTTGCCACCTGACAAACATGTAAATAAGTTATTTGGAGAAACCTACAATCTATTAAGATCAATGAAAGTGGCCTTCGACTACATGGATGGTTAAGAAAATAATTATTGCATTGATAAGACCGAAATTAGAATATGCTTTATCAATGTGGGCACCTAGCACAAAGAAAAGCACAAGAAAATTAGAAAGAATCCAAAGAGCAGCGACAAAAATGGCACCCACGCTATCAAATTTGACATATGAACAAAGATTGGAGAAATTGCAGTTGTCAACATTGGAGCAGAGAAGGGAAAGAGGCGATTTGTTGACCATTTTCAGAAAGTTAAAGAAAGACCGTTACAGAAAAAACCTGAAAAAGAATAGTTTCCCACATAGAGTGAGCAATGTCTGGAACAAATTGAACAGTGAAACAGTGAATACCAGAACTATACACGATTCCAAGAAAAAAAACTGGACGTGGAGAGATACGAAAATGGGTCACAACGAGCATATCTCCCGTCCCATAAAATACAACTAGGTAACTAGGTAAATACACACACACACACACATTGTATATATATATATATATATGTATATATATTGGAAAAGGTGGGTGAGGAAGACACAAATTAGAATCCAAGTTTGTTTCTGACTAGTTTTGCAAAAAAAAGCTTTTTCTCTGGAGTGAACAAGCACACACTCCTTGTATACTCTGACCTCTTGAGTTACTCTGCTTTGTCTTTCTGTTATAAACCTTTTAAAAGGGAAACAAATGTGTGTGGGTAAAGAAGCTTTTTGGTATATAGATAGGTCATCTGACAAGATCTCTCCTATCTGTCTACTCCTTTGTCTGCCATGAACAATTGCAGATGGCTCTCATCCTGACAGTGGATTGGGTTATGTTGTAGGAACTCCTACAGCCACAGAATCTGGATTCTTTAGCTTCCTTCACCACAAACCCTAACTGCTGAACTTTTTGCTATTCTTGCTGCCTAACATCTTAAGTCACAACTTATCTACCTCACCATATATAATCATCTTGGAACCAGTCTCCACCCTCTGGACAATTTCAATACACCTAGTTTTAGGTGGAACAATACCAATACCTCCATCATCCCTCTAAGCTTTTCTATTGGAAACAGGTCTTCTATCCATATTACATTTTAATTACATAAATATTAATTACATTTGAATCATTACACATTATATTCCCCATATTAGAACAAACATATCAATACTCCTATAGCTTAAGAATACTATACTTCTGTTTTTCACAGCAGTGGGTAGGGGAAAGTGATGGCCAGAGCCTACATACATACACCAAAGGCTTTTTTCCCCCTTACATGGGAGGTAGCCAAAAAGAAAAAGGCATAAAAACCACTCCCACCCATTCCATCACTCGCATACTCCACTCCCCTCCCTCTTACCTTGCCACCTCCTCAATGACTGGTCATCCCTACATTCTGTCCACTGCCCTGGGTCAGAAGCAGTGTTGCAAGACACAGCACATCCACAGCAAGGCTGCTTCATTAATTCGGTGACCCCCCCCCCTCTCCGTCCCCTCATGCAGAAAAGGAGAAGACGGGGAGAAATCCCTTCAGGGTGCATCAATACATTTCTCATACTCCCTCAACCCCCATCCCCCACCCCCTTATGCATCACAGCATCAACCAAACACAACCCTTCTCCATTCACCCCTATCTTCTGTCCTTCTTCAACAGACATTCCTTTTTCGTAATGCCCCTTTTACCCCATCCATCTCATCCTAGGACGCCCTCTCATATTCACTCCTTCCACCTCTGCCTTCCATACCTCTTTTACTAATCTTTCTTTACTCATTCTTTCCATGTGTCCAAACCATCCCAATACTCTTTCATCAACCCTATCTCCCAACTACCTTTCTTTATCAATGCACTTGATCACAAAACAAACACCAGCAAATTGTACAAAACACTCGACAGCATTACACTATCCAACAGTAACACTACACGCTCTCACGCAGCAATAATCACAACAACAGATATTCTACCCTCAAACAGACAACAAGCAAACGCACTCATACGTCATTTTGCACAGACAAGCCATCTCACTTCTCACACTGACGACCGACGCACCATTCGACGTAAGAAAGACTTCCCCACAGACTCAAACTATACACCCTTCATAGACAGTCAGACAAAACTCATAATACATAATCTCAAGCACTCATCTGCCTGTGGCCCTGATAACATAAGCAACATCCACCTAAAACACATTGGACCACAAGGTATACACGCACTCACAAACATTGCTAACTACAGCTATTCACATAACACTATACCTGACATCTGGAAGCATGGTAAAATAATCACCATTCCAAAACCGAACAAAGACCCAACAATCCCAACATCGCACCGCCCAATCACACTTCTCTGCACCCCCTCTAAAGTCATTGAATGCCTAATACTTAAACTTGTCACACCACATATTCCCCTTGCTGACTCACAACACGGTTTTAGGCCACTACACTCCACAAACACTCTTCTGATAAACCTCACACAAAGAATTTTAGATGGCATCAATTCAGATAGGCCCCACCACAGAACACTTCTCATAACATTAGACATTAGTAAAGCTTTTGATGCTATCCCTCGCCACAACCTAACAAATAAAATATATAACACAGACATAAACAACAACACCAAAAGATGGCTGGCCAATTATCTGGCAGGTAGGAATGCTTACGTGTCATATAATGGCCAATCATCGCACATCAGAAACATTAAGAATGGAGTACCACAGGGCTCAGTTCTATCCCCCACACTATTTAATCTATACATGCATGACTTACCCACACCAGACAACTCGGAAATACAAATCTCTTCCTACGCAGACGACATAACAATCACATGCACACATCGTAACACAGACAAAGCTGCAGAAATAATCCAGCCATACCTTGATACATTCAACACATGGTTCATCACAAACAGACTCAAAATAGCTCCAACCAAATCTACAGCAACACTTCTCACCAACTGGACAATAGAACACAAATACATACCTCATCTCTACATCAACAACACTCTAATACCACACACAAACACACCGAAAATTCTTGGTGTAACATACGATACATCCATGTCTTTCAAACAACACATCACAAACATAAAAAACAAATGCACACCTAGACTTAACGCACTTAAGTCAATCACTGGAACAACATTTGGACAAAACAAAGAAACTAATATAACAATATACAAACAATGCATACGCTCAGTGTTGAATTATGCGAGTCCTGCATGGGCTCCTAATCTCAGTGAGACACACCACAACACCCTTCAAATCATACAAAACAAAAGCCCTAAAAACAATTACAGGCTGCACAAATACAACACCAACAGACCATTTACACCATGAAACAAAAGTCCTCAAAGTCGAGGACCACCTCGACATGAGAGGCACACAAACACTTGCCGCAGCCACCACAAATATCACACCTGCTACACTACATAGCAGAATACCCACACACACCAAGAAACATTAAAACAACACCCAGACCTTTATTATGCACAAATACTCTCTTCTCTTCCTCCACAACCACCAAATACCAGCCTCCGGAAACATACTCATAATCATATCACTCACCGCTCCATTAACACACTGAAAGACAACACAGTGCTGCATGCCAGACCCCCTGATATCCACCCTTCTGAATCCTCTCTCCCACGAAAGGACAGAGTCCACTTGGCCAGACTGCGGTGTGGCCACCACCCAGCACTTCTAAGCTACCAGAAGAGGCTGGATGACCGCATTGTGAACAGCTGCCCAGGATGTAACACTTCACCCCATACCATACAACACATAATGGAAGACTGCATTATACACAATCATGCACGCAAACAACACAACATACACTCTATAAAGGATTTGTGGGAAAACCCAGTTTCGGCTGTAGCATTCCTTGGGGAGACGGGACTGCTCGGACAGACAGTCTAGGGAACGACAACAACAACAACTCCCTTTCCTCTTGGGGATCGGTGCATCCTGCGTAGAGCTGATGGCCAGGGGTGGTTGCTGATGTTTGGCCCCCAACTCTTGGGGTTGGGGGGTGGTCCCACGACGTAGACGCTGCAGCTCCAGAACACCCACACACACCAAGAAACATTAAAACAACACCCAAAGACCTTTATTACGCACAAATACTCTCTTCTCTTCCTCCACAACCACCAAATACCAGCCTCCGGAAACATATTCATAATCATATCACTCACCGCTCCATTAACACACTGCTGCATGCCAGACCCCCTGATATCCACCCTTCTGAATCCTCTCTCCCACAAAAGGACAGAGTCCACTTGGCCAGACTGCGGTGCGGCCACCACCCAGCACTTCTAAGCTACCAGAAGAGGCTGGATGACTGCATTGTGAACAGCTGCCCAGGATGTAACACTTCACCCCATACCATACAACACATAATGGAAGACTGCATTATACACAATCATGCACGCAAACAACACAACATACACTCTATAAAGGATTTGTGGGAAAACCCAGTTTCGGCTGTAGCATTCCTTGGGGAGACGGGACTGCTCGGACAGACAGTCTAGGGAACAACAACAACAACAACTCCCTTTCCACCCCTGTTCTCCTCCTCATTTCTCACTCTAGCCTAGTAACCCCTATCATACTTCTCAGATATTTAATCTCAAACACATTCAAACTCCTTCTCTCTTCCTCTCTTATGTTCCATGTTTCTGCCCCATACAGTGCTGTTGGCACAATCACTCCTTCATATAACCTCCTTTTAGCATCCATTCCCAAATGTCTATTTCTCATTACACTTTTTAATCCACCAAGACATTTACTCGCTTCTCTCAATCTACATTCTACCTCCACCCCCACTCCTCCCTTTCCTGCCACATTCGCACCCAAGTATCTAAAACTATCCACTTCCTCCAGTCTCTCTCCCTTAATACTCACTTCCAGCCTGCTGCCACTCTCTCCCCTTTTGTCCACATTCTTCAGCTTCCTTCTTTCACACACCTTCTCAAACTCTGTCACTAACTTCCTCAATCTCTCTGATCCTGCTACAAGCATAGTGTCATCGGCAAACAACTGGCTTATTTCCCACTTTTCTCCATTTTCTTTAATCATCTCCAACCCGACCCACTACCCTTGCATTCACTTCTCGCACCACCCCATCCATGTATAGCTTGAACAGCCAGGGCAACATAACACATCCCTAACAAAGTCCCTTTACCTCAAACCATTCACTCTCTCCATTTCTAATCCTAACACAAGCTCTACTACTCTCGTAAAAACTCTTGACTGCTCTTAACAGCATTCCAAATCCATAAAACCCCCATAAACATCCTTACCTTTTCCTATAGCTTTCTCACATATCTGTCTTACCACAAAAATCTAATCCACATAACCCCTACCAGTCCTAAATCCACACTGTTCCTCACCAATTACTCCCTCTGTTCCTCTCAATCAAGACCCTCCCATAAGCCTTCCCAACTACACTCAACAAGCTGATCCCTCTGAAACTACTACACTCTCACTTGTTCCACTTTCCCTTGTAAAGCAGAACTATACAGGCACTCCTCCAACACTCTACCCTCTCTTAAACAAACATTAAATAACCTCACCAGCCAGACCACCATAAATGTACCTCATTTTTTCAGGCATTCTGCATGGTATCCATCCAACCCAGGTGCCTTACCTGGAGCTAGCTAGATTAAAAAAATAAATAAATAAAAATAATAATAATAATAATGATGATGGATGGGTGGCTACCTCTCTCACAAGAGGGAAGAAACCTGTTGGCATATATAAACAAATATTTCATTTGCAATTAGAAGCTCAGTATATATTCGAGGATGAAAAAAATTATGTTACTCAAAGTAAAAGAAAAAAGTACTTCAAAACAAAATAAAAATACAAGTTTAAATTATTGTAAGTGGGTGGGAGATAGGGGGAAGTGAATATGTTGGAATGATATTTTTGATGCAGCCAGAAGGGATTTCTCCCTGTCTTTTCTTATTCTGTATGAGGGGGTAGAGAGGGGTGGTTGCTGATTAAATGAAGTGGCCTTGCTGTGGATGTGCCGTGTCTTACTACATCTCCTTTGACCAAGGGCAGTTGGCAAAATGCAGGGATGACCTACCATCCAGGAGGAGCCAAGATAGGAGGGAGGGAGGAAGGGGGTGAATGGGAGTGGAGTATGTGGGGATGGAATGGGTGGGAGTGGATTTTATGCCTTTGGTTTTTGGCTACCTCCCTTGTAAGGGGGAAGAAGCTGTTGGTATATATATGTATAAATTCCATGTGATTCTTAATCACAAAATTAGTGTCAATGGAAAATAAAACCACCATGAACCAAGAAGTTTTATTCATTTGAATGATATATAAATGTTGCATGGCCATACACTGTGTTATGAAGCTCCTATATATATATATATATTTTCATTTATATAATATTTATATACATATGCACAATAGCAACCATGACTTCTTTTTATCATTATCATCACCACTATAAAAGCTCAGTATTTCATGTT
Source organism: Oratosquilla oratoria (assembly GCF_046742065.1). Classification (NCBI taxonomy): domain Eukaryota; kingdom Metazoa; phylum Arthropoda; class Malacostraca; order Stomatopoda; family Squillidae; genus Oratosquilla; species Oratosquilla oratoria. Next base: position 38,987,603 of record NC_134782.1, read on the forward strand.
ATGATTCATAATTATTTTCACATTTCTTCCACTGTTCCTTCATTTGTAATATCTTCTTTCCTGGCACACAACACTTAGAATTAATCACAACTAAGGAGCTTTACATCTTGTTTTGCAAAATTCACAACATACTTTCTCAACAACATTTGCCCCTCGGCTTGAAATCACCTCATACGTAGGGGCACAACAAAAACGTGCGACAAAAATAACGGGTATGAACTTTCACAAATGAAATGGCTTGAATCTATTTCATGACTTGCCTGAGAGCAGATCTAAAGATACAGTCATATATGTGTACCCTGATTTCTTACACAAAACAGTTTCACCGTGAAATTCACACAAAATTGTGTGAAAAATGAAATATAGAAAGTCTGTAAGTGGAGGAGTAGAATAGATAAGAGTTTAGTGATAATAATGTGAGTCATGAAGTGAAATACAAAGAAGCACAAGGACATGCACTTTTGCATGGGAGCAGTATTTATTGATACATGTATTAGGAGGAACAGATTCCTGGAAGAATAGACTAGGGAGTTTGAAAAATGACTAGCAGTGTCATATTATGTTAGTTGTTAGAAAGAGTAGGGGCATACCTATATCTGGCAGATAATTATGGCAATCAGAGGAGATAATGAAATATACCAAAATAAACTTAAAAAAGTCACTTTTATATCAGAGATCATAAGGTACCACATGGAACATATATAATTTTCTTCATATTTAAATATATACAAATACTTATTTTTTATTTTCTTTATTTGGATGTGTGTGTTATATGTGTGTTTGTGTGAGAGATTCACCATGGTCATGGATCATGTGCTGGACTTGTCATTGACAGCAATTACCATCACGGATGAGAGCTAAATGTTCATAAGTAGACTGACCTCAAGGGGGATAGTAACAGCTTGAGGTGCTCATGAAGCTTTCAAGCCCTGACTGGGGCTTGATCTTGGGTCTGTATCAGCATGATCCATCAATCCCCAATGCTCATGGGGTCATCTCTACATCCCTAATTATCAAATTTTGTCTAAATCTATTTATAGTCCCTCTGGACTGTTTCTTTTCCTAATCTATTCTACAAATCCATAAAGCAAAATGTATTTCTTAACATCCTTCAATGTTTTTTGTAGTTCCTTGCTTTCTTAAGTCCATCTTGTTCACAACTTTGTTCTAAAAAAAAAAACAGAAATCATATCCGTTTCTCATCTTTCCTTTAGTGTGGGTTACTCCTATTTGTTTTTACTTAAGTGATCTGCCAGCAAGGCGAGGAATAAAATTAGTACAGCGGTAGTGCGCTGGTCCTGCGACACAGGGTCAGCGAGCCCCGTCTGGGCCTGTGATCTTAAGCTGTTTACTGTGGAGGTTACTGCCATGGCTGGGCACCACGGTCGGGATTGAAGCTTCCCTTGGCTGACGTTTTGAGGAGAGTCTGAGACTGATATCAGAACTGAAACCTGGCAACTTTAACTTTAACTCTGTATTCTTGGGGAGACCACATCTCCACTGCATATTCCTAAGACCTTTCTTCTTGCACTTCCACCAATACAATATTTGCCATGACCCCTTCAGTTGTTTCTTTCTCCTCCTTAAAGTAAGTCTCCTTGGTTGATACCGACTGGAAACTTAATTTCAGCTTATTTTTTATACTCTCCTGTCTAAGCTCAGATATTCCTTCTCTCTGTCTCAGTCTGCCCTGGGACCAATGACAAGTACCTGCAAAATGGGTGTCAGAGAGAATCATCTCCCCTCAACTAGTCTTCAAATCTCGTCAACACCCTCACTTTCATTTGAAGGCGCAACCCTACGGGACTCGCACTTACTCTTTGGACCAGACCCAAGATCTCTATCAAATTGGACCATTTTCTACACTTTTTTCACACAAGGTGAGCTTACAACCATTGCTCTCCAAACACTACAAGCTAGGGGTCACCAAACTATGGTCCACGAGGTCAGTTTATATGGGTAGTCACTGCACTGAACTTGTAATCTTTTTTCCCCTGAAAAATTATTCATCTTCTAAAACTTTTTTGGTCGAATATTCAATGGGTAAATAACAATTGTTACGTGGCCTGCATTTGGCATTCTCTCAGTTATCTGGCCTGCTGTGGAATAAAATTTGGTGACCTAAGCTATAAGCCAACAACATAAAAGTCCCAAATGAATAAGACAAACAACAGTCAATGAGTTCTTTCCAGGAATCTGTGGGCCATTGCCAGTCACTGTGGAGCTCAAGATTTCGAGTCACTAAAACTTGAGGCTACAATTATCATTCTTTTCCCTTTAACCTCTTCAATACGAGTCAAATTCTCGTGGGCAGCATCAGCTGCCTGATGTACGATGATGTGCCACAATACTTGCGTTGTAAAATATAAAGTTACAGCTGTATTACTCGTTCTTTTTCACTCTGAATATTAATAACCGCAGAAAATATTATCAAACCAGTTCACAGAATATGGGGGTCACTCAGTTACAACTACGAAATACAGTGAGACCTCTCATTAACGGACGTTAATTAGCTGTGTTTGCTGTGTTTTTGCTGCGTTTTTGGTGTTTTGGAGTGGTTTTTGGGTGGCATAGTGATTGCACGCACTAAACAACAGCACCAAAAACACAGTAAAAAAACACTGCAAACACAGCTAATTAACATCCGTTAATGAGAGGTCTCACTGTAAATATAATCAAGACACATCTTCATATACCCACTCATGCCTCATGATGCCTATGTAGACGTCATTGATATCCCGTCTACGTAAGTGTATGCCACTTTCTAACTCTTGACTCTATTTCCCATTCTTTTCTTACCTAATTCTCTCCACCTTTTTTCCACTTTCTCAGTTTCTTTTCTATCGCTCTTCAGTAAAATTATCTTCAACTCCATCCTCTTTTCATTGGTTTCACTACCTAGTTTTTTTTTTGTTTCTATTATGTTGCATCCCCTCTTATACAGGCATTCTTAAACTTGTCCTTCTTGACTATTTTCCATGTCTTGCTGATTATCTAATTTACTATATGCGATTTATAACTTAAAATTCGGTGGTCATACACCCTTGCATGTTTGCCTAACCAAAAAAAATTCAATCTTGTCCTGCACTTTACATCTGTTATTCATGAACACTTGTGTGTATGTTTGTGTGTGTGTAAGAAACTGTGAGTGTAAACACAATATGGTATGAAATTGAGGGAAAAAAAATTGAAGTGTCAACTTATATAAAGGTGGACATGGTAGATAGTAAGGTAGAAACTGCTATTGATGTTAATCCATTTTGGATACTGATGATATACAGGAATACAGTAGAAGAGGTGAAATGGACTAAGCCTGATTTATCTTAATAAAAGATGGGATACCAATGGATATCAAAAGCAAAAACTGAGGAGAAATCAGGGAAAAGACGGACAGGGCTCTGCAGCAACTGTACAGACACTAAGGGAACGAAAGATGACAAGCTCATCAAAAGTAAATACAAGTCAAGGGTGAGGGTGAGCTAAGGAGTACTCATAAAGAAAGCTGAAAGAGTAAGCATAACAATGGGCGAAGCAAAAAGGAGTGTATGGCAGAATGGGATGGAATACTGTACACTGGGAAAGGTGAGGAGAGCTTAAAAATACAGGGAGACAGGGATAATTGGTATGTGTATGCCCTTAATTCCATCCATGACTGGATAAAATGGGAGGGAAACAAGGATGATGGATGGGAGTGGAATAGGTGGGAGTTGGTACGTGCCTTTGACTTGGCTACCTCCCTAATATGGGGGAAAAAGCCACTGGTATAGATAGATTGTTCTTAAAGACAATAATGCTGTATCTCCTTTGGTGCAGCAGGAAAAGGGATACCAGGTACAAGACGTATTCTTCTGGTCCAATGGACCTGACTTAAGGCAAGGAATGAGTGCAAGCAATTGTTGTTTTGCATTTCAATGACCAGAAACCCAGAGTCCTAAAGAGGTTGGTGATAGTCCTCAGGTCTTATCACAGATTTTGGGGAAGAAACATTTGACTGTTGTCCCTGTTGAATTATTGTATGACTGTGTCTTTGTCACCAGCTTGTAATAGTAAGAGGAATGGAGTAGTCAGTGGTTGCTATTGTTGTTGTCATTCCCTAGATTGTCTAGCCGAGCAGTCTTGCTTCCCCGAGCTACGTCATGGCTGGAATGGTGTTTCCCCACAAATCCTTTATAAAGGTTTACATTGTTGGCATGCGTATTTGTGTACAATGCAGTCTTCCATAATGTGTTGTATAGTATGGGGCAAAGTGTTACATCCTGGAGAGTTATCTGTGAGGTGGTCATCCAGCCTCTTCTGGTTGTCAAATGTGCAAAAGTGGAGGAAATTCAAAGTTGAAAGAGAGATCTTGGGCCCAATCTAGAGACCAAATGCCAGTCCCTCAGGGTTGCACTTCCAAGTGCAGGTAAAGGTCTTGACAGGTTTCTAAGATGGGCAGTAGGGAGATGATACTCTCTGATGTCCATTTCACAGGACCACCAATTGCTTCTCATGACTGGTCCTTCACAAAAGAATAATTTGGAAAATGTAATAATTGGTGCTGTGTCTTGCTGCATTGCTTCCAACTTGGGCAGTGAGCAGGAGACAGGGATGACCCTTCATGCATGAGAAGCTAAAATAAGTGGGAAACGAGGATGGTACATGGGAGATGGTGTGAGCCTTTGACTTAACTACCTCCCTTATAAGGAGGAAGAACTACTTGGTATATAGATATAGAAAGATAGATAATTGTAGCCTCAACATTCACTGGCTTGACACCTAAAGCACCACAGTGGCTGACAACCATACTCGGACCTTGCCAGAGAACTCTTCAGGAGGAAAATGTGGACTATTGTCTGCATTGCTTTTGCAAGAGGCATTTTTTATGTCATCAACTCAAAATAGTGGGAGGGGGGCAGTTGCGCATTGTTAGGTTTCATATGGAGGAAACGTGTATGAAATTAAGGGATCTTGGGCCAACTCCAGAGTGAGGAGAGGATATTGATGAACTTTGATGATGGGTGGCAGGGAGACAATCCTCTCTGATGTCCATCTTGTAGAACCACCATTCAAAGGTACTCATCATTAGTCTGCAGAAAAATGTGTATGTGTATATATATATCCATGTGTCTGCAATACACACACCAAATACAAAACAACACTATATGCACCTGAAGTACAATCACTCAACTTTAGAACATCATATAAAAATCATAACGGTAAATCAAAACGCAACTAGAAAGTGGTATTTGTTTCTATGAACCCAGACTTTTGTGCTATGAAAGTAAAAATAAACTCGAATATAGGATACATCTTCATATTTCAACATGTGTATACATTATGCTTATTCTCTTATACTGTTACCAAAGTTCAAGAACATAATGAACACAAAGAAAAGGAATGTAACTAAATGTCCTCACTCCAGTCATGGATGCGCAATTATCTTAGATGATGCAACTAAATTCTAATATGGCAATGAAATGAAGCAGATGAGTGGACTGGTTTAGAAAACAAACCAAATATTATTCCTTCACATCAAAACGACTTCTACCATTTACATTTTCTTCTGGGGTTTAAGTGGTAATCATGATGATGAATCATAGTATATATTCATTAAAGTGCTCATGAAAAATGTCAACAAACATATACTTACATACAAGTTACATTAAACTATGAGTTAAGCATTCAAATATATGTACATGTGTACAAATCTAAGTGCGAGTTCCACTCACTCTCTTTCACTACTATATGGATACATTCACATACTTTTAAAGAGGAACCATTTTAACCTTTGTGGTGGGTAAACTGTCTTCACAGTTGTGAGTACAATAGTAACAGCTCCTACTTCTGAAGGAAGCCAGAACCAATTTCCTCAGTGCCGAAAATGGTGAGGCTGTTGGCAGGACAGAAAGACTGGTGAATTAATGGTAACAAAATAACAAGTACGCCTGAGAGTTAGTAAATGACAGGTGGATTTTCTCTCAAGGTAAATGTTTTCAACTCTACATGTTATGCAACAGTATTTCTTTTTATTATTTTTAAGGGATACTGTAGGAATGGGTGCTTGGTGGATGAGCTGGTTAGAGCATTGCTACTTGTGGCAGAGGTCAAGGTGACAGCAGTACAAACCCAGACACCAGCGGGTCAAACGAAGGGCATGGTTCATTAAATTCTATGCTACAAAGTCCTCTGTAAGGGATACCGTCCTAGCCTCCTGATAGGTGGGGGGAGTTCACAACATTAAACTGAACCAATTAATTATTATTTTAGGAATACTGTACTATGTCAACAAATTAACACCACATTCAGTATATCTGCTAGACATTCCACAAGATTTCTCTTTCAACTCTGCTACATGCCTTTTCCAAATTGGCAAAAGCCTGAAAAACATTTAATCCTTGCCAAAAACTTCTCATATGCACTGTTTTTTCTCTCCTAAACCCACACTGCTCTCACCCAGTTAATCCTCTCCATAAATGCCCTTACAAGGGCCATAGACCATTGATGTATGTATGTATGTATATATATATATAAATACATATACCAAGGCTTTTTCCCCCTTACAAGGGAGGTAGCCAAAAAGAAAAAGGCATAAAAACCATTCCCACCCATTCCATCCCTAAATACACTCCACTCCCCTCCACCCTCCCTCTTATCTTGGCACCTCCTGGATGACGGGTCATCCCTGCATCCTGTCCACTGCCCTATGTCAGAAGCAGTGTTGCAAGACACAGCACATCCACAGCAAGGCTGCTTCATTAATTCAGCGACCCCCCTCTCCGTCCCTTCATGAAGAAAAGGAGAAGATGGGGAGCAATCCCTTTGGGCAACGTCAAATTTTTTCTCATACATACTTCCTCAGCCCCCATCCCCCACCTACTCCCTATCATGCATCACAGCATCACCCATACACAACCCTACTCCATTCATCCCTATCTTCTGTCTTCTCCTGTCCTTCCTCAACAGACATTCCTCTCTTTCCTAATGCCCCTTTTACCCCATCCATCCATCTCATCCTAGGACGTCCCCTCATATTCACTCCTTCCACACCTCTTTTATTAATCTTTCCATGTGTCCAAACCATCCTAATACTCTTTCATCAACCTTATCTCCCAACTCCCTCTCCACCCCTGTTCTCCTCACCTACTCATTTCTCACTATCCAGCCTAGTAACCCCTACCATACTTCTCAGACAGCTAAATAATTGGTTCTGGTTTTCCTTTCTCCTTGGAGCTGTGAGTACTATCTTCTCCTCAATAAGATACTAAAAGCTACTCCTAACTACTAAAGAAAGAAAAAAACAATCAAACACACACATACACACATGACTTGGTTATGACAATTGGAGAGTAAAAGATGCCCCATGAGCATTGCTCTTTTCCTGTATACTACAATTAGGTAAATGTAATGCACATACACATACAATTGCACTGTTTGCTGGCAATACAAGAAGTACTACTGAATGCTTTGGAACAGGAACGAATCATACTGATACAACTATTTTTCTTTTGATTGGGAATAAATGACATGATTGCTCTAATGGCATGCACTGTAATATTCAAAACCAAAATGTGAGAGAAAACTTCAAAAGGTTTTGTGTCCTCCACAAGACAGAGTATCGCAAGTTGGTATGTGGAATGATTATATTGTTAACTTTTGATTTAATGACTTTTTCTGGAATAAACCAGAACTTCTGTCAGCTCACTATCAGAGACAGCAGGTTGCCTTAATAGAGAACCTGTAGTGAAAGAGAAGACCAGACATCACCCTCACCACTCACTTTCAAATGGCTTACATGGAAAAAGAAAAAAATAGATAAAGAAAGAAAGAAAAAAATATATATATATATATATAACCTACTATACTCAAAAAGTTACATTTTTATGCCTGAATAGCCTGTCCACATAATTTTCACTGATCCAGAACTTTCAGTGCACTCACACAATATAAATGTACACGCATGAACATATACTTGTGCACATATGCATGCACTCATGTACATAACCTGTACATCCATTCAGTGGAACTCAACGGCATTTCTGATGCACACACATATAAATGTAAACAGATAAGCAGTTCATATAAAAATTACATTCTCTATATATTTCTTTCGTCAGATTCATACAATTTCATGATGTCATATACATCAGTAATGAGATGAGATTTCATGATGCCAAGAAAAATGAACTAGAGAAACTTAAGTGCATTGGACTACAAATAGATGGGCTGCATTTGGCGTATATGTCCATTTTTCTTGCTACTTTTCACGTTCACAATTAGAAGTTAAATTGTCAACAACCTCATTTTGTATAGAATTCCTATCACAGTTACCCAAGGGCATCAGTACGATTTAAGGTGACTCAAGACACCTACTGGCTGACAAAGCCGAGTACTATGTCTTTTTATTTTTATTATTATTATTTTTTTTTCCCTCTCATCCTAAGCAAGAGGTGATACCACAACTGTACCTAAAACAAATTAGAGAAACTCCAGGTACATTAATCTCTTTGCAAGCAATATGCGGTATCTAAATTGAAAGTCAAACAGGATTATGAGAAGAGTGAGAGCAGAAATATCTATGTGTTTTCTAACTAGATTTATTTGAATGCTTTGGTTTTGTCTGCGGGATTGATCCAACGTTAGCAGGTTGGAATTAATATGATTACAGAAAAAATTGATAAAATAAAATATCCACAGCTGTGATTTCCTCAACATACCACTAAATGGTCATTCAACATGAAGAGACGAAAATCAACTCCAATTCAGTTCATCCTAATTGCCAATGAAATACTATTAACAACTGGCTAAGGGGGGTTGGGGAGGTTGGGGGGAGGGGGGGGGGGAAATTAAATATGAAATTGAAAGACGTTTTCTTCCCCAATAACTTACATCCATACACAGGGTTTCTTGACAACCATATAAATCAACTACAAGTCTAACCATAGTGGGATGCAATGGTAAGAAAGTACTGTGCAGCACTGGCTTGGGAATTTGGAGACTTCTGTCTTATTTGGACTCGCTGGCCTCTATCTTGATGAGCAGAGCCATGAGCTGGGTTGAACCTCTCTCTTTCGTTACCCACTCTATAGTGTCGGTGTTTAGCTGGGGTCCAAGAGGAGTAGACCACGGAATTGAAGGTGGGCCCACCTTGTAGGACCCTGGCTCAACAGCCACCTGTAGAACAACGTGGACCTTGACACAGCGCTGGGTCATGGGATCCACAAACCTGAAAATTGGAGAGAGAGGTGACAGAGAGAGAAAGAGAGAGAGAGAGAGAGAGAATGATGAATACAAATATTACCAAAGTTACTCGATCAATGAATCAATTCAAAACATCACAAAAATATCGAGGCACTTACGATACTGGAGGTGCAATTAATTTATCTGAAGCATAAGTAATGGTTGGCGAGAAACATAACTGCGAGCCATCACTGTCATCGTCTTTACTTCTACGCCCAGCCAGGGTGGAGCTCACGCCTAATTCTCCTGCAAGATGAAAATTATGAAATCCACTGAAAACATCAATCAATCAATCAATCAATCTGTTGCCCATGGTCTCTCTTGCAGAAGACCCATGGGCCCCCAGGTAACTGACAAGAGTCTCCCGAAGATACCATTAGAGTGACTACGTTACTTATTTGTGCATGATGACTTTAAGGTATTACTCCCATACCTGAACTAACTGGGTGATTTGGAGGGTGTCAAGATATGAGGTAAAATTATCAACCCCTGCTCAGTGTCCACTCTGCCATTCCAGTGCTAAATTTTTAATTCTGAAGGAATAAAAGATTATATACAATATACAGAGATCATTTTCTGATAATGGCGGTTCAAATGTGGGAGGGATTACTTTTAAAGTGCAAGGAATAATAAGTTATTATGGTAGGAAGGCAAACTGGGGAAAAAGAAAAACTTATTTATTGTATGATTTACAGTGTGACATGTTCCCTGTAAATGAGTGAAATGCAAGATGAAGAAAAATGTAATAAACAAGAGAGAAAGGAGGAAGGCAGGAGGGAAAGAGGGAGTGAAGGAGGAAGGTTGTCAAGAAGCAAGGGTCATTAAGTTGGAGAACAAAACAAAGAATAAGAATGGGTTTTTGTCCAATCTACCTACCTGTAAAAAGTAGTTCTCCCTTGTCCAACATGCGACGAATCGCTCCGGGGCGTGTGCCATGGTAGGCCATGTGCCACGATTCGTTATTTTCCCCGACGCCACTCACTAACGCAAATCTACACCACCCAAAAGGCTGTGTGTACTGTTTTGGAGGGTTTCCTGTAAATATATATATAGGTCTAAAAAAAATAGTGTCTTGCTGCAACTGACAGGGTTTGCCCTAACAGTGGTTTCTCACTTCCCACTTTGTGTGAACTGGAAGGTGAGTTATACACTGTGTCCAAGTTACAGGACCTGAATTTAATGCATCAATATTTAATGAGATTAAGTATCAAAGAATAAATCACTCTTGGGAAAGAAACCAATAAACCTACCTTTAGTGTAGTAGAGCTCATCCCCACGGATTTTATGACACGTTTCACAATAACAAACATTACCATCTTGATTAAAATAACCTTCTGCAATGGAAAACCATGTTATTATGAGAAAAGTGTACTATATTTAGTACATTCAAGTTAACTACTTATTACATACAAAGTTAAGAGCAGCTTTTTTATGATACATACCGTAATATTACATATACCAACAGCTTTTCCCCCTTACAAGGGATGTACCCAAAAAACAAAGGCATAAAATCCACTCCCACCCATTCCATCCCCACATACTCCACTCCCATCCCTCCTCCTTATCTTGGCTCCTCCTGGATGATGGGTCATCCCTGCATCTCACCCAATGCCCTGTGTAAACACAGTACATCCATATCAAGGCTATTTCATTTAATTGATAACCCCTGGCTCTCTGTCCCCTCATGAAGAAAAAGAGAAGACAGGGAGAAATCCCTTTGGGCTGTGTCAAAATATCATTCACATTTACTCAATCCCCATCCCCCACCTACTCCCTTCCATGCATCACAACATCATACACAACCATTTTCCACTCACCCCTATCTTCCGTCTTCTCCCTTCCTTCCTCAACAGACATTCCCCTCTTTCCCAATGCTCCTTTTACTTCATCCATCCATCTCATTCTTGGTCACCCCCTTATATTCACTCCTTCCACCTCTGCCTTCCACACCTCTTTTACTAATCTTTCTTCACTCATTTTTTCCATGTGTCCAAACCATCCCAATACTCTTTAATCACCCCTCTCTCCCAACTCCCTTTCCATCCCTGCTCTCCTCCTCACCTCCTCATTTCTCACTCTATCCAATCAAGTAACCCCTACCATAATTCTCAAGCATTTCATCTCAAACACATTCAAACTCCTCCTCTCTTATGTGCCACATATATGAACTAATATGAAAATTATGTACAGCATGCAACTCCACATGGGTAGACTATGGAAATTTTATGCAGTTAAGCTGTCAATGTATAGATAGGTGATTACTTTTAACTTGTACTATCTTTTCTTGGGCTTGTGGGCCTACCACAAGGGAGAACCATGGCTATGGATCAATCCATTGCCCCTTGGTCTCTCTCTTGAAGAAGACCTGCAATGGATTGATTTATTACCTCCATTCTGCTGTCTATACCTATCTCTTTTCTACTACCCTCTTTACCAGCCCTATGATTTCACCCCTTCAACTTTCTTTAGCTATATATATACTTTGGAGCTGTTCTCCGAGTGAAAATGATTGGCTGGCTCCAAGTTCCTCTCCTGAGGAATGTTTGCCACTATTGGTTCTATCCTCTATCTCTTCTCTGGGGTAATGGTTTAATTAATCAAAATAAATTCAACTATTTAATCTATTACAACAGTATAATATCATGAGATACATTACCTGGTAAAGCAAGCGAGTTCTTAAATCTCATACACATGTTTTGGTATTCACAGTTCTTCACCACACTGCTATCAGGCAAGGCACGACTGAATCCCTGCAAATCAGATAAAAACATTATGGTACATGACTCCAAGTTTTGAATTATAAGTAGAGATATATTCATACCTTATATGAATAAAGGAAAAGAGGCAGAAGTTCAAGAAGAAGCTGAGAGAAGTGTAAGAGGTGGTGATGGATAGAATAGAGGTAGGAGTGGAAGAAGAATGGTGGTGTTTCAAGGAGAAAATGACAAGGTGTGGACCAAGGAGGATGGGAGGGAATAGAAGGAAGGGTAGTGAGTGGTGGGATGAAGTGAAGAAGGTAGTAGAAGAGAAGAAGCAAGCTTTCAGGGACTGGTTGCAAAGTAGGATGAGAGAAAAATATGACAGGTACAAAATAATAATAATAATAATAATAAATAACAAAATAAATAAATAAAACAAGATAAAGGAGGCAAAAATGAAAGCAGATGTAAAGTGGGGGAAGAGTATGACAAATTTTTGAAAGTAATAAAAATATGTTTTGGAAGGAAGGGGAGCAGAGTCAAGTAGAAAAGAAAAGGTAAAAGGCACAGATGGACAGGTCATTTTAGGAAGCTGTTAAATGTGGAGGAGGATAGGGAGGGATTGGTGGTAGCAGTGGGAGGTGCTAAGGAAATGAGTGATGGGAGAAGAGAAATAAGAAAAGATGAGGTGCAAGAAGTGAAAATTATGAGAGCAGGTTAGGCACCTGGGTTGGATGGGTGTTGTTGAGTGTCTGAAAAAAGAGATGTACAGTAATAGTGGACTGGATAGTGAGGTTGATTAATGTGTGTCTAAGGGAGGGTAGAGTGCTGGAGGAGTGGCTTTATAGTTTCACTTTACAAGGGAAAAGAGGGACAAATATAAATGCAGTAGTTTCAGAGGGATCAGTTTAACCCCTTCTATACGGTGCCGCACACATAGGCGTCATGAGGAGCAAGTGGATTCGCGATGCTGCCACATCGGCGTCTTGATTATATTTATTGTAGTCGCCTCTGTGTTTTTACATTCTCCCTAATCTGCTCTAAATCCCATTCTCTGTGGTTTTCAAAATTCACGGGTGAAAGAGAGAACGATCGATATAAGCCGTGACTATATTTTATGATGCGAGTATTATTACGACACATCGTACGGCTGGCATTGGCTGCTACCCGCGAGATTTAAGTCCCGTAGTGAAGTGGTTAACCCCTTCCATACGGTGCCGCATATGTAGGTAGCATGAGGAGCAAGTGCATACGCAAGGCTGCCATATCGGCGTCTTGATTATATCTATTGTAGTTGCCCCTGCGTAATGACATACTCTCTAAACTGTCTTCATCACATTTTCTATGGTTATCAAAATTCACGGGTGAAAGAGAGAACGATCGATATAAGCGGTGACTATATTTTATGATGCGAGTATTATTACGACACATTGTACATCTGGCAGCTAATGCTGCCCGCAAGATTTGGGCCTGTACTGAAGAGATTAAGTGTAGCTGGGAAGACTTTTGGGAGGGTTTTAGTTGAGAGGATTGGGAGAGGAACAAAGGGAGTAATTGGTGAGGAACAGTGTGGTTTTAGGAAAGATAGGGGTTGTGCAGATCAGATTTTTGTGGTAAGGCAGATATCTGAGAAACTCTTAGCAAAATGTAAGGATGTTTTTTGGGCCTTTATGGATTTTGAAAAGGCTTATGACAGGGTACAATGGAAGGCACTGTGGGAGGTTTTGTTGATATATGAATTGGGGAAAGATGTTAAGGGCAGTTAAGAGTTTTTACGAGAGTAGCAGAGCCTGTAGTTTGAGGTAATGGTGAGGCTGGGATTAAAGTGTCATAAGAAATGGGTATTTGAGAATGGATGCAAAAAGGAGACTATATGAAGGGGTGAGTGTGCCTATGGCACTGCATGAGGATGAAACTTGGAATTTATGAGAGGCAGAGAGGAAAAGTATAAATGTGTTCGAGATGAAATGACTGAGAAGTATGGTAGGAGTTAAAAGGTTGGATAGAGTGAGAAATGAGGTGAGGAGAGCCGAGGTGGAAAAGGAAATAGCAGATGGGGCTGATGAAAGAGTACTGGGATGGTTCAGATACATGGAAAGTATGAGAGAAGAAAGATTAGTAAAAGAAGTGTGAAAGGCAGTGGTGAACGGAGTAAACTTGAGGGGACAACCGAAGATGAGATGGACAGATGGGGTGAGAGGGGTGTTGAGCAAGAGGGGAATGTTTGTTGAGCAAGTAAGGGAGAAGGCAGGTGATAGGGATGAGTGGAGAATGGCTGTGTACAGATGATACTGTAATGCAAAGATGGGAGAGGACAGAGGATGGGGGTTAGGGAGTGGTTATGTATGAATGATATTTTGATGCAGCCCAAAGGGGTTTCTCCCCTCCTCTTTTTTCTGTATGCGGGGATGAAGAGGGGGAGGGGGTCGCTGATTAAGTGAAGTGGCCTTGCTGTGGATGTGCTGTGTCTTGCTGCATTGCTTCTGATCCATGGAGAATTAATATACATACATACATATACCAAGGCTTTTTCCCCCTTCCAAGGGAGGTAGCCAAAAAGGGAAAGGCATAAAAACACTCCCACCCATTTCATCCCTAAATACACTCCACACCCCTCCCACCCTTCCTCTCATCTGAGCACCTCCTGGATGACGGGTCATCCCTGCACCCTGCCCACCGCCCTGGGTCAGAAGCAGTGTCGCAAGACACAGTACATCCACAGCGAGGCCACTTCATTTAATCGGCGACCCCCCCTCTCCGTCCCCCTTTGCATATAAGGCGAGGACGGGGAGAAATCCCTTCGGGCTGCGTCAAAATTTACTCACACATACTACCCCCCCCCACCCCCCCGCCCATTCCTCCTCATGCAGTCACAACATCATCCATATACAACCCTTCTCCACTCACCCCTGTCTTCTGTCCTCTCCCGTCCTTCCTCAACAGACATTCCCCTCTTCCCCAAAGCCCCCTTCACCCCATCCATCCACCTCATCCTAGGACGTCCCCTCATGTTCACTCCCTCCACATCTGCCTTCCATACTTTTCAAAGGAAAAGAATTAATATGGTAGGGAAGAAAAGGTGGTGGATGGGAATGGAATGGGTATATACCTTTTGACTTGGCAACCTCCCTTGAAAGGGGGAAAAAACCCTTGGTGTATAGATAGATATGAATACCAGACACTAATTTATTTACTTATTTTTTCAAAACTTGAATTAGTTTAATGTCGTAAACTCCTCCTATCACAAGTTGGTAAACATGTTTATTTGGTATAATCAAAAACCATATGTTTACACTTTAGATGAGAGAGATGCAAGGTCCAGGGAATATCCGCTTTGGTTTAACAACTTAAATTATACACAGATACATACATTCCTTTTAACACTGACTCTTAGAAAAACATTATATTCTCACAATACTAAAATGCAAAAAGTAAATACCAGTTTCTTTGAAAACTTATGAAGACTTTCATTTCAAGGCATTCAACAAGAACAGTGCTTTATTTCTGTAATAAGAATAAAACTGGTTGACATGATATGCCCTCCAAATGAGAAAACTACATTAACACTTTCTACTGACCTTTTCCTTGTCCTTACTTGTCGGAGGAGACTGGATATGCGGCGAATGCTGCACCTGAATGTGTGCAGAGGGCCGGGACGAGGGATGTCTCAGTTCATTAGCCTCGTTACTCATGTTGGTCCCTGCACTCAAATTTATACTTGTGTTGTTTGTACCAGAGCTCATGTTCGTACTGGCATTCATATTGGTACTTGTGTTGATATTATCTACAGAGCTGTTGTTACTATTTTCATTTATATTGGTTCCCGAGTTGATGTTGGTGCTTCCAGTAATATTTGTGTGAGTGTTACTATGTTGCTGTGACATTATCTGTTGCCCTTTAAGAATGTTCTTCTTGTTTTGATTTGTCCCAGCTGTGCTGCTCATCACTTCACTGTCCTCGTTACTGCTAATGATGACCTGTTGGGGAACCAAATCATATGCTTAATTTTCTGTGCATGATGAGAAGTAATCTAAGTGACGATAATATCATTCCTTCAACACACCAAAAGGCTTCTTCTCTCACAAGGGAGGTACTCAAGGCATGACCTATTCTATGCCCATCCCATATCCCCTTCAGCAGTGAGAGGGAAGAAGAAATTTGTCATGTTTTCAATGTGTCATAAAAGGTAATAAGTGGGGCAAAGTGATGAGACTAAGGATTCTGCTTGCTTTCTGTATGTTTCTATGATAAATCAATACAACTTCAATACCACCTTAAGAATAATAATAAGAATAATATATATATATATATATATATATGGAAGGCAGAGGTGGATGGAGTGAACATGAGAGGGCAACTGTGGATGAGATGGATAGATGGGGTAAAAGGGGTGCTGAGAAAGAGGGGAGAAGACAGAAGATAGGGGTGAGTGGGGAATGGTTGTATATGGATGATGCTGTAATAGATGGAAGGGAGAGGGTGGGGGATAGTGGTGTTAGGGAGTGGTTATGTGTGAATGATATTTTGACACAGCCCGGAGGGATTTCTTCCCATCTCTTTTTCTACATGAAGGGATGGTGAGGAAGGGGTTGCTGATTAAATGAAGCAGCCTTGCTGTGGATGTGCTGTGTCTTGCTGCATTGCTTCTGACCCAGGGCAGTGGGCAAGATGCAGGGATGACCTGTCATTGAGGAGGAGCCAAGAAAAGAGAGGGAGGGGTGGTGAATGGGAGAGGGTGGGGATGAAATGGGTGGGAGTGGAATTATGTCTTTTGACTTTGGTTACCTCCTTTGGAAGGGGAAAGAGCTCTTGGTTATATGTATATATAGCAAGTCATACTTCCCCTCAACCTTTCAAAAGGATTTCTAATAGAAATGAACAATTTCAAACTAGAAAAAATATCTACAAACACGTTCTTTGCTGCTTAAGGTACACTAATAAAACAAGGGGGGCAAGTTTCTCTCAACACAAGAAGTTCTGCTTGAATGAAACTCTGGTCAGACTATACCATATGTACAATCTACTACCACAGTGACTGTTTTTCACCTAAGCAATCACTCTTGTTTGGAGGGTTTTGTTTACTATGTGGGTATGTGCCTCAACTCTGCCACCCTGGAGCCTATAGAGAAGGCTACAACCCTAATCCAGGAGGTGCATAATTGTAGCTGAAGCCACCACCTTTGCCCTATGTGCTTACACTCTTGGGGCAGGAAACTGTCCCTTCTGTGAATCCAAGGGAGAGTGGGATTTGAACCCGCAACTAATTGAATGTGAGACGAGCATGCTTCCAATTATGCCACCAGTGTGGGCCTTTGGGATATAAACATCTATATACATATCCTCTCTATTTGGCACCAGTTTTCCATTTTGAGGATAAACATTTTAAAACTTATCTTCTACACCCGAACTGGAAAACATCTCCTTTTGCCTTACCTCCTCACATTGTCCGTAGAGGTCTAATATGACGTACGGGTTGGCAGGAATCTCCTTAGCTGCCACTCCCTGGTCCACTCCATTAACGTACAGATGTAGCCGCAACTCATTGTCGACTAAAACTCCCACTTGGTGCCCTCCAATCCCTCCAGCCAAGCTGTCAAGGTCAGGTCCATATCGTCCTTTAATCTGTTGAATAAAGAAATCCACACATTGAGAGGAAAAAAATAAAAAAATAAAAAAATAAATAAATTAATAAATAAATAAATATTCATAATTCCTATGTAAATGAGAATCAGTGTACTTGTAGCATCATGGTTCATTAATGAATAGCTACAGGTCTACAGTAATCTTCTTAAAGGCTACATAATAATAATATAAACAAAGCCTCAAGTTTCATTGACTGAAAATCAGACTTCCTGCAGCAGCCTTGATAAATGATTCTTGGCCCCTCCATTACATCTCTCTGAGAAGAGACTTTGGACTGATGTTTCTGCTGTATTAATATGGGGATCTTTCCATGTCACTAGCACAATATAGTTGCCAGCTCTCCTTGTGGAGGAGACAAATTTGTTTGAGAGGTCCTGGGCCTAACCTGAAGACCAAATACCACCTCCATATGGAGGTAAGGGTCTTGACAGATTTATTTCAAAGATGGGTAGCAGGGATATGATTCTTTCAGTAGATCTTGCAGGATCACCACTAGCATGCATCAATTATTGGTCCTAAACTTTAAATAATATCCATGGCTAAGTGGTGGTGGAGGAGGTGGTGGAGAAGGAGGAGTAAGAGGAGGAGAAGATGATGAAGATGAAGAAGAAACCTCTTCAATATGAGTCGAATATTGGTGAGCAAGTATTAGACTTCCTAATGTACAAAGATTCAATGATACATCACAATAGCGTTACAAGATATAAAGTTACAGCTGTAATATTCCCCTTTTTCTTGTTCTCTTTCACCCTCAATCTGGATAACCACAGGAAATGTGATCAAACCTGTTTACTGATTACAGGGATGACTGCTACAACTACAAAATAAATATAATCAGGATGCCAATGCTGGCATCCTCATATAACCACTTGCCCCCTCAGGACACTAGTGTCAGTGTCCTCATATGCTAAGGGTTAATAAAATAAACACTACTATCAAGTCTAGGAGGCTACTTCCTTGGTCAGGGGGAAAAGGGCCTTTTGTATCTACCTAGTTGTATCTTACAGGAAGGGAAGCTATACTCATGGTGTCCTGTCTCTGTATCTTGCAGTGCAGGGATTCCATGTTGTGGGAATTTTCCACAAATTTGTGTCTGAGAAATTTACTCACATGGGATGTTTTGTGAGCAAATTATATGTTGCAATGAACTTATTTGTGTATATATAATAATTCCTTCTTTTTGTGGGAAAAAATGTGGAAATCCAGATTTCCTTGCGGGAATTTTGTAGAAAAAATCTCACTCATTTGTGAGAACTGGCACAGATCACAGTGACAACACTGTTGCAGCATCTAAATTGTTCTTAAATTTGTGTATGTTTTTTTTTCCACACACTACTGTTTTGTCTAGTCTGTTCCATACACCACTCTGTGTTGAAAGCTGTTTTTTTTTTCAGGTCTCTTCTATAACTGTCCTTTTTGAGCTTCCATGCCCCCTTGTCTTTCACTTAACCCAATTTAGTGGGTATTTACGTATCAAGTCTACCCTGGCTAGACTACTATTCACCTTATACAAAGTTCATGCATGAAGCCTTTATTCATAATACGCAAAAATAGTAATACCAACCTTTACACCATTATAAAACACGGAGTCTCCACAAATGATCCACGTGTTCTTTTTTAGCGACAAAGCAGTGTTTGGAAGTGAAAGCTTCTCAGGACTTTGTGCTGTCACTCCAACCATTAGGGAACTGGACCATCTTGGATTCAAAGCTCCTAGGCGGACCTGTGCACAAGAGACAAATTACTTTGAGACTAAATAATAATGCCCAAGTACAGAATATGCCACCAACAACCAATGGCATATCATCTACCAGCATGTTCAAATACCAATAATTTCTCTAGATATTTGTACACTACTTTACAAAAGAGTCTTTCATTACCTGAAAGAGTACATTTCTTGTTAGAGGCCTTGCAGACATAACAATTCCTTGATTATAACTTTCGGATCTTTTAGCGACCGTTCTATCAAGGGCGAGATGTATATTCTTGCCATGATTTTCATGAAACTGAACTGCTGTAGCAGCTTTCTTATTGTGGCTTTGGTTTTGATTGCTCTGATGTTGTCTGTGTTCACCCGAGGACCTGCCTGCAGACCCACTGGGCCTCCCCTCAGCACCCTGAGGCGGTCTTGGGGTTGCCTGTTCGTTTCGAAGGCCGTTTGCGGAATCTGACATGGAGCCAGCTACCCGTGCACCAAAGTGGCCTGATGACGAAGGAGGCTCTGTGTGGAAGAGCTCAAGGGAATCTTGAGAGACTAGGACATTACCACTGCTGCAGTTGGTTTGAGCATCCAACACAGGTGTTGAGGCACACTTTGAAACACTTGTTATCGTTACGGCTTCTGATGATCCGAAGAGCTCTAAAACACCAAAAACCCTCTGAAATATAAAGTAGTACAAGGTTACAAATATTACTATAGTTACCTGTGTTTGAAAACATATAGCAGCACCTGTAATTTTATCAGCTAATCAATAAATTAGCTAGTTCCCTCTTTCAGAATTCCTACTGCCCAGAAGAAACTGGCCACAGCTAGTGGTTCACCCATTGTTACTAACTTTAGGGATTTTGTGTTGCTATCTGAAGGGGGTGAGAGTATGTCAGTGTAGTACAAGGTGTTCATGTGGTGGTGGTATCTTGGGCATCTGGCGTTTGTTACGGACCTGAGCACAATCAATCCATCTACTGCCCCCGGTCTCTCTTGCATAAGACCTGAGGGCTTCAGGTAACTAGCAACAGCCTCCTGATTGATTGAACCCTATCCCCCACCCACTGTTTAGATCAGAAGCAATGCAGCAAAACACAGCACCTCCAAACAGTGTTTCAATACATGTCAACTCCCTTCACCTCAACTTACTTAAGCTTTGACCAACTAGCTTTTCAGACTACTTACCTTGGTTATGTTTGAAGCTGCAATTCCGAAGTCCTCTCCATTAATGAACAGTCTCATTGTCCCGTCTGTACATTTCTTGATGCCAACTCTATCTCCCATCACTAATCTGTTCAGATTCGGACAGAAATTGAGCCGCAAGACTGTTCCGTTGTTACGTTTACAATCTGATCCTGTGACCCACCACGAGTCTTTGTCTAATCCACCCAATGTGGATGGTAGACTACCCACTGGGTAGGCATCGTTGATACCCAACGTCGTTAACCCAATGCCCATTGCACCTGAATACTGCCCACAAATCTTGTCTAGGCGCACCTGTGGAAATCAAAAGACATTTCTACTACTGTTTCCAGAGGAAGAGGAAGTGGGAGGAAAGGTGGTAGGAGAAAGGGGATAAGGGGAAAAGGAGAAGAAAAGGAAGAGGAGGAGCAGGCCATAAAGGACTAAAAGAAGAAGCTGATGAAAAAGATGAAAAGAGAGGGAAAAGTGAAGAAAGGAAGAAGAGTTAGAAAGAGAGGAGGTTGGAACAGCTGACATTGGACTATTAATGAACATTGAAATAAAAAGAAAAGATAATCAAAGCAAGGAAATCACATTCTGAAAATTTTATACATACATACATATACCAAGGCTTTTTCCCCCATACAAGGGAGGTTGCCAAAAAGAAAAAGGCATGAAATCATTTCCACCCATTCCATCCCTAAGTATGCTCCACTCCCCTCCACCCTCCCTCCCATCTTAGCACCTCCTGGATGACAGGTCATCCCTGCACCTTGTCCACTGCCCTGGGTCAGAGGCAGTGTCGCAAGTCACACCACATCCACAGCAAGGCCGCTTCATTAAATTGGCGACCCCCCTCTCCGTCCCCCCCCCCCCTGCATAAAAGGAGAAGACGAGGAGAAATCCCTTCGGGCTGCATCAAATTTTGCTCACACATACTACCTCACCCCCATCCCCCCACCCATTCCACCTCATGCATCACAACATCATCCATATACAACCATTCTCCATTCACCCCTGTCTTCTGTCCTCTCCTGTCCTTCCTCAACAGACATTCCCCTCTTCCCCAAAGCCCCCTTAACCCCATCCATCCATCTTATCCTAGGACGTCCCCTCATGTTCACTCCCTCCACATCTGCCTTCCATGCCTCTTTTACTAGTCTTTCTTCACTTATTCTTTCCATGTGTCCAAACCATCCTAATACTCTTTCATCAACCCTATCTCCCAACTCCCTTTCCACCCCTGTTCTCCTCACCTCCTCCTTTCTCATTCTATCTAGCCTAGTAACCCCCATCATACTTCTCAGACACTTCATCTCAAACACTTTCAAACTCCTTCTCTCTTCCTCTCTTATGTTCCATGTTTCTGCCCCATACAGTGCTGTTGGCACAATCACTCCTTCATACAGTCTCCTCTTAGCATCCATTCCCAAATGTCTATTCCTCATTACACTTTTTAATCCACCAAGGCATTTACTCGCTTCTCTCAATCTACATTCTATCTCCACCTCCACTCCACCCTTTCCTGCCACATTTGCACCCAAGTATCTAAAACTATCCACTTCCTCCAGTCGCTCTCCCTTAATGCTCACTTCCAGTCTGCTGCCACTTTCACCCCTTGTGCATCTCATCACCTTACTTTTACCCACATTTATCTTCAGCTTTCTTCTTTCACACACTCTCCCAAACTCTGTCACCAACTTTCTCAATCCCTCCTCCGATCCTGCCACAAGTGCAGTGTCATCCACAAACAACAGCTGGCTCACCTCCCACTTTTCTCCATTTTCTTTAACTATCTCCAATACCTGACCCACTACCCTTGCATTCACCTCTCGCACCACCTCATCCATGTACAAGTTGAACAGCCAGGGCAACATAACACATCCCTGACGAAGTCCCACCTTTACCTCGAACCACTCACTCTCTCCATTTCTTATCCTGACACATGCTCTACTACTCTCGTAAAATCTCTTGACAGCCCCTAGAAGCTTTCCTCCTATCCCGTATATCTGCAAGACCTCCCATAGTGCCTTCCTGTCTACCCTGTCCTAAGCCTTTTCCAGATCCATAAAAGCCCAAAAAACATCCTTCCCCTTTCCTATAGCTTTCTCACATACCTGTCTTATCACAAAAAATCTGATCTACACAACCTCTACTCGTCCTAAATCCACACTGTTCCTCACCAATTACTCCCTCTGTTCCTCTCCTAATCCTCTCAATCAAGATCCTCCCATAAGGCTTACCAACTACACTTAACAAGCTAATCCCTCTGAAACTGCTACATTCACACTTGTTCCCTTTTCCCTTGTAAAGTGGAACTATACAGGCACTCCTCCAGTCCTCCGGCACTCTACCCTCTCTCCAGCAAACATTAAATAACCTCACCAGCCAGTCCACCATCACTGTACCTCCTTTTTTTAGACATTCTGCATGGCATCCATCCAGACCAGGTGCCTTACCTGCTTTCATCATCTTAACAACTGCCTTCACTTCATCCTTCTTTATTTCTCCTCCATTTTCCTCATTCATCACTCTCATTTTCTCAGCATTTCCCACTGCAACTACCTTTCCCTCCCTATCCTCCTTCACATTTAGCAACTCCCTAAAATACTCTGCCCACCTTCCTCATCACGTCATTTTCTTAGCATTTCCCCCTGCAACTATCTTTCCCTCCCTATCCTCCTTCACATTAAGCAACTCCCTAAAATATTCTGCCCATCTTCCCCTTACTGCTTTCTCTTCCATTATCATCTCTCCATCTGCACCTTTTACCTTTTCTTTACTTGATTTGCCTACTCTTCCTCTCTTAATTTCTTTCCAAAACATCTTTTTATTACTTTCAAAATTTTCTGTCATACTCTTACCCCATTTCACATCTGCTCTCCTCTTTGCCTCCTTTACCTTGTGCTTTACTTCTCTTTTCTTTTCTTTGTACCTCTCATATGACTCCCTCATCCTATTTTGTAACCAATCTGTGAAAGCTCGCTTCTTCTCTTCTTGTTTCCTCATCCCACCATTTTATAATTTTATAATTGCCTAAGAAATCAGACATTATGTACCTCAAACATTTCCTCCGCTTCTAGTGACCGAGAAGTGAAGATTAGTCCATTATTGTAATGTCTAATTCGGGTGGCCGTGGTATTATTATTACTTAACTGGATATTGGGGCCACAGCAGGGGGAGAACTTATGTAATACCTGAAGAAGGAAAAATAATAATATTTATTCATCATGAAACCAAATAAAATCATACTTAAAAATATGTCATCAACAAGGACATTTACATGCATGCCAACTTCTGGAAGCATTACTTCAACCAATACATTTAACAACTGTTCCTTACTTCACAGCCAACGCTCGCCAGGGTACCAGCAGGCAAGGAGAGGTGAGACATGTCCAGGTACTGAGACACGGACATCAGGGATTGGTCTGGTCGAATGGGATTATGCACTATGGACACTTGTGCACACTGCCCATACAAATCTATTACTCCCCACAGTGCTGTAACACAGAACAAATGGTAGACAAATGGTGTACTACATAGTACATTACTATCTTTTGATTTGGTATAGTGTCACAAACTCCTCCCTATCAAGAGGCCAGGACAGTGCCCCTTACAGAGAATTTTGTAGTACAGAATCTAATGAATGATGCCCTTGGTCCAGCTTGCCTGTGGTAAGGTTCAAACCAGTCACCTTGACCTCTGCCACAAATAGTGATGATCTAACCCTCTTGGTCAGCGAGCATCCGCACAAAATCATCCCGATCTACTCAACAACCTCCTCTTCTAAACCCACCTAGGTCTTCCCAAATCATTCCATCTGTTCCCCTTCTAATCCTCTAGACACACTTCTACATTCATCCTTGTCTCCCCCCCCCCCTTGAACAATGGAACTACATGCACTCCTCCAATCAACAGGCCATTTCCTTCACTTATACACACTTTGAACAATCTCACCAATCAATCTACTATTACAACTTCATTACATGGCAACTCTACACCCTCCTTCACTCCAGAATTTACAAAACAGACGAGAAATCCCTTTGGACTGCATCAATTTCTCATCCATTCACAACCACTCTCCACTCATATCTATCTTTTGCCCTCTCCCTTCTCTGCTTGACAGACATTTCTCTTGCACCTAAGGTCCCTTTCATTTCATCCATTCACCTCATTCATGGTCTTCCTCTCAAGTTTACTCCTTTGATCTCTGTTTTCCACAATCTTTCTGTTTGCATGTCTTCACTTTCTTTTCATATGCCCAAACCTGATCAATTAAACAAATAAATAAATATAGATCCAATATCAATGATTTCAGTACTTACTGGAAGGTAAGTTTTCACATGTGACCCCTTGATCTTCACCATTGATATAAATATGCAATCCCCCATCACTGTGCCTCATCATGCCAATGCAGGTCCCCACCGTTAACGAGTCCAAGTCACACTTGTAGTTGTTCATGATAGTAACTCCATCACGCATCACTGAAGATCCACTAAGCATCCATGTATCATAGTCGATATCTGTCATGGTGCTTGGGAAGTCTATTTCTTCTGGTGGAATAGCAGTTACCCCTGAAACACAAGTACAAAATTAAAAAAAATTGAGGAAATGAAGCGTCTAAGATAGAAAGGGGAAAATGCGAGTGTCATGAATAAGCAGTTTTGCCTCTTAACATCAAACGTTCTAAGAACCATGTTCCCATACCAAGGAGGTGTGGTATTTGATGCAGCCCGAAGGGATTTCTCCCCGTCTTCTCTTTTTCTGCATGGGGGGACAGAGAGGGGGGTCGCCGATTATATGAAGCGGCCTTGCTGTGGATGTGCTGTGTCTTGCGATACTGCTTCTGACCCAGGGCAATGGACAAGGTGCAGGGGTGACCTGTCATCCAGGAGGTGCTAAGATAAGAGGGAGGGTGGAGGGGTGTGGAGTGTATTCAGGGATGGAATGGGTGGGAATAATTTTATGCCTTTTCCTTTTTTGGCTACCTCCCTTGTAAGGGGAAAAAAGCCTTGGTATATGTATATATGTATTATTAAAGAAAATTGTTATTAAAGAAAATGGAGAAAAGTGGGAGGTGAGCCAGCTGTTGTTTGCTGACGACACTGCGATTGTAACAGGATCAGAGGAGGGATTGAGGAAGTTAGTGACAGAGTTTGAGAAGGTGTGAGAAAGAAGGAAGCTGAAGATAAATGTGGGTAAAAGTAAGGTGATGATATGTACAAGGGGAGAGAGTGACAGTAGGCTGGAAGTGAGCATTAAGGGTGAGAAACTGGAGGAAGTGGATAGTTTCAGATACTTGGGTGCAAATGTGACAGGAAAGGGAGGAGTGGGGGTGAAGGTAGAATGTAGATTGAGAGAAGCGAGTAAATGCCTTGGTGGACTGAAAAGTGTAATGAGAAATAGACATCTAGGAATGGATGCTAAGAGGAGATTATATGAAGGAGTGATTGTGCCAACAGCAATGTACAGGGCAGAAACATGGAACATGAGAGAGGAAGAGAGAACGAGTTTGAAAGTGTTTGAGATGAAATGTCTGAGAAGTATGATAGGGGTTACTAGGCTAGATAGAGTGAGAAATGAGGAGGTGAGGAGGAGAACAGGGGTGGAAAGAGAACTGGGAGATGTGGTATAGTGTACTGGGCATAGGACTAATGTGAACTAGTGCAAGGGTGGTGTACTGTGTGCCCGACTTGCAGATGCCTCCCACTACAAGGACCCCTTCCATACTTTTAACAAAGCCCCCTGTATGTATGTGTGCCTACAGCACCTAACACCTTCACCCACGGGCAGTTGCTCTTTAGATTCCTTGGGTACTTGACGTGCCCCCTCTGTACATATAACCTACTGATTAATAAACCCACGAACTACACAACCTGTTTCACTGCCGCCCTTGCAACATGCTTGCAAAGAGGAGATAGGGTTGATGAAAGAGTATTAGGATGGTTTGGACACATGGAAAGAATGAGTGAAGAAAGATTAGTAAAAGAAGTATGGAAGGCAGAGATGGAAGGAGTGAATATGAGGGAGTGTCCTAGGATGAAGATGGATGGATGGGGTGAAAGGGGCTTTACAAAAGAGAGGAATATCAGTAGAGGAAGGACGGGAGAGGACAGAAGATAGGGGTGAATGGAGAAGGGTTGTGTATAGATGAGGCTGTGATGCATGAGGGGGAGTGGGTGGGGGAATGGGGGTGAGGAAGTATGTATGAGAAAAAATTTGATGCAGCCCAAAGGGATTTCTCCCTGTCTTCTCCTTTTCTGCACGAGGGGATGGAGAGGGGGGTCGCCGAATTTATGAAGCGGCCTTGCTGTGGATGTGGTGTCACTTGCAACACTGCTTCTGACCCAGGACAGTGGATAGGATGCAGGGATGACCCGTCATCCAGGAGGTGCCAAGATAGGAGAGAGGGAGGAGGAGAGTGGAATATATGGGAAATGAAATGGGTGGGAGTGATTTCTATGCCTTTTTCTTTTTGGTTACCCCCTGTGTAAGGGGGAAAAAGCCTTTGGTATGTATGTATGTATGTATTATTATTACATACATATACCAAGGCTTTTTCTCCCATACAAGAGAAGTAGCCAAAAAGGAAAAGGCATAAAATCATTTCCACCCATTCCATCCCTAAATACACTCCACATCCCTCCACCCTCCCTCTTATCTTAGCACCTCCTGGATGACGGGTCATCCCTGCACCTTGTCCACTGCCCTGGGTCAGAAGCAGTGTCGCAAGACACACCACATCCACAGCAAGGCCGCTTCATTAAATCGGCGACCCCCCTTCTCCATCCCCCCATGCATGAAAGGAGAAGACGGGGAGAAATCCCTTCGGGCTGCGTCAAATTTTGCTCACACATACTACCTCACCCCCCATCCCACCCGCACATTACACCTCATGCATCACAACATCATCCATATACCACCATTCTCCATTCACCCGTCTTCTGTCCTCTCCCGTCCTTCCTCAACAGACATTCCCCTCTTCCCCAAAGCCCCCTTCACCCCATCCATCCACCTCATCCTAGGACATCCCCTCATGTTCACTCCTTCCACATCTGCCTTCCATACCTCTTTTACTAGTCTTTCTTCACTCATTCTTTCCATGTGTCCAAACCATCCTAATACTCTTTCATCAACCCTATCCCCCACCTCCCTTTCCACCCCTGTTCTCCTCACCTCCTCCTTTCTCACTCTATCTAGCCTAGTAACCCCCATCATACTTCTCAGACACATTCAAACTCCTTCTCTCTTCCTCTCTTTATGTTCCATGTTTCTGCCCCATACAGTGCTGTTGGCATAATCACTCCTTCATACAGTCTCCTCTTAGCATCCATTCCCAAATGTCTATTCCTCATTACACTCTTCAATCCACCAAGGCATTTACTCGCTTCTCTCAATCTACATTCTACCTCCACCTTCACTCCACCTTTTCCTGCCACATTTGCACCCAAGTATCTAAAACTATCCACTTCCTCCAGTCGCTCTCCCTTAATGCTCACTTCCAGTCTACTGCCACTTTCACCCCTTGTACATCTCATCACCTTACTTTTACCCACATTTATCTTCAGCTTTCTTCGATCACACACTCTCCCAAACTCTGTTACCAACTTCCTCAATCCCTCCTCCGATCCTACCACAAGTGCAGTGTCGTCCAGAAACAACAGCTGGCTTACCTCCCACTTTTCTTCATTTTCTTTAACCATCTCCAATCCCTGACCCACTACCCTTTCATTTACCTCTCACACTACCCCATCCATGTACAAGTTGAACAGCCAGGGAGACATAACGCATCCTTGACAAAGTCCCACCTTTACCTCGAACCACTCACTCTTTCCATTTCTAATCCTGACACAAGCTCTACTACCCTCATAAAAACTCTTGACAGCTCCTAGAAGCTTTCCTCCTATCCTGTAAATCCGCAAAACCTCCCATAGTGCCTTTCTGTCTACCCTGTCGTAAGCCTTTTCCAGACCCATAAAAGTCCAAAAAACATCCTTCCCCTTTCCTATAGCTTTCTCACATATCTGTCTTACCACAAAAATCTGATCTACACAACCTCTACCCCGTTATTAATTATTATTATCATTCTTATTATTACAGCCTCCCTTGTAAGGGGGAAAAAAGCCATTGGTATGTGTGTATGTATTACTTGTATTACAGCCTGGAGGCTATTGCTTGACAGCTGTGGGTCTTTTGCAAGAGAGACCAGGGACAATGCAAGGTTATTATTACTATCATCACTATTGCTATCATTAATTTATTTTCAATTAGGCAGTTAACACCAACCAGTCCTCTTCAGCAGACAAGCAACTTTCAAATAATGGGTTCAATGAACACATAACTTCGGATTGGGGTACCAAAGACTTGAGTTTTAGTGCAGACAGTGAATAAGGAACTTCTACCTTAAGTATAAAAAATGCTGCTGAAAGAGGAGTGGGAGGGAGTAAAGGATAGACTAGAACTAGGAGTGGAGGAGGAATGGGGATGGTTCAAGGAGGGAGTCATAATGTGTGTAAAGATGGTGTGTGGAACAAGGAGGGCAGGAGGAAATAGAAGGAAGGGTAGTGAGTGGTGGAATGATGAAGCAAAGAAAGGTGTAGAAGAGAAGAATCAGGCATTCATAGATTGGCTACAAATTAGGATGAGGGAATCGTATGAGAGGTACAAAGTAAAGAGAAGGGAAGTTAAGCATAAGATAAAGGAAACAAAGAGGAGAGCATATGTGAAATGGGGTAAGAGTATGACAGAAAATTTTGAAAGTAATAAAAAGATGTTTTGGAAGGAAATTAAAAGAGAAAGAGGAGGCGAATCAAGTAGAGAAGAAAGGTAAAAGGTGATGGAGAGATGATAATGGAAGAGAAGGCAGTGAGAGGAAGGTGGGCAGAGTATTTTAGGGAGTTGCTAAATGTGAAGGAGGATAGGGAGGGAAAGGTAGTTGCAGTGGGAAGTGCTGAGAAAATAAGTGATGAATGCGGAAAATGGAGGAGAAATAGGGAAGGATGAAGTGAAAGGAGCTGTTAAGATGATGAGAGCAGGTAAGGCACCTGGTCTAGATGGATGGCATGTAGAATGTCTGAAGGAGGTATAGTTATGGTGGACTGGCTGGTGAGGTTATTTCATGATTGTTTAAGAGAGGGTAGAGTGCCGGAGGACTGGAGGAGTGCCTGTATAGTTCCGCTTTACAAGGGAAAGGGGGACAAGTGTGAGTGTAGCAGTTTCAGAGGGATTAGCTTGTTGAGTGTAGTTGGGAAGTCTTATGGGAGGGTCTTGATTGAGAGGATTAGGAGAGGAACAGAGGGAGTAATTGGTGAGGAACAATCTGGGTTTAGGACAGGTAGGGGTTGTGTAGATAAGATTTTTGTGGTAAGACAGATATGTGAGAAAGCTATAGGAAAAGGTAGGGATGTTTTTTGGGCTTTCATGGATCTGGAAAAGGCTTAGGACAGGGTAGACAGGAAGGCACTGTGGGAGGTGGTGCAGATATATGGGATAGGAGGAAAACTGTTAAGAGCAGTCAAGAGTTTTTATGAGAGTGGTAGAGCTTGTGTTAGGATTAGAAATGGAGAGAGTGAATGGTTTGAGGTAAAGGTGGGACTTCATCAGGGATGTGTTATGTCGCCCTGGCTGTTCAGTCTTTACATGGATGAGGTGGTGCGAGAGGTGAATGCAAGGGTAGTGGGTCAAGGGTTGGAGATGATTAATGAAAATGGAGAAAAATGGGAGGTGAGCCAGTTGTTGTTTGCTGACGACACTGCGCTTGTAGCAGGATCAGAGGAGGGATTGAGGAAGTTAGAGACAGAGTTTGAGAAGGTGTGTGAAAGAAGGAAGCTGAAGATAAATGTGGGCAAAAGTAAGGTGATGAGATGTACAAGGGGAGAGAGTGACAGCAGGCTGGAAGTGAGCATTAAGGGTGAAAGACTGGAGGAAGTGGATGGTTTTAGATACTTGGGTGCGAATGTGGCAGGAAAGGGAGGAGTGGGGGTGGAGGTAGAATGTAGACTGAAAGAAGCAAGTAAATGCCTTGGTGGATTGAAAAGTGTAATGAGAAATAGGTATCTGGGAATGGATGCTAAGAGGAGATTATATGAAGAAGTGATTGTGCCAACAGCATTGTACGGGGAAGAAACACGGAACATGAGAGAGAAAGAGAGGAGTTTGAATGTGTTTGAGATGAAATGTCTGAGAAGTATGATAGGGGTTACTAGGCTGGATAGAGTGAGAAATGAGGAGGTGAGGAGGAGAACAGGAGTGGAAAGGGAACTGGGAGATAGGGCTGATGAAAGAGTATTAGGATGGTTTGGACACATGGAAAGAATGAGTGAAGAAAGATTAGTAAAAGAAGTGTGGAAGGCAGAGGTGGAAGGAGTAATTATGAGGGGGCATCCTTGGATGAGATGGATGGATGGGGTGAAAGGGGCATTACAAAAGAGAGGAATGTCTGTGGAGGAAGGATGGGAAAGGACAGAAGATAGGGGTGAATGGAGAGGGGTTGTGTATAGATGAGGCTGTGATGCATGAGGGGGAGTGGGTGGGGGATGGGGGGTGAGGAAGTATGTATGAGAAAAGAATTTGACACAGCCCAAAGGGATGGGGGGATGGAAAGGGGGGGTCACCAAATTTATGAAGCAGCCTTGCTGTGGATGTGCTGTGTCTTGCGGCACTGCTTCTGACCCAGGGCAGTGGACAGGATGCAGGGATCACCCATCATCCAGGAGGTGCCAAGATAAGAGGGAGGGAGGAGGGTGGAGGGGAGTGGAATATATAGGAAATGGAATGGGTGGGAGTGGTTTCTATGACCTTTTCCTTTTTGGCTACCCCCTGTGTAAAGGGGAAAAAAGCCTTTGGTATATGTATGTATGGCATAAAAAAAAAAAAAAAATTGAATTGGCATACCCTAAACACCCCTAAATATATCAACCTGGCAATGTCTCTACCGAGTTACACTTTGGGATAAATTGCATTTTCCTATATCACAAAATCTGTCAAAACTAAATAAAAACACAAATTTTTCCCCTTATAAGGCAGGTGGCTAAGTCAAAGCATACACCCATCTCACACCCTTCTAAAGACCTATTCAGTGCCTCCAATCTTAGCTCCTCTTGGATGAGGGGTAATCCCTCACCCCCCCCCCCACTGCTCACGTCAGAGGCAATGCAACAACACAGAGCACCTCTGCGGCAGGACCCAACACTAAAACATACACTAAACATAAAAAAAGATAACAGAATGGGAACCAACCAGCTTCTAGGGAACCAGACCATCTGTCCACCATCTTCTCAATGATGACTTCAAACATCTCCCCTTCATGTAGGGGTCGAGCAGTCATAACAATTGCATCATTAAATTCTCCCTGAGCATTGGGCCGCTGGGCTGTAATACCACCATTGATAATCCGAGCATTTCTTCCATGTATATGATGGAATCGTAAATCACTGTAAAGATAATAATTATATACTAAGAATCACAAGATGATCTATTTGTATATATACACATCTTGTTATATGATCAGACTTTGTTCCTGCAAAGCTTATCACAGGAAGTTCCTCATTACAATGTCAAAATATTTCACTGACAACGTAATACAGGTAGTCGTCGACTTACGACCGAGTTCGGTTCTGACGGACAGGTCGTAAGTCGATCTGGACGCAAGTCGGTCTTTATATATATATATATATATATATATTATATATATATATACATATATATAATATATATATATATATATCCTTTAGATATTATTTTTGTTACTGTATATATATATGTACATATTGTATATTATATTTAGCATACTGAAATAATCTTAGCATCTTTGAACTATGTTGTATAGTATTTTTTAACCTTTTCATAATTTTATCTGGCGACACTGCTTCTGACCCAGGGCAGTGGACAAGGTGCAGGGATGACCCGTCATCCAGGAAGTGCTAAGATAAGAGGGAAGAGGGAGGGTGGAGGGGTGTGGAGTGTATTCAGGGATGGAATGGGTGGGAATGATTTCATGCCTTTTCCTTTTTGGCTACCTCCCTTGTAAGGGGGAAAAAGCCTTGGTATATGTATGTATGTATGTATAATTTTATCTGATTTTCTTTGGGAAATGTAGCCTACGCCTAAGCTTACTGAATAAAATCCTATTATCTTTGACCTATGATATTTAATACTGTATTTTTTAACTTTTTTATTATTTTAACATCAGACTTTCTTTAGGAAACATATGCATACTGAATAAAATCTTATTATCTTTGAGCTATGTTGTTGGGGTGTGGAGTGTATTCAGGGATGGAATGGGTGGGAATGATTTTATGCCTTTTCCTTTTTGGCTACCTCCCTTGTAAGGGGGAAAAAGCCTTGGTATATGTATGTATGTATAATTTTATCTGATTTTCTTTGGGAAATGTAGCCTAGGCCTATGCATACTGAATAAAGTCCTGTCATCTTTGACCTACAAATACTTTTTTGTTGGTTACATTAAAATCATTGCAAGGCAAAATTAGGAAAAAAATTATTTCAAAACATTATTTTTGTTTACATACTGTACCAAAAATATTGTTATCGACAACAGACTAAGCATAAACAAAGTGTACTGTTACATTTTATTAATCGCAAAACATAAAAATAAAAAATACTGTACCGAACATTTTGTCATCGACAACAGATTAGGCATAAAAAAAGTTTAACTGTTACATTCTATTAATTGCAAAACATATAAAAATACAAAATGCAAGGCAAAATTCGATTTCAAAGCACATTCTTTTCGTTTACATACTGTACCGAACATATTGTTATCGACAACAAACTAGCCTAGGCATAAAAAGTTTTACTGTTACATTTTATTAATTGCAAAACATATAAAAATGCAAAAATACAAAAAACCAATACAAAATTACGAAACATTTTACTTCAAACAAACAAAATGAAAGAATATTTAGCTGGTTGGGATGCTGACGCTGCTGGCAGCCTGCCAAAACTATCGTACTCGCTTCTCGCGGTGTGCGGAGTAATTGTACTGCACTGCTAGGCATAACATTGCAATTCTATTACTCTATTAAATGTTAAATATTATTGCACTATCTTGTGGTCGTAAAGTCAATTAGTCGTAAGTCAACGACTACCTGTACCCAGTTTTTACCATAAAAACAAACCTTTAATAATCATAACAAACTGTTTTGTTCTAAAAAATCTAGTAACTGTATTCATTTATATCATATCTGTACTTCTTTTTTTGCATCATTAGTTCCACAGGATCAAGACCAAATCTTTATTGCCTGATTCTTACCAGTACATTGTTGAGCTGGAGACACTCGACTGTAGGGCCTCGGTAGGCCCTCTGTGTTCTGCATTGTGTTGCACAATGGTTGCCTGTGCTGCCTGCCCATACAGGTCCACCACACCATATACGTGCTCTGGGACATTGGTTGCCGCAATGCCCTGGTCCACACTGTTGACATAAAAATTCACCGTTCCGTTCTCTTTTCGAACAACTCCGACCCGGTCACCCACCTGGAGCAAGAGAAATGAGTACATCAACCATTCTGTTTCTTTGAATTGGATTCAATTATTCCTCAGAAGTTTACTGACCATAAGCTGCATGCCAGATGTGAAGGCAACAAGTCACAGTGCAAAAATGAGACACTTAAGACAAACTGCGGACATGAGCCAAGACATTCATCTGCTCTGCCCACTGAAGTCTCTCCTACTGCACCTTTAATCGGTCTAGATTGAGTCCATAGTCATCAATGACTGTGGTGCCATTATGCATTACCCCATTGCCGGTCATCATCCAGGTGCCTGACCTGAAAAACATCAGGCTGCATCTGTGACACACATTACCTTACTGCCAGTCTACCAATTACCAAGAAATAATCAAACTATTGTAGTGTCACTGTATTAGTTTGATATACAATAATAAAAAAGTGAAGGTCATAGAATATAACTTCATAACTTGCAAACCCTTTTTAAACAAAAACTAATATGACAGGAAAATGATGCTAAATATACCATGACAAAAACCTATGCATTAAGGATTAGACCTATCAATTAATGTATATAAAATGCAAAAAAAGGTGAATCATAGAAACTACATGCCCTAAAAGAAACAGCAATGGTGTTGATGGGCAGATGTATTTGGTATTGTCAAATATATTAAATAAAAGTACAGATAAACACTTAATATCTACAACGATTGACAATAAAATTTTTACCTGACATTAGTCATGGTAGACGGATATTCCAAGTCTGTTGGAGAATGAGTTGTAACACCTATTTCTAGGGACCCAGCCCACTTGTCTACACATCTGTCGAGGCGAACTTCAAACATTTCATTAGGCTTTAGCGGTCTTCTGGTCAGCACCACACCATTGTTGAAATCTTCCATCGCACTGTGGAAACATTGAAAGTTGCATGTTACGTCAGTACTTCTTTGTCTACTTGCTGCATTACTCCTGACCTAGGTGGTAGGGTACAGACATGACCATTCATCCACAAGGAGCTAAGATAGACAAATGGGTGATGGATGGGAGTGGGATGGGTGGGGGGGGTGGATGTGTGTGCCTTTCTTTGACTTGACTACTTTTCTTATTAGAGAGAGGAGGTCCTTTGTGTGAGTGTGTGTATGTATGTGTATGTATATATACATATATATATATATATATATATATATGTATATATATAGACACTCTTCTTTAAAGTGACATCTGAAGTAACTTTGTTTACATTGAAAAGCTCCTCTACCTTCGGCAACTCCCACTGTTCCACCCATCTCCCTCTTGTAGCCAAACTCTCACTAACAACCATCCATCTACTCCCTTACTACCTCTGCTTTAGATCCAACTTGCTACTTTGCACTTTTTCACTTTTTTCCACATTAACAAGACAATAAATTAAAACTCATGCAAAGACTACTCAGTGTCTTCTGGCACAAGCTTCTCATTTTGGAAAATAAAGCTTTGGAGTGTCCAGCATCTAATCCTCTGTACATGTTATAGTGCATGCTCAGATTTGGAATAAAATCACAAGTAAATAAAGTATTCCTTTTATGATAAATTTCTGGTGTATTCCAGCATGATTACATACATCCACTGGAGAGATGATCAATACCCCAAACCATTTACAAAGTTTAATGTCAAGTTTACTAAATTTTCAACCACACACACACACATTAAGAAAAAACTGGATGCAGAAAGATACAATAGTGGGTCACCACATGCATAGCTCTCTTCCCACAAAATACAACTAGGTAAATACACACACAACATATATGTACATATACATATATATATATATATATACACATATATATATATATATATATACACATATATATATATACTATATATATATATATATATATACATATATATATATAGAGATATATATATATATATATATATACATACACACACATACATAAATAAATAAATAAGGTAAATAAATAAAAATAAGTCTTTACAGGCATTATCTAAGTACAGTTTTACTCACTTTGGTCTGTGTGCTGTGCGTCCATTATTAATAACTTTGGCATACGTTCCGCAGCTTGCATGAAAAAGAAGTAGATCCTGCCCTTCTTCATCACTGATACTCGCTATCCAGGGAAGCAGAAATAACAGTATTTCAATTTGAAGAAATGCAAAAGAGTCCTACTACTGTCACAGCTCCCCTTAATTGAGACTGGAACAATTAGCTTTAAAAACCAACTACATGTTCATGCTTTTATTTTCCTTAAAGTAATTGTACCCAATTATGATATGTTTAACTCTGTCCTTCATTAAGATTATAAAAACTGTGACTAGTAATTCTAATAAATAATTTTAATGACAAGAACTTGTAATCAACTTCTGAAAAAAGAAAAAAGAAAGAAAAAATATATATATATATATATATATATTATATAATATATATATATATAATATATATATATATATATATTTTTCAATCTGTTTACTATAAAGGCTATCTTTCTAATACTTTTTTGTGTCTGAGAGTTAATATAATTTGACATTTGCACTAAAAGTTATAAGCCGGATTTTTTATTGGTATTGTTCCTTTGCAAATCAATTAATAAAATTAACTTTCTAGGAAGTGATAAAAAAAATAAATAAATAAATAAATAAATAAATAGATAAATAAGAAATAAGTAAAAAAATATATATATATATGATACAATAAAAGAGCTTTACTTACCTGAAGGAAGCGGTCTAACATTAACACCTGCAATAAATGACAAGCCAGGGTCTGCATTATGGGAACGAATGACAGTTTCTTCAAGTGTAAAAGCTCTAACCTCAGTTATGCAGTTTCATAGTCATCTGATATGCTGACAGAAAAATTGACCCAGAATTTATATGCAAATATGTTGGTGTTCACTTATCGTATGTATGGATATATCTATCTTACCTTGACCCTTTACCCTTACCTCACTCTTCCAGGTCAGACTTTATATCAATGTCCCTTTCCCAGCAATTCAGTTTCCTCCCTTTAATTCATGGTTTGTACTCCCCACCTCCTCGCTCCATTAACCACTTCAGTACAAGTCAAATTCTTGTCCACAGCAGTGGCTGCCATATGTACGTTGCATCACACTACTTGCATGATAAAATATAAAGTCACTGCTGTATTACTCATTCTAATAAAAACAGAAAACGTGATCTAACCATTTCCCAGAACCCAGGAATAAATCATGTGCAACTACAGTACATAAAAATATATATAATCAAGACACCGACACAGGCATCGTGTCCCCACTCGCGCCTCATGACACCAACATAGGTGTCATCATACCGAAGTGGTTAAGTTGACCGATATTTGGGACCTGCATGTGATGAAGATAAGAGAAAAAAGGCTCCCGGCCATCCACCTTTGAAACCCACTGACACCTTAAGCTCCGGTGGTCT
Organism: Oratosquilla oratoria; assembly: GCF_046742065.1. Classification (NCBI taxonomy): domain Eukaryota; kingdom Metazoa; phylum Arthropoda; class Malacostraca; order Stomatopoda; family Squillidae; genus Oratosquilla; species Oratosquilla oratoria. Next base: position 39,024,931 of record NC_134782.1, read on the forward strand.
GAGACCCTATCTCTGGACTGGACTAAAGTTCATTATCAACTCTGTATTTTCTCCACATTTTCCCACTAGAGCTGACAATTAGCAACTATATTGCCAGTGACACTGAAACAGTTGCACAGTAATTGAGCAAGAAAAATGGTCCAATATTTCTTTGCAGAAAATATTCAAGAAGGGCTAAGAAGTGTCACTATTTGTGGCAGAGGTCAAGGTGATGGCTGTTTGAACACTGCTACCTGCGAGTTGAACCATGGGCATGGGTCATTAAATTCCAAGCTACAAAGTCTTCTGTAAGGGGGCTCCATCCTAGCCTCCTGATAGGGGGCGCTCATGACATTAAATTGGATTATAATCAATCAAGAATTATTCCCAGCCACTCTGGTGCCCCGATTTTTCAGACAATGAAACTTGAGGTAAAAATGGTCATGTTCACCTAAGCAACTATACAAATATAGAATAAACAATATATGTATGTGAACTGTGTCTGCTTATATTATCATTTGAACTATAGCATAACTGAGATTAGGCTGTGTATAGATATGTATGTTCATCACACAAAAAGCTAACATGAAGCCCTTGAAGCAAAGAAAAAATTGTTTTGCAAATATTTAATTTGGGATGTAATCTCACTTCTTTCATTGAAATGTAAAAAAAAAGATGTCAGTACCAACTTATAATTCATATCACTTAAAAAAAAAAAAAAAAAAAAATCAACCACACTATTCCATAGCCTATAGCTATGAAAACACAAAACCTTCAAGTAACTTTTTCTTCTTCTTTTCAGTCTTATAATAAAATCATAATGCTTCACTACTCTCAAGTTGATCATATGCATCATTATCTTATAAACTATAAATTCACCCTCAACAGCCCTGATCTATGAAGCTTAAGTGAGTATGCAATCTACACTATCATCAGATCTCATCTGCAAGATTTGTCACAAGACCTTGTCACAAATTACGTGACCTAACCTTAAATCGGCAACAACACTTCACACAAAAATTCTTATGGTCTTTAAACATTAATAGGCATTGCGTGCAAAAGTAATCATACATAAATTAGTTCTATATGAATAAAATATCTATGCTTAGAACATTATTACTAGCTCTATCCATACAACTAGTTAAGACACTAAGTTCAAAACTTTTTGTCAATCTGGAAAAAAAAAAAAAAAAAAAACATTTCGTTCAAAATTCTACAAAGAACCCAACTGTCTGCATGAGTTCATCCGATTATAAAATGTTTACCTTGAAGTACCTAAGCAAACATTAATTTTTGTAATTGCAACCTCAACTTCCTGAACTAAAAACACCATAACCATATCTACATGCACCACTAAATAACAAACCTCAAGTAATTAAGTGCTGGTACAACTCCACACTATACACCATTCTCCTAATACCCAATGCAAGAGAAGAAGTATGAAGCTAAGTAAATTCTCAAAAAATTCTCATATAAAAAAATTCAACTTCTTGTCTAGTTAACACCCCCCCCACTAAAACATCACACAGAATAGCATGTAACCATATTTACATGCATTTATTCATATCAATTTCATATTGGTTTCTTTTAGAATCCATAAACATCTACACTGGTCTAAATTAGACTGAGATTCTGAGGGCAAGTAATGTGCAGATGCCTGTCGAGAACCTTAATAGGCACATTGGCCTTCTCCTACAATGGCAAGTTTAAATGGCACTCTCTGTGATGCAAATTAAACTACAATATTTAATTTTGCCAATAACAAATTCACTAGAGAGAGAGAGAGAGAGAGAGAGAGAGACAGGGGGACAGACAGAGACAGAGGGAGGGAGGGAGGGAGGGAGGGAGAGAGAGAGGGGGGGGGGAATAATTCCTAGTTGTTTTGTCAACAATAAATAGAGCTTTAACTCTGGGGACATTGTTGCACCAAAGACATGGAGTTACAAATATGGTAAAGGAAAGATTTAACCTGCTGTGTGCCACTGCCGTATGTATCCGTGACAGTGCCGAAACTTATGCTCAGTGCCAGCGATGTATTCCTATGGTGGCAAATTAAAAATGAATTATACTAAATAACAGTCGGCCAACCAAATGAAGTGGTGGTGTGTGCAAATTCTCATGAGATTCCTTCCTTGCACACATACATATACCAAAGGCTTTTTTCCCCCTTACAAGGGAGGTAGCCAAAAAACAAAGGAATAAAAACCACTCCCACCCATTCCATCCCTGACATACTCCACTCTCTTCCCTCCCTCTTATCTTGGCACCTCCTGGATGATGGGTCATCCCTGCATCTCGCCCACTGCCCTGGGTCAGAAGCATTGTCTCAAGACAGCACATCCACAGCAAGGCCACCTCATTAAATCGGTGACCCACCCTCTCCATCCCCTCATGCACACAAACACAGCATATGCTAAACTGTGGAACAGGTGATATGTTATGACTTTAACTCTCTCAAGGCAAGATCTCCAAACTTTTCCCTTGTAAGGGAGAAAAGGCCTTTTGGTATGATATTTACCTAGTTGTATTCACAAGTATGTACGTATGTAACCTGATTGTAACCTAATTTACTTAATTGCAGTATACGGGAAAGGAGAAACTCTCATTGGTTCCCATTTCTTAATTTCCAATCTATCATACCTAATCTTAATTTCATGTATTGTTCCATCTTAATCTATACCCTTGATTTCCTATTATCATATTTTGACTGAATTCATGTATTTTTTAAGCTTGGGTTCCATCACCTTCTAAGCTATTCCAAGTATTTATGGATCTATATGGAAAGTGTATTTCTTTACATCTTTTAAACATTTAGTCTTCCTTAATTTGTTCTCATGACCTCTTAAAGCTCTCCTATCCTTAATCAAGAGAATTCCTCTGTCAATGCAATCTATCCCCTTTACTGACCTGAATATTGTAATGATATCACCACTTTCTCTTCAATCTTTCAAATTTGGCAGACCTAGTGCTTTTAGTCTTTTCTTGTATGGAATGTATGGCATATATGCATGTATGTACATACATCTTTTACATGTATACTCCTAATTTCTGTGTAAGACATTAGGAAAAATGAAAAAAAAAAATTGCTCGGCACTTGGCGCACATCAGGCAATTGGACAGCACACTTTGAGTTAATGAGGGTAATAGAGAGGAGGATAGTTAATGATATGCTGCCAGCATCTTTCTTTGAGTGGCAATGGGACCTTTCGCAGTCAGGCTCGTAGATTCCTATTAGTGCTAGAATTTTCAATTGTCTTGGATTTCACGAGGCAAAGGGGTGACTTAGCTAATTTGGAAACCGATATTTAAAAAAAGATACGACATAAATTGCTGCATAAATGTATTTAAAATTAAAAACATGACTCTTAATGTTATAATTTTTACTTACTGGTGTGTGATAAGGCTTTGTTAATTTAATTATAGGGTAAAACTAAAAATGGGTAATTATTTTTACTGAAAACTATGAGCAGTAAAAATAAGAGGATGTTGATTTTGGTTTGTGCATTTTATCTGAGAGTGTTGAAAAATAATGGATATCACTGTCACGTCCTGTATATGAAGATAATTAGTGAGATAAAAAATAACAACACTGGTGGCGGGCGTACGAAGTGAACGACGTTTGTGTAAAGAATAGCCTCTTAGATCTGCTGGGAGCCATTTTCAAACAAATATTACTAATTTTACCTGTGCTGTGGTAGACTGCATGTCAGATTCAAGAAAGAGTAAGAGAAAGACAAATGTTAATCGTACCGAAAAAATTAAGTCTTCGATGCAAAATTATATTTTCGATACATTACATGGATTTGCCTATTGGTGAATTCAAATGAAAGTATATATCAGTATATGTCCATTGAAGCCGGTAGAAAATGACAAATTGCTTGGCTTGATACAATTATAGGCTGTTTTACGAATATCACCTGTAATTATTAATAGAGCCTCAAACAATGCTATATGCTGTTTGCAATCATGAAATTAATTGACTTAAATTTCAGACACAATAATGTACAACGATACATCTCTGTAAGCTTATAAAACTTGCCCAAAAAAGTATTTATTTTCTGGCAAGAATTACAAAATCTAGCAGTCTGGTATCAAATCGCTCACTGGAAAAGGTCCCACTAGCTTCCAATCATAAAAGAATGCTGCACGACTCCAATTAATAGTATGACATTGTTAAAACTGACAAAAATTATGCACAGAGTATCTAAAAGAAGGAAAAAAAAAAGAGAGAAAAATAAAGAGAGAAAGAGAAAGAGGGAGAGAGTGACTTGTGAGAAATAGAGAAATGATGAGTACAAAAGAAGGATGAAGAGAGAGAGTTTTGTCTCCTGTGTACTAGATGCATTCAATTTTTGCCAAATTAATACTTTTTATCTTAGTTTGACATCTGGCATTTCTGTGGGGAGGGAAGGGGGGGGGGAGACAATTACAAAGTTTTTCAATGGAAACTGGATAGGAAGATGAGGGGGGGTTTCTACATGGTGGGAAATATAAACCAGTTACTCACAGTCACTGAGAAACTTTACAATGAAAACTGTAAAGGAAGACATGGCTCTTTACAGGAGGAACATTAGGATTAGTCACAATTAATTGAGATATTAATACATTCTACACTGAGAGTTGCAGAAGAATATACAGGCTTTTATGGGATGTGAATTATCATCAGTTGATTGCAACAGCGAGGCTATTTTGCAAAGAAAAAGAGTTTATGTTTTAGTTGTTTTTTTGTAATTAGTATACTGCACTGCCCTATTCTTCATCAACAGCATGGCTAAGCTTCATATGCACCAATGCAAATGCTCCATTTCTTATATACATACATATACCAAAAGGCCCTCTCCCCCTAATAAAGGGGTGGGCTTATCTTACAAGAATAATATAATTTAAAACATTATTCTGATTAAGAAGACTTACACAAACACACACATATATATGTATATATATAGATATATATATATATATATATATATATACATATATATATGTATATATATATATATGAGAGAAATTCGCTAATAGCAGCGACATCAATCCGATCATTTTGAGCAGTAGGTTCGAATCCTGCATGCAACTGTAATAAAAATCATGGTATATATATATATATACATATATATAATATATATATATAATGTATATATTATATATATACATATATAAATATAATGTATACATAATATATATAATATATATATATTTACATATATACATATATATATACATAATATAATATATATACATATATACATATATATATATACATAATATATATATATATATATATATATATATATATATATATATATACACATATATATACATATACATATATATATATGTATTTTGCAAATAAATCACTTGAACATGTGATCAGAAATATGCTGGTAACCACTTAAGAAAGAGAAACACAGAAATTTCAAGCGCTTTCGTGGAATTCACATCCTCAGGGGAGAATACAGTCAAAAGTACAATACAAAGACAATATAAACGGAAAAGTGTAAACCTAGGAGAGGTAACAAGGCTCCATACGGGATAATTAGAAGAGGTCACAAGGCACCACAAGAAAAATTGGGAGAGGTCACACGGCCCCACACGGAACCACTTGTAATTTGTCCTCTCTTGGGATTAACCAAAATCCCCTATACAAAATTGTTTACAAATGTTTTCAATTATGGTTAATACTCAGTTTAACAAAAAAATGAAGTTGTTATTAAAAGGGGAACATGTTTTGATTATGCAATTTTCTTCCA
>NC_134782.1:39037492-39039992 GCF_046742065.1 Oratosquilla oratoria
CCTTCCCATGTTCCTAGCTTGTCTTCTGCTTTATGTATATATAACCTTTGTCTCTGTAACTGTGTATTCTTTGATAATGTCTTAGATAGACGAAAACGTTCGGACTAAGCTTCTTATTTCCAGTGGTTTTTTCTGCATATATATATATATATATATATTATATATATATATATATATATATCTATATATATATAAATATATATATATACACATAGATCTATATATATATATATATATGTATATACACATACACATATATATATATACATATATATATATCAAATATACATATATATACATATATATATATACACATACATATATATACATATATATATATACACATACATATATATACATATATATATATATATATATACATATATATATACATATATATATATATATATACATATATATACATACATTTATACATATATATATATATATATATATATATATATATATACAGTGCTCGGCAAAAGTTTGCGGCGCCTCAGCGAATCTAAACAAAAATGCACAAAAATGTAATTAAGCATTATATTTATTGGATTTTTACTCACCTAATACTTGGTTGGGAGTCCTTTGCGCTTTAACACAGCCTCAAGACGACGTGGAAGTGAAGCAGCTAGGTTGTGGAGGGTTGTAGGCTCCAAATTATCCCAGATTTCCTGAATGGCTGCCTCGAGCTTGGGTATAGAGCTGACGTCTTTGCCTTTGTAACCTCTTCTTTATAATGTGCCACAAATTTTCAATTGGGTTCAAATCAGGGCTATTACCTGGCCAGTCCTTTATAAAGTTCACTTCACAGTCGTTGAGCCAAGTAGTGATGGATTTAGCAGTGTGGCAGGGGGCACCGTCCTGCTGAAAAACTGTGGCACCTGTTTTTTCAAATGATTCAGGTAAATTTTCACACAGAAGCTCCAAGTACATGTTTTGGTTCACTTTTAAGTTCTTGGGTAACACTACTAATGACCCCAAGCCCTTGCCGCTGAAACAGCCCCACACCATTAAAGTATCAGGGAATTTGACAGTACCCTTGACGTACCGAGGGTCAAGTGGGTCACTTCCATGTTGCCGGTACACCTTTGCACCACGGTTACAGGTGACACTGAAGGTGGCCTCGTCAGACCACAAAACGTCAAGCCAGTCGTCCTCAGTCCAGTGAGAGTATTTCTTGGCAAATTCAATCCTTCTGGCTTTCTGCTTCTTGGTGACAAGTGGCTTAGCAACAGGCTGGTGACTCACGTACCCAAGCTCATGCACCCTTCGTGGACACTGTCCTCACAGTCACCTCACCCCAAGAAACCCCAGGTGTTCTGTTCCTTCACTATTACTTGCTGTCTTACGACGAGAATCCCTAGAGAGTAGAAGTCTTGTGGAGAGATGTCTGCGGTACATTTATTTGTTGGTAGCTCCAATACTGTGACCTTACTCATTGCCTGTGACCTTGACCATGGCAGATGCAGCTTATAGAAGCCAAGCAGTTAATAAGCCCAGATCATTGCTCTACGTGAATCAGGCAAGAAAACGAATGGAAATAAGTGAACAGTTAAGCTGTGCAAAGTCTACAGTGAGGAAGTGTTGTGCACATGCAAGAGATTTGGCCAGATGACATTTTGCGTGCTCACAAACCACGCTCAGGACGCCCTAGAAAGACTTCTACAAGTGCAGATTACCATCATTAAAACGAACCTCCGAGAGGCATCTCCTCGGAAGGGACAGCAGGGGTAGTGAAGGAACAGAAACCCTGGGGTTTTTGGTGAGGTGTCTGTGAGGACAGTGGTCATGAAGGGTGCATGAGCTTGGGTACGTGAGTCACCAGCCCTAGTTGGCTAAGCCACTTGTCACCAAGAAGCAGAAAGCCAGACGGATTGAATTTGCCAAGAAATACTCTCACTGGACTGAGGACGACTGGCTTGACGTTTTGTGGTCTGACGATGCCTCCTTGCAGTGTCACCTGTAACCGTGGTGCAAATCGGTGTACCGGGCAACATGGAAATGTCCCACGTGGACCACGGTACGTCAAGGGTAACTGTCCAAATTCCCTTATACTTTAATGGTGTGGGGCTGTTTCAGTGCCAAGGGCTTGGGGTCATTAGTAGTGTTACCCAAGAACGTAAAAGTGAACCAAAACGTGTACCTTGGAGCTTCTGTGTGAAAATTTACCTGAATCATTTGAAAAAACCAGTGCCACCGACAGAGTTTTTCAGCAGGACGGTGGCACCCCTGCCACACTGCTAAATCCCATCACTACTTGGGCTCAACGACTGTGAAGTGAACTTTATAAAGGACTGGCCAGGTTTAATAGCCCTGATTTGAAGCCCAATTGAAAATTTGTATGGCACTTTATAAAGAAGAGGTTACAAAGGCTAAGACGTCAAGCTCGAGACGCCAGCTCGAGGCAGCCATTCAGGAAATCTGGGATAATTTGGAGCCTACATCCCTCCACAAACCAAGCTGCTTCACTTTCCACGTCCGTCTTGAGGCTGGTGTTAAA
>NC_134782.1:39044992-39107492 GCF_046742065.1 Oratosquilla oratoria
ACTTTTTACATTAAATTATCAAACTGCCTTAACAGATAAAATATCTTGTTTTATCACACCATTAATATTCCCTCTAAAATTAAATTGTTTTATTCAATAAGACCTGTTTATAAAGTCTGGGGTAAAATCCTGCCATTCACGGTTACACTCACACATTATTAGCTAGTGACAAAGACTACAGCATTCATGAGTTCACAAAAAGTGACTCCTTAGAATTTCATGTGAACATCTTAACTTTGTCACTGTGGGTTTCTATCAAGGTAAGTTGGGTCCAATGGCAAAGTATCTGCATGTGTTGGTCCTACAAGACAGACCTCAGAGAGAATCATCTCCCTGCCGCCCATCTTCAAAACCCGTCATCACTCGTATTCATTGGAGGTGTAGCCCTGGGAGCTGACATTCAGTCCCCAGACAAGGCCAAGGGACTTTTTCATTTTCGAATGTATTTCCTCTACCTGTCCATGTAAAGAGAGCTGTCGATTGGCAACTTCTCCCCTCCTGCTACTACTATGACTCTAATCTGGCGACACAGAAACAATCCCACAATAATATAACATATTTCTAAAGGTTCTTCCCAGCGAGCCTGAGAACTGGTGTCAGCCACTGTGGGTCTGCAGGTTTCAAGTCCATAAAACTTACAGCAACAATTATTATCATTATTAAAGATTATTACTGTTCCCTTAGGTCTTACTGACTGGAATTCTATAACTTTGTGGTAACTGGCAATCCTTGGACCTTCCTAGAAAGATCTCTGGGAAGATACTTTGGACTGATATCTGTGTTGTATTGTGGAACTGTTTCCGTATCACTACCTCAAAGTAGTACTGTATTTACCTAATTACCTGTATGACCTAATAATTGTATTATACAGGAAAGGCATAATGCTTATTGATCCCATCTACTCTCCAATTTATCATTTTATCATACCTATCCCCAAATTCATGTAAACTTCCAAAATAACCTATATCCTTGATTCCTAATTACTATATCTAGATTTGAATTTAGGTATTGTTGAAGCTTGGACTAAATCACCAAGCCAGCATTTCCCAATCTGGAGTGCTAGTACTCCCTGGGGATGCTGGGAAGAAATGCATACATACACTTATCTTTATACCTCCAGTAATAAGATTTAGTTATAAAATGCTCTTCTAAGTTATTCCAAGTATTTATGAATCTATTTGGAAAACTGTATTTCTTCACATCCTCTCAACATTTGGTCTTTATTTGTTCCTCTGAGAGCCCTCCCATCCTTAACCAAGAGATCTCTTCCGTCAATGCAATCTATTCCCAGTCACCAGTGGTCAGCGCTCCTAAAGTAGTGACACTATCACCTAAAGCTACATCAGTTATCTACAAGATTTAATACCATTACTAAATGCCACACTCAATTCTTCCTCTCTCTCTCTCTCTCTCTCTCTCTCTCTTTTGGAGAAAAAAAAAAAAAAAAAAAATAATTGAGATTGAGCATAGTTGTCTCATTTTTAAGATGGATGGAAGTCTATAAACAACACATGACCTATCAAAAAGAGGACTGTAATAATCATATATCTGTTTTCTACAACAAATTTTCTGACTAGTTCTATACAAATTTATTGTACTGTTCTTGAAACTCTAGCTGATCCTACACTACACAAAAAATCAAATGAAATAAAGGTTAAAAAAAAAAAAAAAAAAAAAAAAAAAAATTACCTGGTGTTGAGGTCCGTTCAACTGGGGCAACTTAGGTGTACATCAAAGAAAATTGTTCATATTTAGTATCTTTGTTTAAACGAGTAAGTGAGCTCAAAAGAAATCTATGGGCTATGGGCTGAACAACTGTAGGGCAACTTCAGATGAGAAAAGTTTATGGGTAACAAATGCATTAAAGTTAGCAGGGTTGCATAAAGTTCAGAGAATAGTTCTTACTCAAACTTTATATAGATAAATTTAATATATATATATTTTCTATAGTCAATACAAAATACTATGACTCATATGACTTGGAATAATATAAATCAATTAACAAGTTTATGAGAGTCAAATGATTAGAAAGATGTTCAAATCATTGCACAGACATGGCTGATGTATATTTATGTAGGAAAGATGCTTTAAACAAATCAATTATTTAACAAACAAGAAATAACAACCTCAAGACTCACATAACATTCTACAAGTTACAATTATGGGACATAACAAAACATCTTGGTGACGTCTTGCTGAGACAGTGATGTTCAAGGCCAAAATATATCTCATCTTTGATTATTTTTCCTCTATATGGATGTGAAAGATGCACTCACAAAAGACAAACGTAAACAAAGATCTAACAGCTCCCTTTAACCCCGCCAACATGGTAGCTGCCCCGATATCATTCACTCTGAGCTAAGGGGTGGTTCCGTAATCTGAAGGGCATTTCAGACAGTATGGAGTCTTAATGTACAGTGTCCTTGCATTGTGTTAATTTGTATCATGTTGCAGTTACTGTAGTGATATAAAGAATATGGAGTAAACGCAATTTTGGTAACTGGAGGGACCAATGACGGACGTTTGAGAGAATTGTCTCCCTGCTGCTCATCTTTAAAACCCACCAAAACTTTTACCTATACATAATGAGAAATAATAATTGGCAACTGCTCCCCTCATCCTACTAGTTCAAACAGTTGATGGAGAAACTGTACCACACTAACATGACATAGACAAAAGTCCAGATTTTCTTCCTAGAGAAACTTATAGGAGGGCACAGGGACCATTACTGACCAAAGTATGGCTGCAGGTTTCCAGTCAGCAACACTTTTGGCAACAATTATTATTAGTAACTGCACTACCTTACTTCCATACTGTAATGAATTCTTAACACAATGCACACGACCACTGTACTTCTCTCCCCCAACTGTCTAGTGTTTGCTCCCTAAGTAGAAATAACTGGCCTGGCACTATTCAAAACAAAATCTATAGTCATGTCAAACTAACAGGGACAGAAATATCAACTTTGACCATCACGTTTTAGTTATCATGGTCTACTCAAAAGGGATGCTCATTTCAAAATTCATACCAAGGGAGGGCATGCCAAGATACTTTAAACAGAGCTTGCATAACTACTTTCATAACAATGTCTAAAGCTTCCTCTCCACTGAAGGAAGTGGTGTTAAAATGACCACAAAAGTCAAATGACAACTATAAGACAATTTTGGTCACTTATGCAGCTACAACATAGGGCATGTCAATGTTCACAAATACGCTTTTTTAATAAAACAAAAACAAGTTCAAAGTGGGAACAGGGAAATTCCTCTAATGTAAACCTATTTGTTTAGTGACGTATCAAAACCTTTTTGGGGAAAAATCTACAAATGCCCCTTTCCTCTTTACTGCATACTTTACATCTGTGCATATATATATACAAACTATGTAAGCATCAAGAAAGGGTACAGAGAAGGAGGGAAAAAAGATGGCAATTGTGTTTTGTCACTAACAACCAATGGTTCTATCCTTGAGGACTATATTGTACCAATCGGCAGAGGTGATAATGATGAGATTTAGGGAGGGTAATAGAAAGCTTTCTAAGCCTTTTGACTTGGCTACCTCCATTGTAAGGGGGATAAAGCCCTTCGTATATAGAGTAGAAAACTTTCTAAATCTTTTTCAATTTCTTGTGTGTATATTGGCTGTCATAATTCTACATGGGTTGGTTTGACTTTTTTTTTTTTTTTTGCAAATTCTCTGGTTATTTTTATTAGGAAGTGGTTGGAAGGAGGAGATAATGAAATGTTTCCGATGTTGTTTGTGGATAGAGAATGAACAGTGAAATGTCTGGTAAGGTTGGTTATCAAATATGTTGGGGAGTTGTCTTGTGGGGTGTTGTCATAATAAACTAAAGGAGCAGAGATAACAGTGGTGTTCAGAGAATACGAATGTCCTTATCTTGAATTGCCCAAGGTAAAAAACAAGAAATAATGGAGGGACTTAGTAAAAAGAACAAAGAATCAAGTTTTCTGAGAACAAGAAAACATGGGACCAACTGTGATAACAAAGAAGACCTGTGAATGGATGCAATGGACAAGAACTTAGATGTGTGAAGAGATGGAGAGACTTGGAAAGAAAGACAAGGTTCTGGTAGGTGACAAGTTATGTTTCATTACGTAATGCACACATTTCCAAATACTAACCCCTTCAACATAGTGGCATATTTTATAACTTTTTTTTAGCTTTTAATCCAGATTTTGGTCATTTGATTAGTGGCTCTGCATTAACCTTTCAAGATGGCTGCCCACTATACAGACTGTTCAGCTGAGATACTGCCCCTAGAGAGAAGGGGTTAATTTTGTTTCATATTTTACACTACCCTATATGAAAAAAATAAAACAAAATAATTTTTTTTTTTAATTAAAAAAATAACCACACAAAAACAAGAACATGAAACTCCGAAAATGTTGTTGATTTTGTCATCAATTATTTACAAAAAGTTTGGGCTGCAAATGGATCTTGCCAGGGTTTAAGATAGAATTACATTTATGGTGGTAACATCTCATGGCTCATTCACTATTATTTTCTATGTAAATCTATATATGGGAATATCACAAAGTCTAACCTCTACTGATGAAGTCTACAATTTCAATCTCTACTGAAAAGCGTCAACATTCTGACTGTTGTGGAGCATCCTTATTACTAGTCTACATGCATATCAAATGGTGCACACAAAGCACATAAAAATTACTTTCCTTTCTTGCCACTATTTCAAAACCCAATATAAATAGCAAGGAAACAATGCGATACCAAACGTACCCTACGCTTTTTATCTTCCACTGCCACCTCATGCCAAAGATCAAGAGCAATTCACACTGTACTACACAAACCAATCAGTGGTGCCAAGTATTATAAATATCAAACTAATATGAAGCTCCAACCTATGACAACTATGAAATTAAGAAACAAAACCCAAGACTTTTGATCAAACTGAATGAAGATCATATGCCATTCTTCAGTAATTGTTTGAGGGTTGAGGAGAAAAAAAAAAAAAAAAAAAAGCTGTCTTGATTAATTTGAGTTATTCGTAAGTTAAAGCTCCATAACTCCATAGAAACGAGCAAACATTTCACACAACTGTACGATGTGTCCTAAAACTTAAATCACTGTCTCTACCTGTATCAGCGCGAATGGTGATCCGATCTCCCCGCATCTGAGTATTGCGTCTTGTTATCAAATTCTGCTCTTCTCTCTCGTCTCTGTCCACAATAGTCACCTGCGATGTAAAAATTACAAATGAGGATGCGAGTTGATCTCAAGTTCACCACATGTGTGTGCATTTACATTTGGTGTTGGTAGAGTGGGACAAACTAAGATGAACTTCAATGAACTAAAATGAGAGGGAAACAAGGGTGGTGGATAGGAGTAGAATGGGTAGGAGTGGGTGCGTGACTGATGTGGCTACAAATTTATACATGGATGGGGTGGTGCAAGAGGTGAATGCAAGGGTAGTGGGTCGGGGATTGGAGATGGTTAAAGAAAATGGAGAAAAGTGGGAGATAAACCAGTTGTTGTTTGCTGACGACACTGCGCTTGTAGCAGGATCAGAGGAGGGATTGAGGAAGTTAATGACAGAGTTTGGGAAGGTGTGTGAAAGAAGGAAGTTGAAGATAAATGTGGGTAAAAGTAAGGTGATGAGATGTACAAGGGGAGAGAGTGGCAGCAGATTAGAAGTGAGTATTAAGGGAGAGAGACTGGAGGAAATGAATAATTTTAGATACTTGGGTGCGGATGTGGCAGGAAAGGGGGGGAGTGGGGGTGGAAGTAGAATGTAGATTGAGAGAAGCAAGTAAGTGCCTTGGGGGATTAAAAAGTGTAATGAGAAATAGACATTTGGGAATGGATGCTAAGAGGAGATTATATGAAGGAGTGATTGTGCCAACAGCACTGAATGGGGCAGAAACATGGAACAAGATAGGAAGAGAGGAGTTTGAATGTGTTTGAGATGAAATGCCTGAGAAGTATGATAGGGGTTACTAGGCTAGATAGAGTGAGAAATGAGGTGAGGAGGAGAACGGGGGTGGAAAGGGAGTTGGAAGACAGGGTTGATGAAAGAGTATTAGGATGGTTTGGGCACATGGAAAGAATGAGTGAAGAAAGATTAATAAAATAGGTGTGGAAGGCAGATATGGAGGGAGTGAACATGAGGGGGTGACCTAGGATGAGATGGATGGATGGGATAAAAGGGGCATTGGGAAACGGGAATGTCAGCTGAGGAAGGATGGGAGAGGACAGAAGATAGGGGTGAATGGAGAATGGTTGTGTATGAATGATGCTATGATGCATGACGGGGAGTGGGTTGGGGATACTGTGAGGGAGTATGTATGAGAAATAAACTGATGCAGCCCAAGGGGATTTCTCCCTGTCTTCTCCATTTCTGCATGAGGAGAAGGAGAGGGAGGATCACCGAATTAATGAAGTGGCCTTGCTGTGTATGTGCTGTGTCTTGCAACACTGCTTCTAACCCAGGGCAGTGGAGAAGATGCAGGGATGACCCGTCATCAAGGAGGTGCCAAGATAAGAGGGAGGGAAGAGGGTAGAGGGGAGTGGAGTATGTAGGTGATGGAATGGATGGGAGTGGTTTCTATGCCTTGTCTTTTGGCTACTTTCTGTGTAAGGGGGAAAAAAGCCTTTGGTATATGTATGTACCTCTCTTATAAGAGGGAAGAAGCCTTTGGTATATAGACAGATAGGAGTAGGACAATCACATAATACTGTTAATGACAGTTCCTTGTTTAGTCTCTTGTATGTTGATGCATCAATTATGGGGCAATGAGATCAAGTTCTAAAATATCCAAGTAGCATACTACTGGGGCAGATTTCTCGTTACATCCCGTGGCCTGTAGCTTTATCATGGACCAAAAGTTCTCATGTCAACATGCTTTGTTACTATGACCTGTATGATGTGGCACAATGGATATCACACAGTCACACAAAACATCAAAGAAAATCATCACTAGTTTCATGGCTGTTGTCATGTACATACCGAAAAACTGTCTTAAGCAATTACACTCACCTTAACAGTCATGCCATAGAGGTCGACAACAGACCACACTGGCGCAGGTACCCCAGCTGCCGCTACACCCTGGTCAAGACCGTTGATATAGTAATGAAGCTGCCGGCCAGCCTTGATCATCATACCAATACGATCACCCTCCTGAAAATGAATGAACATTGACATAAATTTCTGAAAGATTATGTACACATGTGTGTGATATAGATGAGAAAGGGGGGAAATGGGGGTCACCATATGACGAAGCTGTGGGGGTAAACTACCTCTGTCATTTGGGTACTCCTCCAGAGGTGCTGTGCATCACTGTCTTGCCCTTGACCTGAGCTGTGTGGCAAGCACATTTAAGCATACACCAACTAAACAAGAGTCCACCTAGATTTTTACTCCTATTACCTAGTGCACACAGGCAGAAGATAGGGGTGAGTGGAGAATGGTTGTGTATGGATGATACTGTATTGAATGAACGATTGGGTGAGGGATAGGGGGGTTTGGGAACAGTTATGTGTGGAACACTTTTTATGCAGCCCAAAGGGATTTCTCCCTTTCTTCAATGTTTCTGCATAAGGGAATGGAGAGGGGGGATCACAGATTACATGAAGCAGCCTTGCTGTGGATGTGTTGTTTCTTGCTGCATTGCTTCTGACCCAGGGTGACCAGTCATCCATGAGGAGCCAAGATAAGAGGGAGGGAGGGAGGGGGAGGGGGATGGGAGTGGAATTATGCCTTATGACTTTGGCTACCTCCTGGGTAAGGGGAAAGAGCCTTTGGTGTGTGTGTGTGTCTGTGTGTGTGTGTATTTACCTAGTTGTATTTACCTAGTTGTATTTTACGGGAAGGGGAGCTATGCTCGTGGGGTCCCGTCTTCATATCTCATTTTATCTAAACTATTTTTAAATTCATGTATTGTTTTTGCACACACCACTTTCTCATCTAACTTGTTCCAACTGTCTATTGCTCTGTGAGGAAAGCTGTTCTTTTTAAAATCTCTTCTATAGCTGTCTTTTTTTATTTTCTTTCCGTGTCCTCTTGTATTTCTGTCATCCCATTTTATCAGATTCTCTCTATCAGTAATTTCTATGCCTTTCATGATTCTGTAAATAGCTATCAAATCTCCTCTCTCTCTTCTTTGCTCTAGTGTCTGTAGTTTAAGTTTTTGTAGTCTCTCTTCATATGATAGTTTTGAGAGTGTTGGTGCCAGTTTTGTAATAGCTCTTTGTATCCTTTCAAGTTTTTTTATACATTTTTTTGTACTTGGTGACCATATCGTTGCTGCATATTCCAATCTTGGTCTTATCAGGGTGATTAGGATTTTCCTCACCATTTCTTCATCCAGGTATGTAAATGCCACTTTGATTGTTCTTATTAAATTATAAGTTTCTCCAAAAATCTTATTTATATGTTTCTCAGGTGACATATTATTCATAACAATGACTCCCAGGTCCTTCTCATTTTCTACTTTTTTTATTCCTTCTTCTCCCAAATTATATGATCCTGCTATTCTGTTTTTGCTTTTTCCAAATTCCATTATACTACACTTTTTTGTATTGAACTCCATCTCCCACTTCCTACTCCATTCTTGTACTTTATTTAGATCCCTCTGTAGTGATTCACAATCTTCTTCAGTTTTCACTCTTTTCAGTAGTTTTGCATCATCTGCAAAGAAGCTCATATAGCTTTCAATTCCTTCATCCATATCATTAATATATATAGCAAACATTATTGGGGCCAGAACTGTTCCCTGCGGGACACCGCTTATTACTTCATTCCATTTTGAGTGCTGATCTCTTATCACTACTCTCATTTTTCTTTCTTGCAAAAAGTCTTCCATCCAATTTAGCAATTTACCTTGTATTCCTCCTTCATATTCTAATTTCTTAAGCAACTTCTTATGTGGTACTTTGTCAAAAGCTTTTTTTAGGTCTAGAAATGCACAATCAGCCCATCCATCTCTTTCTTGTATTATATCTATTAGCCTTGAATAGAAACATATTAAATTGGTGACGCATGACCGTCCTTGTCTGAATCCAAATTGCCTTGGATTTAGTACGTTGTTTTTTTCTAAGTATTTTACCCATCTACTTTTGATAATTCTTTCACAAATTTTTGCTATTGTACTTGTTAGAGAGACTGGTCTATAATTGGTAGGTTCTTCTTTATTTCCTCCTTTATATATAGGTACTATATTTGCTTTTTTCCAATCTTCTGGAACTTTTCCTTCTTTTAAGGAACTGCTTATTATGCTATGTATTTTGTCTGCCAGTTCATTCCTGCATTCTTTCAGAATCCAGTTTGCTATTTCATCTGGCCCATGCGATTTTCTGACATCAAAATTACCCAAGTGTGTCAATATTTCATTCTTTGTTACTTCTATTTCTTCCATAGGGGGGACTTTTTCTTTCCACTCAATCTCTTCAGGTTGTATATTTTCCCTTGTAAACACTGATTTAAAATGTTTGTTCATAATTTCTGCCATTTCCATTTCCTCAGTGTATTCAACTCCTCCTTGTCTCAATTTCTCCAAGTCTTGTTTGTTTTTCAGTTTATTGTTTACAAATCTGTAGAATAGTTTTGGTTGATCTTTACACTTTTCTATAACATCTTTTTCATATTTTCTTTTTTTCCTCTCTGCACTTTTGTACATATTCATTTCTATAACCAGTATATATTTTCCATTTTTCAGGTCTTCTGTCTTTTTTCCATCTGGTCCAGGCTTTGTCTCTTTTGTCTTTTAACTCCCTACAACTTTTGTTGTACCAGCATTTTACATATTCTTTTTCTTGTTTTTGTCTTGGGACATACTTTTCCACTCCTTTTTTGTAAATTTTTGTCAAAATATTCCATTTCTCTTCCACTGATGTTTCTTCTTTGTATATTTCTTCCCAGTTTTCTTGTTGGAAGAATTCTCTTATTTTATCAAAGTTTGTTTTTTCATACATCATTCTTCCTTTTCTATATTGTTCATTTCTTTTCATATATTTTTCTTCATTAAGTTCCAGTTCAATCAATATGTGGTCACTTTTACCTATTGGTGTTTTATATTCAATCTTGTCCACTATTCTAGGTTCAGATGTAATTATTAAGTCTAGCCTCGATGGTTCTTCTTCATTTCTATACCTAGTGTTCTCTTGTATCCATTGTGTCATTGAATGGTCAGTAATCATCTCAAGTAGAGCATTTCCCCATGAGTCATCACCACTCTTTGCTGTCATTTCTTCCCAGCAGATTTCTTTGCAATTAAAGTCGCCCATCATAACTATTCTTCCTCCGTCTTCCATTATTTTAGTTAATGCTATCTTTGTGTCCTCTAACATACTTTTATATTCACTCTCCTCCCATGAGGCTGTTTTCGGAGGCACATAATTGATCACAAATTTTCTGCTCTTCTTATCTCTGTCTTCCACTTCTATCATAATCATCTCTACTGTATTCTTTCCATATATGACACCTTTCACGTTTATATCCTTCTTAGTCAGGAACATAACTCCACCCCCTTGCTTTTTCTCTCTGTTTCTAATCCAATAATTGTATGCATCATGTCCTACACTGTTGGGTGGTAGTGGGCCTTTTAATTTTGTTTCTACAATTCCCATTATGTCCGGTTCTTTTTCTTTCAAATAATCATTCAGCTCATTCAATCCTGTTATTAATCCATCTATATTTGTGTAAGACACTCTTAGTTTTCTGCCACTTCCATTGTGTTCTCTGTTTCCCTTATGTTTTTCTTTTGTATGTCGAACTTCCTTAGTTTCATGTTCACTACTCTCCAATAGAATCTCTCTTTCTCTGACTCCGTTCTGTTCTCGTTTTTTGTCTTAGCTTCCAGTCTTTTCTGCTTTTCTTCCTCTCTTTCCTCTTTATTCATTTCTCTTTTTATCCATATCTTTTTGTGTTGTTCACTTGTTGCTAGTTTCCCTGTTTTGGATAAGATATTCTCTGCCGTTGTTTGTGACTTGAATTTAATCTTAATTGGTCTGGTCTTGTCTGTGCTATACTTTCCGAGTCTAAATTTCTCTTCGATTTGTTTCATAATTCCTGGTTCATCTTCCTGAACTGATTCTAGTAATTGGCTTACTTTTTCATTTTCCTCTTTGATTCTTGTGGTTCTATCTGTGTTGTGTTTCTCTTCCATTCCTAATATAATTATACATTTCTTCTTGTCTGCTAAATCCCTTACTATATTCTCCTTTTGTCTCATCACTTTAATAACTGAGTCTTCAGTATGTTCTTTCAATTGCTGTTTGACTATGTCAGTGAATGAAATCTTATTTCCTTCTTGGGTTTGCTTCCAATTTTTACTTTCTTTAGCTATTGTTTCTCTGTTTTCTTTACTATTCTTCTTCAATTCCTCATTCTCCCCCTTTACCTCTCTTAACTGTCTTTTTAGTTCTTCTATTTCATCAGTTAAGTTTTTATTCGCCTTTTCCAGTTCTTCCAATCTTTCAACCCTTTTTAAAATGGTGTTCATATGACCTAACCTACTCTCCAAGTCCTCGATCACCTTATCAACCTTCATCTCTAGTCTTGTCAGTCGGGGGGGGGTTTGAGTCCCCCCCACTCTCTTTAAATCCCTTGAAAATATTCTCATCACTTTCTGCTATATTGCTCCTATCTATACCTCTAATCTTCACATTCCTATTAGACATGTTATCATCCAACTCGTCTTGGGGTCTTTTGTCTACCCGGCGGCCCGTCAGGGCCATTTCCTCCACCTCCTCATTACCTTCCATTTCCCCAGTAATCCCTCCCCCTCTCCTCTTTCCTTACTTTCCCACTACCTCACGAGCAATTCCCCCCCCCCCTGCAAATACAAAAAGGCACTTCTCTTTGCGTTGGTATCCACAATCTGCACTTTTCTTCAGAGCGTTCGTCAAGCCGTCCGTTCGTTGAAAGTGTGTGTGTGTGTGTGTGTGTGTGTGTGTGTGTATATATATATATATATATATATATATAGATCTGGCTGGTGCCAGGCAATTTAATTTTGCCAAGAGACACACTGGAAAGTTCTCCCGTCTTCTCTTTGGCTGAATACACACAAAACATCATGCACAGAAGGGGTCAACCCAGTCACACCAGAAGGACTACTACAATGGTACATACATACATACATATACCAAAGGCTTTTTCCCCCTTAAATGGGAGGTAGCCAAAAAACAAAGGCATAAAAACCATTCCCACCCATTCCATCCCTAATACACTCCACTCCCCTCCACCCTCCCTCTTATCTTGGCACCTCCTGGATAACAGGTCATCCCTGCATCTTCTCCACTGTCCTGGGTCAGAAACAGTGTCGCAAGACACAGCACATCCACAGCAAGGCCACTTCATTAAATCAGTGACACCCCGCCCACCCCCTCCGTCCTCTCAGGCAGAAAAGGAGATGGGGAGAAATCCCTTCGGACTACATCAAATTTTTCTCACACACACTACCTCACCCCCCATCCCCAACCCATTCCACCTCATGGATCACAACATCATCCATATACAATCATTCTCCATTTACCCCTATCTTCTGTCCTCTCCCGTCCTTCCTCAATAGACATTACCCTCTTCCCCAAAGCCCCTTTTATCCCATCCATCCATCTCATCCTAGGTCACCCCCTCATGTTCACTCCATCCACATCTGCTTTCCATACCTCTCTTACTAGTCTTTCTTCACTCATTCTTTCCATGTGACCAAACCATCGTAATACTCTTTCATCAACCCTATCTCCCAGCTCCCTTACCACCCCCGTCCTCCTCCTCACCTCCTCATTTCTCACTCTATCCAGCCTAGTAACCCCCATCATACTTCTCAGACACCTCATCTCAAACACATTCAAACTCCTTTTCTCTTCCTCTCTATGTTCCATGTTTCTGCCCCATTCAGTGCTGTTGGCACAATCACTTCTTCATACAATTTCCTCTTAGCATCCATTCCCAAATGTCTATTCCTCGTTACACTTTATAATCCACCAATGCACTTACTCACTTTTCTCCATCTACATTCTACCTCCACCTCCACTCCTCTCTTTCCTGCCACATTCGCACCCAAGTATCTAAAACTATCCACTTCCTCCAGTCTCTCTCCCTTAATGCTTACTTCCAGTCTGTTGCCACTTTCACCCCTTGTACATCTCATCACCTTACTTTTACCCACATTTATCTTCAACTTCCTTCTTTCACACACTTTCCCAAACTCTGTCACTAACTTCCTCAATCGCTCTTCTGATCCTGCTACAAGTGCAGCGTTGTCTGCAAACAACCACTGGCTCACCTCCCACTTTTCTCCATTTTCTTTAACCATCTCCAATCCCTGACCCACCACCCTTGCATTCACCTCTTGCACCACCCCATCCATGAATAAGTTGAACAGCCAGGGTGACATAACACATCCCTGATGATGTCCCACCTTTACCTTGAACCACTCACTCTCTCCATTTCTAATCCTGATACATGCTAATCTACTATTGTAAAAACTCTCAACTGCTCCTAAAAGCTTTCTTCCTATCCCGTACATCTGCAAAATCTCCCACAGTGCCTTTCTGTCTGCCCTGTCATAAGCCTTTTCCAGATCCATACACTACCTTTCCTTCTATTTCCTCCTGTCCTTCTTGTTCCACACACCATCTTTGCACACTTTGTGACTCCCTCCTTGAACCATCCCCATTCCTCCTCCACTCCTAGTTCTACTCTATCCTTCACTCCCTCCCACTCCTCTCTCAGCTTCTTCTTGTACTCCTTCTCCTTTTCCTTTTCATTTAAGCAGTTCACTCTAAGCACCTCCCTACCTTTTGTCCTTTTCCTCTTTCTCCATCTATCCTCCACTCTCAACTTACCTTCCACCAAAAAAATGATCTGCTATTCCCCACTCTCTCCCCTTAGAACACGTACATCCTTAACTCTTCCTATTATACTCCTATCTACCACTATATAGTCCATTAACACTCTATCTACCACTATTTAGTCCATTAACATATCTACCACCCTTCCATCCACCACCCTCTCCCATGTGTACTTATGGTTGACTTTCCTCCGAAACACTGTATTTGCTATCATCAACTCTCTTTCTAGACACAGCTCCACCATCAACTCTCCACTACGATTCTTTCCTAGAACTCCACATTTCACACCCACTCCATCTATTGGTTCATTTCCTACCCTAGCATTAAGGTCTCCCAATACTTTACATGGACGATCCTCCCTAATCCCTCTATGCACTCATTTAAATCTATCCAAAAAGCCTCCCTTTCTTCTACACTCTTCTCATTACCAGGTCCATATGCACTTACAAAAACCCACATCTCCTTTCCCAGTTTCACCTTCATCCACATTGACCTTGAAGAAACCTCCTTCCACTCCACTACACTTTTACCTATCTTTTCATTTACTAGTATAGCCACCCCTTCTCTCCCTTTCCCTCTCTTCACTCCTGAGAACCTCCCTACTACACTCCCAAATTCACACTCGCCCTTCCCTCTCAACTTAGTTTCACTCAAAGCCAACACATCCATCTTTCTTCTCACAAACTTACTACCTATCTCTTCCCTTTTACTCATCTGTACCACATCCATGCACATTAAAAGACCCAAACCTTAGGGTACTGGTTGGAAAACTCCTAGACCCTCTTATGCCTTTACTTTTTTAGGAATGTCTCTTGTGGGGCTACAGGGAGAAGGATGCCTAGTCCCAATCCCCATCCCGTTTTTCTCGCCTCTTACGATCCAAGTGGGAATACTTGGAGGCAACATTCTTTTCCCCCACCACAGGATGACTACAATGGTGAATAATGTAAACCAGCAGATGCCAGAATCAGAGCAAAAATGCCTCAAATATGGGATGGCCGAAGTGATTTAATCTACAACCTCTATATATAAAGGAATGTCACAGGAAAAACAAATAAGCAAGTAAATATATAGATAGAATACATAAGTGTTTACCTCTCAAAAATTATTGTAAGGTTAAAATAAACACAGAGAACCCATATCACAGGAATAGAAAATACAGGAATACCTCACTATACATCTGAGTTGTGTTCCCAGCTGACTGGTCACAATGCAAAAATTTACATGTAAAATGTAAATAATAGGGGGGTTGTGTTCATGGACCATGTCAACACCCTCCCCTCAATTTTTTCCTCATGGTGCTTTCACATACACCCAACATTTGTTTTACCTACTTTATAGCACTCGGTCGTATAATGAGGTATTCCTGTACCAGTGCCTGAAATAAACAACTTACCTTGAGCTCATCCAGGTTAAATTCACCATACTCCCGGTGTGTCCCCTTTCCGTTTGTAAGTATACCTGTGCCACTCATCATCGTTGTGCCGGAACGCATGTTTGTCATGGTTGCAGGAAAGTCTAACAGGGAGGGATTGTGCGTCGTAATTCCAACTTCTATACTACCCGACCACTTGTCTACTAGCCGATCAATCCGTATCTACGGAGAGAAAAGTGGACTTGTTAAAGCAGCTTCTTGTGTTAGTATTCTCGAATGACTAAGATACAACCATGATACAGGTGATAGAGAACATCTAATACTACACTGATCTTCACTTACTCTTCACTGCATGACTTATGGGTCAGTTCCCTGTGGGGATTGCAGTTTCCCTCAGGAGAGAACTTGGGGGGAATGGATTGACCAATTGTATTTTCTATTTGTTTTCATAAAATACTTACATAAATCTTTGGCTTCCAGCCCTTTGAAAAATAGTCTGCAAGAAACATGTTCTATCATTGCAAGTCTTAGACTTTCAACCCAACTAAAATGCACAAAACTGGGAAATTACAAAGTCTTATGAAACTACACTATACTTGAGATGACAGAAAAAAGCAATGCAATGAAGAGGTATAGATACAACATCTGGTTCTTAGCATACACCATCATCAACGAATTACTTTCACTTTACAAAAGAAGATGAAATGCAGACTTAAATTACAAATATTGTAACCAAAGGAAAAGGGTAGATGAATAAATGGAAATGATTTAATGAGCAAAAATTAAAATAATTTTTTTTAGGACTTGTGTCATTAAAAGATCAAAATATACACTTCCAATTTTGAAAAATTACCCATATTAACCTCAAAAGGAATATAATCTACTACAGCTGCATGAGTACCGAGTCTGAAGCTATCGAAATGATGTATTGACTGCAGTCATATGCAGTAAACATGTACAGGATTTTTGGGGTACCTGTGCAGGCCAGAACCATACTGAATTCATACATGTCCAAGATGAATCACCAATCACAGGAATGCTGAGCCTCTTTTTTACTTTTGCTATATCTCCTGTCCTCCTTGATTGAAAATTACTCTTCCTACTCAGATAATGAGCAATTAACCACTTCAGTATCACTCAAATTCTCGTGTGCAGTATAGGCTGCCATATGTAATTTGCATCACACTACTTGCATTATAAAATATAAAATAACTGCTGTATTACTCATTCCCTTTTACTCTCAGTAATAATAAACATAGAAAATGTGATCAAATCAGTTCACAGAATCTGGGGGTAACTCATGTACAACTACAAAAAAAATATAATCAAGATCCTCGTGTACCCAGGCTCACCTCATGACACCTACATAGACATCGTTGTACCAAAGTGGTTAATGAATGAAGCTTGATAATGGCACATAATCAGGTACACAAACCTCACGGTACAATATACTGAAACTGAACATTGACACTGGTTTATTCTTGGACTGCTTGTGGGACCAATGACAGATACTAGCAAATGGTGGTCCTCCAAGATGGTCGTCAGAGAGAATCATCTCCCTACCTGTCTTTGTAACCTGTCAACAACCAATGTTGCCCCACAGAGTTGGGCATTGGTCTTCAGACAGAATCAAATCTCCCTCAATCAACTTTGATTGCAATTCCTTCAACTTTTTACATCACTGACAACTGGTAACTGCTCTCCTCCTACTACTGCAAACTGGTCACGCAAAAATAACTGTCATCAACCACAGTGAGGCTGCAAGTTTCCAATCATTAAAAGTCAAGACAACAGTTATCATCATAGCAAAAGATGTTAATAGTTCCTCATTAAATAAAGCATAATTGTGACAACATATCTCCAAAACTGTTACATATATTAACATATATATACCAAAGGCTTTTTCCCCCCTTACAATGGAGGTGGCCAAAAAACAAAGGCATAAAAACCACTCCCACCCATTCCATCCCTAATACACTCCACTACCCTCCAACCTCTACCCTCCCTCTTATCTTGGCACCTCCTAGATGATGGGTCATCCCTGCATCTTGTCCACTGCCCTGGGTCAGTAGTAGTGTCGCAAGACAGCACATCCACAGCAAGACTGCTTCATTAAATTGGCGACCCCCCCTCTTAGTCTTTTCATGCAGAAAAGGAGAAGGTGGGGAGAAATCCCTTTGGACTACGGCAAAGTTTTCTCACACATACTACCTCATCCCCCATCCCCTCACCCATTCCAAATCATGCATCAAAACATCATCCATATACAACCATTTTCCATTCACCCATCTTCTGTCCTCTCCCGTCCTTCCTCAACAGACATTCCTCTCTTCCCCAAAGCCCTTTTAACCCCATCAATCCATCTCATCCTAGGTCACCCCCTCATGTTCACTCCCTCCACATCTGCCTTCCATACCTCTTTTACTAGTCTTTCTTCACTCATTCTTTCCATGTATCCAAACCATCCTAATACTCTTTCATCTACCCTATCTCCCAACTCCCTTACCACCCCCGTCCTCCTCCTTACCTCCTCATTTCTCACTCTATCAAGCCTAGCAACCCCCATTATACTTCTCAGACACCTCATCTCAAACACATTCAAACTCCTTCTCTCTTCCTCTCTTTATGTTCCATGTTTCTGCCCCTTACAGTGCTCTCAGCACAATCACTCCTTCATACAATCTCCTCTTAGCATCCATTCCCAAATGTCTATTTCTCATTACACTTTTTAATACACCAAGGCATTTACTTGCTTCTCTCAATCTACATTCTACCTCCACCTCCACTCCTCCCTTTCCTGCCACATTCGCATCCAAGTATCTAAAACTATCCACTTCCTCCAGTCTCTCTCCCTTAATGCTCACTTCCAGTCTGTTGCCACTTTCACCCCTTGTACATCTCATCACCTTACTTTTACCCACATTTATCTTCAACTTTCTTCTTTCACACACTCTCCCAAACTCTGTCACCAACTTCCTCAATACCTCCTCTGATCCTGCTACAAGTGCAGTGTCGTCTGCAAACAACAGCTGGCTCACCTCCCACTTTTCTCCATTTTCTTTAACCATCTCCAATCCCTGACCCACCACCCTTGCATTTACCTCTTGCACCACCCCATCCATGTATAAGTTGAACAGCCAGGGCAACATAACACATCCCTAGCGAAGTCCCACCTTTAGCTCGAACCACTCACTCTCCCCATTTCTAATCCTGACACATGCTCTACTACTCTCATAAAAACTCTTGACAGCTCCTAGAAGCTTTCCTCCTATCCCGTATATCTGCAGTACCTCCCACAGTGCCTTTCTGTCTACCCTGTCATAAGCCTTTTCCAGATCCATAAAAGCCCAAAAAACATCCTTACCTTTTCCTATAGCTTTCTCACGTATCTGTCTTACCAAAAATATCTGATCTACACAACCTCTATCCGTCCTAAATCCACACTATTCCTCACCAATTACTCCCTCTGTTCCTCTCCTAATTCTCTCAATCAAGATCCTCCCATAAGCCTTCCCAACTACACTTAACAAGCTAATCCCTCTGAAACTACTACACTCACACTTGTCCCCTTTTCCCTTGTAGAGTGGGACTATACAGGCACTCCTCCAGTCTTCCAGCACTCTACCCTCCCTCAACCAAACATTAAATAACCTCACCAGCCAGTCCACCATCACTGTACCTCCTTTTTTGAGACATTCTGCATGGCATCCATCCAGACCAGGTGCCTTACCTGCTCTCATCATCTTAACAACTGCCTTCACTTCATCCTTCCTTATTTCTCCTCCATTTTCCTCACTCATCACGATCATCTTATTAGCACTTCCCACTGCAACTATCTTTCCCTCCCTATCCTCCTTCACATTTAGCAACTCCCTAAAATACTCTGTCCATCTTCCTTTTAATGCATTCTCTTCCATTATCATCTCTCCATCTGCACCTTTTACCTTTTCTTCTCTACTTGATTTGCCTCCTCTTCCTCTCTTAATTTCTTTCCAAAACATCTTTTTGGTACTCTCAAAATTTTCTGTCATACTCTTACCCCATTTCACATCTGCTCTCCTCTTTGCCTCCTTTATCTTGTACTTTACTTCTCTTTTCTTTGTACCTATCATATGACTCTCTTGTCCTATTTTGTAACCAATCTGTGAAAGCTCACTTCTTCTCTTCTACAACCTTCTTTGCTTCCTCATCCCACCACTCACTACCCTTCCTTCTATTTCTTCCTGTCCTTCTTGTTCCACACACCATCTTTGCACACTTTGTGACTCCCTTCTTGAACCATCCCCATTTCTCCTCCACTCCTAGTTCTACTCTATCCTTCACTCCCTCCCATACGCTTCTTCTTGTACTCCTCCTTTTCCTTCTCATTTAGGCAGTTCACTCTCAGCACCTACCTACCTTTTGTCCTTTTCCTCTTTCTCAATCTATCCTCCACTCAACTTACCTTCCACCAAAAAATTATCTGATGTTCCCCCACTCTCTCCCCTTAGAACATGTACATCCTTAACTCTTCCTATTATTCTCCTATCTACCACTACATAGTCCATCAACGCTCTATCTGCCACCCTTCCATCCACCACCCTCTCCCATCTGTACTTAAGTTTGACTTTTTTCCGAAACACTGTATTTGGTATCATCAACTCTAGACCCATCTCCACCATCAACTCTCCACTACAATTCTTTTCTGGAACTCCATGCACTGTCATGCAGAGTACTACAAATATTGTAGAACTTATAATACAATGTGTGTTTTCTAAAGCTACATCACAACACCTCAATATATGTATGAAAGTACACATGCAAGTGTTATCTACAAATAAACATATTTACCACCGCTGAGTTCATTTGCATTCTTGGTTTCTCTTAAGTCTACCTTACAAAATCAAAATCACTTTACCTCAAAGAGTTCGTTTTCTCTAAGTGCACGGTGGCTCATCACAACCCCATTATTGAATTCATCCAGCGGTCGTCTTCTTTCCGCCGTCCTACCACTATTAGAGAGTTTGACTAGAGTGCCACACTTGTTGTGAAATCTAAGTCTGTCTGACATATGGTAGTTCGCCATGTTGTCACTACTGGTGCTTCCATTTCCGGAGTTTTCCACAACCGTCAGGCTGTTTCCTTCCCCACCAGCATTCCCTCTACCAGTACTTGTGCCGCTGGCAAGTCCACTGCAATTTCCGACTCCACCTGCAGCACTGTTTGCTGTACTATTCCCACCGGTTCCAGTGGTGCTCCCACTTGCCAACGTTCGGGAGGCTGGTGTCGAGATTCCTCCAGTCCCCGTTCCTCCTCCTCCTCCTCCTCCTCCTCCTCCTTGTCCAGACGCACCTCCACTGCCCCCAACTCCTACATTACAAGGTCCTCCTCCAAGACTGGCACCTTCACCACCTTGCACACACGCTTCCTGGTCTGACGGCAACGTGCTTCTTAGTTGGTTAGAATCAAGAGGAGTGGGAGCTGCTAAGTCGTCTGTGGTAATGTTGCTTGAACTATTGTTACACAGAGAATTGACCATGTCCTGACGTAAATTGCTATCACTGTTGGACATAATGCTGTTTGCAATGCTGATGTTGGCTACATGGTTGCTGAGGGCACTACAAGATGAGGCTTGGGGGTTGGATGAGGCCGTGTGTGAAGAGGAGACTTCTTGTTGACATTCCAGGAGGTTGGAATCACGTAGGGACGACATCTCACTTATTGAATCTTCGTCTAGAGTATCTGTTAAATGGAAGAAACAAAATAAAAAATAAAAAGGCAGAACATAAAAGGCATAAAATCAATGAACATAGAACGAATACAAAATGATTTTGGTGACACTGAAACCCTCCTACAGCAAAAATGTATCTCTTCATTCTGTGATATATTATGCATGGACGTCTAGGGTCTACACTCCAGCAAAATGTACATATAAACATGCACTTGGAAACAAAAATCCATGACTTAATCAGTATTGCATTTCAGACTGCATAAGAGTGAACATTGAAGCACAAAACAAAACCTGTATTCTAATCAAACTAATAAAAAACATCAACACATCTAAAAAAGGATCATCACCCCTTACACTCAGAGACAAATAAATTTAGGCATCATAAGAAAACTAAGTACAGGAATGAATACTTACAAAGCTTTATATTCACCAAGTCCATAAAGCTACCAAATCATGTATCTTTAAGTCCACTCATCCACAATGGCAGGACTACTATCTATAAACTAATGCCCACATCAAAAACAAATAAGCTCCCTTCAACCACCCCTCCTATCTCAGCACCTCAAGGATGGATGGTTGCCCTGCCCCATCACAGTGATTGAGTCACAAGCAATGCAGTTAGGCACAGATCTTACACAGCATGGCCCAACAGCTGAGGCATAAACCCCCCCTCTGATCTCACCCCCTCAAATTAAATGATGAAGCAATGAATACAGTACAAAGAATGTCAGTTGCCCCTCTATGTGGAAGTCAAGGTGTTCAGGTTTGAATGCAAGTGACGAGATAATTTTCTCCAATGTCTGCCTCACAGAACTACTATAGGTAGGTCCCCATTGTGAGTCTCTCTTTGGTGAGAAATACTTGAGAATGTAAAGGGCATAAACCTAAAAACAATGTCTTAACAAATGTACTGACAGATTATGAAAATGAAAATAATGGAACAAATGTCTAGCTTGGACATGAAATTTTCATATGTGGTGAGTAATTGGTGAGGAACAGTGTGGGTTTAGGACAGGTAGGGGATGTGTAGATCAGATTTTTGTGGTAAGACATATGTGAGAAAGCTATAGGAAAAGGTAAGGATGTTTTTGGGGCTTTTATGGATCTGGAAAAGGCTTAGGACAGGGTAGACAGGAAGGCACTGTGGGAGGTACTGCAGATATATGGGATAGGAGGAAAGCTGTTAAGGGCAGTCAAGAGTTTTTATGAGAGAAGTAGAGCATGCGTTAGGATTAGAAATGGAGAGAGTGAATGGTTTGAGGTAAAGGTGGGACTTTGTCAGGGATGTGTTATGTCGCCCTGGCTGTTCAATCTTTACATGGTTGGGGTGGTGCAAGAGGTGAATGCAAGGGTAGTGGGTCAGGGGTTGGAGATGATTAAAGTAAATGGAGAAAAGTGGGAGGTGAGCCAGTTGTTGTTTGCTGACAACACTGCGCTTGTAGCCGGATCAGAGTAGGGATTGAGGAAGTTAGTGACAGAGTTTGAGAAGGTGTGTGAAAGAAGGAAGCTGAAGATAAATGTGGGCAAAAGTAAGGTGATGAGATGTACAAGGGGAGAGAGTGACAGTAGGCTGGAAGTGAGCATTAAGGGTGAGAAACTGGAGGAAGTGGATAGTTTCAGATACTTGGGTGCGAATGTGACAGGAAAGGGAGGAGTGGAGGTGGAGGTAGAATGTAGATTGAGAGAAGCGAGTAAATGCCTTGGTGGATTAAAAAGTGTAATGAGAAATAGACATCTGGGAATGGATGCTAAGAGAAGGTTATATGAAGGAGTGATTGTGCCAACAGCAATGTATGGGGCAGAAACATGGAACATGAGAGAGGAAGAGAGAATGAGTTTGAATGTGTTTGAGATGAAATGTCTGAGAAGTATGACAGGGGTTACTAGGCTAGATAGAGTGAGAAATGAGGAGGTGAGGAGGAGAACAGGGGTGGAAAAGGAGCTGGGAGATAGGGTTGGTGAAAGAGTATTAGGATGGTTTGGACACATGGAAAGAATGAGTGAAGAAAGATTAGTAAAAGAAGTGTGGAAGGCAGAGGTGAAAAGAGTGAATATGAGGGGGTGTCCTAGGATGAGATGGATGGATGGGGTGAAAGGGACTTTACAAAAGAGAGGAATGTCTGTTGAGGAAGGACAGGAGAGGACAGAAGATAGGGGTGAATGGAGAAGGGTTGTGTATAGATGAGGCTGTGATGCATGAGGGGGAGTGGGTGGGGGATGGGGGGTGAGGAAGTATGTATGAGAAAAAATGTGACACAGCCTGAAGGGATTTCTCCCCGTCTTATCCTTTCCTGCATGACCCCGGGGATGGAGAGGGGGGGGTCGGCGAATTTATGAAGCGGCCTTGCTGTGGATGTGCTGTGTCTTGCGACACTGCTTCTGACCCAGGGCAGTGGACAGGATGCAGGGATGACCCGTCATCCAGGAGGCGCCAAGATAGGAGGGAGGGAGGAGGGTGGAGGGGAGTGAAATATATGGGAAATGAAATGGGTGGGAGTGATTTCTATGCCTTTTTCTTTTTGGCTACCCTCCTTGTAAGGGGGAGAAAGCCTTTGGTATATGTATGTATGTATGTATGGGAGCTAAAATGAGTGGGATGAAGGGGTAATGGAGGGCAATGGAATGGGTGGGAGTAGGTACATGGCTTTGACTTGGTTACCTCCCTTGTAAGGGGGAAAAAGCTTTTGGTACATAGATAAGAGAATGGAGTCCTTGACAAAGAGGAAAGTTAAACACCAAGTGCAGTAATACTCACTTGAGTCAGGTGTCGTGGGTGCCGTCACGGTAATTTGTGCACACTTGCCATACATATCCACCACTGCATAGAGGATGGACGGTAGGTTGCACGCTGCAACACCCTGACAGTCACCATTCACAAAGAATTTCAGTTCACCCTGAGTAAGGAGATCGCATTAATCAATCAACTTTTATCAAACAAAGTTTTAGAAAGCAATTGCCAACAAAGAAAAATCTAATCCCAAATTCAACAGTAGTTTTCATACATGTATTAACTCTTATAATATGATGTTTGATTTGTTTCTCCTTTCAGATGTTGTTAGTTAATCTTATTAATTTGAGGAGAACCCCAATTACGTAAAATATTGTCTCCATTCCTACCCCTCACACGTCCTACTACGTCTTTGACAGACTTCCCCTTATTCCATTTGTTTGTAAAACTCTCAAGAAAGCTTCTTTGTCAAAAAACTATGAAAGCCCCAAAAACATCCTTACCTCACACAGAAACCTATTTCTCGACTGAACTAAGTAGTTAATGGCTAATTAAAAAATATACTAACACCAGCAAGGTTTACAAATACTAAGGCATCACTACGGTGAAAAGAATATTGACAAAACTTTTATATCTACAAGCAAATATCAAGCAGTGTTCTTATTTTTTTCCCACTATTCATAAACACACATCTTAGAAAAGCCCATAACCAGATTTACTATTACCCAAAGGAAAACTTTACAGATTTAAGAGACATCTTCTAAAGCATTAATTATGTTTCAACAATTATAATTAAATTGATATCTTCTAAATCACTAATTATGCATTCACTATTATTATTAGAATTCCTATTCATTACAGAATTGTTCACCTGAGATGTGCGCATAACTCCAACCCGATCCCCTTCCACAAGTTTATCCAGGTCACATCCATATGCTTCGTGCAGTGATCGTCCATCACGCAGGACTCCTTGTCCCAGCATAATCTAAAGCAACAACATTATTTGTAGACACAGCTTGAGATGTATACAAGAGCAGTCATTCAAAATATGAACTTATGATTCAAATATCAATTCTTCATGAAATGGTTTGTATGAAGGTTCAACAATTAAAGAAATGATTAAAAACACATCAGACCTTACTAAATGTATATACATATTCCTCCTCTTCAGCAAAGACA
This sequence comes from Oratosquilla oratoria, assembly GCF_046742065.1. Lineage (NCBI taxonomy): Eukaryota > Metazoa > Arthropoda > Malacostraca > Stomatopoda > Squillidae > Oratosquilla > Oratosquilla oratoria. The sequence continues at coordinate 39,069,815 of NC_134782.1, forward strand.
AGTGACACATATTCAAGTGACAACTGCTGAAAAGATGTACAAAAATATCTGTGACAACTAACCCATGTGCCTCCGCGAAGGTCAGTGGCTGTGATAGGAATATCTATCACGTCTGGATTGCAAACCGTGACTCCTATCTCAATGCTGCCACTCCATGTGTTCAGCTGTACAAAGAAGGGAAACATTTAGATGCATAAACTGGAAAGATGGATTTAAAAAAGAAGAAAAAAAAAATCTGCTTTAGCTAGGGAAAAAAGGGTTTGTACATATTTTGATAGTATACACACACTTGTCATGAAGTTTAACAGCTTTTCTCGACAATATAGGAGAAGTAGAGAATTATGGGAGGCAATAATAGGTCCACAGCTTACAAAACAAAAAAAGAAATTCAAACTCATGAAATCATATGTACACATATTAAGTGGTGGCACTAAGCTTCCGTAAGCATGGTGAGCCATAGTAATAAATCAATAAAGCTGCCCAAAACTTTGCTCTGTTACATAAATAGCCAATGGAAATTTTTAACCCTGTACAGGGCAGAGGGAACCCACACAGCTGAATAAAATCATCTAGAGAGAGAAAATCAGCAAAATTGTACTCTTCCGTTAACAGATTAAATAAAAACTAGGGTATCCCTAAAGGGGGGTACAAAAAAAAAAAAAAAAAGTCTGGTGCAAGCCAAAATGAACCTGTATACGTAACTGTGCTGCTCAATCAAGTTAAAGGCACAGAGAAAATTAAACTCGCAAAAATATGGTGGAGTATCTAATTCGTGACTTCTCGCAAAAATATTCAACTGCTGTGAGTGAAAGGGATAAACTGCATAACAAAGAGAATGTGCTCAGCTGCGGATATGCCTGTGAGTGAGGAAAACAAAACGAAGCTGAACACAATAATTGGGGGTTGGAGAAGTAGTGGAAAGAGTTTGAAAACATGAAGTACTGTATGTTTAATTTTCAAACAGAGAATGGAAGACTATCAACAGCATAATCATCATGATAAGGAAGCAGTCAATGTACAATGAAAGAAGGAGGACTTTTACAGGTTATGTGAAAAATACTACATATGCAGAGAAGCAGTTTCATCTATGTAATGATAACAGCTTCAGAGGAAGCTGGATGATATTAGAAAGAGCTTTGTAAACTGATGTGAGACTAAATCTGGTTTCTGATGGAGATGAATGTTGAATACACAGGGATGAACTTCTTCAATGCTCGATAAATGCAGTGGTTCCCAATCTTTTTTTTTTTTTCTGTTCCATCCATTGTGCCAAATGGAGCCTTGCATCTGCCAAAGCAAAGAAGTCTACTTTCTTTCGACACAAACTAAATCTATGACAGTACAATCACATAAACATACAACACACCATAAAATCTACCGGGTAAGTTAAAAATTGTAGTCCCACAGATTATTTGACTTATTACTTCAATATTAACCCTGGAATTGGCTGCAGGTATTAATTACATATAACATGATAATTATTATTTGCAAAACACAGTACAATACAACAAAATTACAACACATACAGAATACCAAAATATTCATCATTATACAGTCTGCCCCTAATCTTGTTGTATTTACCACAATGAGTTGCCTACTTGCATTTACCCAACAGGTAATTGAATTACTCTTATTAGTAATTAAATTGGCCCTAGAGGTAATTCAATCACGTCTAGATTGGGAACCACTGATTAGGTCTGCGGGGAAACTCCCTTCAAAATTAAATATATGATTTATTCCTCTGAAATACTTGTTTCATTCTTTCACTTACAATGGAGCTATTAATTTGGGTTCACAGCGAGATAAAAGTCTCGGATCAACCTGGATCCATTTAAGAATAACATACAGAGACAATGCACACTAATTAAGATGAGAGGTAGATGTTTGATTTTCAGGCTGAATATTAGCATAAAAAACATAGGGGTGGGGGTGGAGGGGGCAACACACTCCCTGTGAGTAAAGGCAAGTAATTAAACAAAACTGCCACTCGTAAAACAGAAAGAATACATTAGCTATTACGGTATTATTCACATGAAGGAAAAGAAATGTGGGCTTACCTAACAAACACTTCTGCTATAAGGACAGGTTTGAGCTGCTCAAACGAGAGAAAGTAAAGAAAAAAAAGTCTAAGAAACTCAAATCACTCATTAGGTGTTTCAAGTTATAACAAATCTATAAGAAAGCAGAGCCAACCTATTGATTAAAATCTACAGACACGGTTACACTATTCCCGTGTAGTGGCACGGGTAAGGCTTTTCTCCATTTGTTCTAACTCGGATTAGCCCCTTGATTTTCGCACTCATTTCCCTCAGCTGAATAAATTTGCCTGGCAGAAGTCACAATAGATATAAGAGTAGAATATGGATGCTACAAGGTTAAAAATGATTTGGCATGAAGGCATGTACTAACACAAACACATGATCAATTCATTCTTCAAAAGAAACGAGATGATCACAAAACCAAATGTGAAGAATCTGAGATTCTTAGTAATGGACAAGTTGAATACCTGATCTACATGATATTAAGATATGCAATACCGGTGTGGTCTCCAGAAAAAGTAAAAAATATAAACTTGACTGAGACAATACCAAAGGCAGCAGCCTAACTAGTGCCTGACCACATGAGTAAAGACTCGAACCACTAGACCTGTCATCACTAAAAGAAAGAAGAGAAAGGGGCAACATGATTGCATGGCTCAGGTCCTTAAACATTACAGTGAGTAGCCAACACTGATCAAGACCTCTCAGCTCAGGATAGGAGGGCATTGCAAGCTCATGGGAGCAAACTGAAGAAAACCACATGTCCAAAGGAAATGGGAAAAATAAAATAAAATCAAAATAAGTAAATAAATAAAAAAGCTATCTGTGCAGATCTTGGAACAATGTCAATAATTATAGCCAAAGCTAAAACCATAAAGGGAATCCAAAAGAGAGAGAGAGAGAGAGAGAGAGAGAGAGAGAGAGAGAGAGAGAGAGAGAGAGAGGTTATCCCACAAATGTTCCTTTCCTGTATACAATTAAGTCAACAGATGCAAAATACACACACACAGACATACACACAATAAATCTTCCTAAATTCTTGCTTACTCTTGGGGAAGTGTACTGTGGAGTTTGTGTCGGGAGTGGGGGAGGGTGGGGGTGGGAAAGGGTGCGTGTGTGTGTGGGGGGGGGTAAGCCTTGGGGATTGAACCAGTGTCTGTAATCACGACAACCCTCACTCCCCACCCTTAACCACTCTCGTTCATGTAAGGAGGCTCCTATCGTTCTCACGAGGTTCCTCGACACATCGAAGTCCTGTGACTCCTCGACTGAGATCGACCGCCGCATTGACGCCTCTGCTCCCCCCTCCCCCCCCTCTCCCACCCCTCTTCCTCCATCTATCGACCAAAACTCGACCAAAGCGAGAGTCGACCCTGCTCACCTTGCACTTTCCGACACCACAAACACATTTTTTTTAATATGATCAAACCGGATTCAGGCTTCGATTATGCCATTAATTCGTGCTTCCAGGACTCTCTCTCTCTCTCTCTCTCTCTCTCTCTCTCCCTCCAGTAAGCTATCAGGAATGCAAATCGTTAGTCAAACCATCACGCATTTCGACACTATCTGCCCGATATATTAATTGCAAATTTAAATGTGCACACCTGAACTATACGTCCCTGATACGGTAACGTGTGGTGAGGCAGATATCCATGTTTTGGCAGCGCCGTCTATAAATAGTTCGGGGAGAAGGTTACTGTTGCCTGTCAGTCGCCATTCCTGTCATGCACACACACACACATATACGCGTGTGCGTGTCCCGGATCACGTGTGTGTGGGGTCCCGGATCACGTGTTGGACTCGTGATCGACAGCTACTTTCCTCTCTCCCGGAAGAGAGCTCAGAACTCATATTTGACCGACCTAAGGGTAATGCTGTGACCTTACATGCACACACATACCCCCAATTCCTCGCCCACGAGAGTTGGAGTAACGACCCGCAGCGCAACGATACTGTAATTATTTCATCCCTGGGCGAAATTCGAACCCGGACCGCCGTAGTGGCGGCCGCAATCGCTACCATTGTGTCGTCAAGTGTGTGTGTGTGTGTGTGTGTGTGTGTGTGTGTGTGTGTGTGTGTGTGTGTGTGTGCGCGCGTTTACCCTCAATTCCGTCCTCACTATTGGCACCTTTCCAGGTCCTGCTTTGGCTCAACACCCAACGATTCCCTTCAGCTGTCGGCAGGACCTCATGCTGTGGGGGGGAGGGGAGAGGGGGAGGGGGGCTTAATCATCTCGAGGTCAATACGTCGACAACAACAAAGGAGCCCGTACGCTTATGACGTCATAACAACGTCATAAATTTTCAGTCACGTCAGCAGGTGCCAAAGGGGGGACGGGGGGAGAGTATGCCACCTTCTGAGGGGAGGGGGAGAGGAGAAGAGGGAGAGAGGGAGAGGAGAGAGGGGGGGAGAGAATGTACAATCCTGTGCCACAACAACAACAACAACAACTCGTGATAAGTGACGTCATGAGTGACCTTTGATGCGGCAAGGTCACCACACCAGAGGAGGAGGAGGAAGAGGAGGAGGAGGAGGAGGAGGAGAAGGAAGAGGAGGAGGAAGAGAAGTAGCCGTCGTCTCCCCACATGTGCGCATTTTTCTTTCTACTCATGACGCCAGCGAATATATCGACAAAACAACATCAACAACAATAATAATAACAATAAATAAATTAAAAATATAATAATAATTATAAACATGACCCTTGCCAATCAGCTACAAGACCCCCAAAAGGCCAAGTTTCGCCTCTATCTTTGGAAATTTAATATTAAAAAAAAAAACAATAAAATATATAATTGTATTGACATTATATATATATATATATATATATATATATATATATATATGTATATATTATATATATATATATACACACACACATATTATATATATGTGGAAGAGGAGGGAGGGGGGCGGCGTGGAACAGCGAGGAGGAGGAGAAGGAAAAGAAGAGGGGAATGAAGGGGAGAAGAGAGGAAGGCAGGAAGGAAAGAAGGAGGAAGAAGACGAGGAGGAGAGGGAAACGGAAGGAAGAAGGAACGGGAAAAGAGAGGAAGGTAGGAAGGAAGGAGGAAGGGGAGAAGAGAGGAAGGCAGGGGAGAAGAGAGGAAGGCAGGGGAGAAGAGAGGAAGGCAGGAGGGAAGGAGGAAGGGGGAGGAAGGAGGATAAGGAAGTAAATAAAAGCCCCGAGGTCCAAGACGGTACAGGAGTACTGGGAGGAGCAGCAGCAGCAGCAACCTGCGGCTAGGGGGGAGAGGGGGGTGGGAGCACGTCCCCCCCCCCCAGCAGCAGCCCCCAATTACCGTTGGTGTTCCGCTGGTCCGGCAAGGAAGTGGTTAGAGCAGCCGGCGCTGCCCCCCCCCCCTCCGCCCCCACTTCCAAAGAAACAATCAGAATGTTTCTAACTCTCACCCCATCTCACCTCACTCCCCCCCTTTCTCTCTCTCTCTTCAACCTTAGGAACTGACCGTTCCCAAGACAGAGAAGAACCCTCGACACTTCAAAGACCCCAAAATAAATAAATAAATAAAAATAAACAAATACATAAATGAATAAATGGTTTCAGATCGACGAAGGCAACATCCTCAAAAAAGAGGGGGGCGACCAGTTCTTTGACCATCTCGCCGCATCTGTACGCCAAGGCGACAGGTGCCGTCCTCCCCCCTGCCCACCACCACCCACCCCAGGCCCGATAGCCATCACACTACGGTGCATCACAACCCTCCACAACGCAGAGCACGACTTTAGGCGAGTTGTGGTGCACTAACACCCTAAAAACACGAAACGAACATCACAAACACGATTCCCAACCCCTTCATCGCACTTTATATATTTTGTTATGGCTGAGGGCGCCAGGCGATGTTAGTCACCTGAAGGGAAGAGGGGGCGGCGGACACGAGTCTGAAAAGCGCCTAAATCGACCGAGACCCACTCCTGGCCAAGTTCAGCTCCGTGCTGGACTCGTGATCAGCAGCAATTACGCTTCCAGATGAGAGCTCAGAGCTCATACACGAATAAAGCGGTGACTTAACACACACACACCGCGTACACAAACTGCTCAATGGGGACAGCAACGGCTTGCTGTACTACATCTGCTAAAACTGTGAGTGGGGCACGAACTTGGTATTACAGAGTGGGAAGCCCGTGATATTAACCACCACACTAGCGCGCTGTGTGTGTGTGGTTGTGCATGCATAGGCATGCTGGTTGCGTGTGTTCACTAATTTTTAGTATCTCTCTCTCTGTGCGTGTTCAAGTAAAATAAAATCTTGTTTCTAAGCTCTCCGAATTCTCTCAGTGTAGATCACCCTTCATCATGTGTTAGACCAGCCAGCCTATTGTCCATTGGAAAGTGGGAATGATGGATTTGCCCCCAATTTACCAGCAGTCTAGCTGTCCTTCTTCAATTCCGAGCAAGTCGGTCATTTGCACACTTTACTTCCGCATTCTGTGGAATGGAGCGTACTGGCTAATCCTAATCAATGTAAACACACACACACACACACACACAGTGGTTAGTGTTCCCGGGTGCCACTACGGCGGTCCAGGTTCGAATCTCGCCCAGGGCTGAAATAATTTCAGTATCGCTGCGCTGCGAGTTGTTACTCCAACTCTTCTGGGCGAGAAGTTGGGGGTGTATCTGCGTGTAGGGTCACAGCATTACCCATAGATAGGTCATATATGAACTCTGAACTCTCTTCCGGGAGGGAAATAGCTGCCGATCATGTGTCCAACACGTGATCCAAGATAATGGTGAACCATGGTGAATCACACACACACACACGCACAAACACGCTCGTGGCATTTCTTCATACTGAAGAAAAAAATAAAGCTCTTATCCTTCCCAAATCGGAGTATGCAGTAGTGGTATGGTCCACACAAAAGAAAACGTACAAACAAATAAACTAACTAGAAAATAAATAAACAACAGAATGCAATGGATGGCAAGTACAATGGTTCCCAGCCGAGCCGACAGATCTTAATAGGAAGGACTATACAAACTGGGACTGCCCACACATGAAGAAAGAAAAGAAAAGAGGCGAATATGATTACAGTCTTCAGAACTACGAAAAGTATGGATGGACAAGACTGAAAGACGATCCCATAGTGTGGGACGGAAGGACATCAAGAGGGCATAAAAAGAAAACGGAACTTTTTTTTATTAACATTAAATCAGTTTTTCTCTCAAATGCACTAATTTGTATAATAATAGCAATGATAATAATAATAATTAATAATAACAATAATAAATAGTCCATGGACAGCATAAATGACTTGGAGAGGAAAAAAAAAAAAAAAAAAAACGAAGTAGAGACGGGGCCCCGAGAGTATAGCTTTTATGCTAAAGGCACCTACACTTAAATAAATACAATTAGGCAAATAAACACGAAGGGCATGTAAGTGCCTGAACTACACCGTGATCGTTATCTTCATCCACTTAATGGCTCTCAGTTAATGCGTTGGCGTACAGCACACGATCCAGTCAGACGTCGTTGGTAATGTACATGATGATACAAAACTACATACATATCCCAAGATCTCTTTCCCCCTTCCAAGGGAGGTAGCCAAAGACAAAAACATAAATCCACTCCCATCCACCAGCCCCCCCCCCTCTCATCTTGGCTCCTCCTGGATGACGAGTCATCCCTGCATCTCGCCCATCGCCCTGGTCAGAATGCAGCAAGACACAGCACATCCACAGTAAGGCCGCTTCATTTACTACAAAACTAACGAACAATAACACCATCGACATTTTCAAACCCTGTAAAACGGCACACGATATATACACACACACACATATGCACATATATATATATACATCAGATGTGAATCGGCAGCACAGCTACTAACAGACTGAAGCCCTTTCTTGACAGCTTTTACCAGACAGATACAAGATCCCACGTTCTCAAAGTTAAACGTGACTATATATTTCATGCCGTTTATCATCATAGAACGCCTCTCTTTTTCGATGAGGATTCACCAAGAAAAAATACAAATAATAATAATAATAACAAAGATAATTATAATAACAATCATTATTATAATCATAACATTAATTTGAAATAATAAACAAATATATTATTGTTACATTTTCATCATGGCCTCCTTGCACTGTTCATGCGAGATTTATTTTCGATCACGCGCCACGGTGGGAGGAGAGGCGCGTGGAAAAATCAAGTGTGCTAGATTACAATCGCCGTCATCTCGGGCGAAATAAGTCACGCCCCTGTTATTTCCCGGCCAATGGCAAGACCGAAAACCCACTACGCGTCATTCGAAAGCGATCACACGATTGGGCGAGGGTTTGGTTGAAGACGACTGTGACGACTAAATCAAATTTGCCGTCGCCCGGCTGGCAATCCGATTTCATTATTCTATTATAATTAATTAATGTATTTATTCTTTCATTATTATTAATATCATTATCATTATTTGCTTCTCTCATTATTATATACATTATTATTTGCAAATTTCGCGGACCGGAAACCGGAAGTGGTGATTCCATCTCGGAAAACCCGTTCACACGGGCGTCGTTGTCCTGTTTCATCTGTACTGGCCAAAACCACACGAATTTACTCAACAGAAAGACTCGCTAATTTGCAGTTTAAAATCGCTACAAATTGAGGTCTTAAAGCATTACGCATCACAATCAATACCTTCAGCTCGACATCCAGTCCTCAAATGAATAAATTGCTTGTAGTTATGAAAAAAAAATGTTAATGAGGTAACAGGGAAAGTGGGAGCTGCCATCAGATGTTGGAAATTGAATGCAGACCTTCATAGTATCATGAAAAGATTGTAGTTCCACACACCACACAAATTCACTGTATATGGACATCTACTACTTTTCACAACAGTGAGAAGCTATGGTTGAGATGTCACAAGTGTGTTCAACCACAACACCTGTGGTCAATTTGCCAAAAATCTTAATTGCATTCTTTGCTATATAATTATGTACTGTATACCAAGTGTAGCATGTTTAGGAATTCATCTTTTTTTTTTTTTGTACTGCCTTCCGGGCTGAATTTGGCACACTTGAACATTTTATTCTGCTCAACATGAGGGAATTACACTCAGCTTTGAGGAAAGCATCTGGGAAGTAAAGGCTGTAAAAATGTCTTCACAAATAAATAAATAAATAAATAAATAAATAAATAAAATAAATAAACAAAAATAATAATAATAATAATGTAAGATACCATTCCTACTACTGTAGAGTATGAAATATTCCCTAGAAAATACACTGAGGAACACAAAATTGTAGACATATATTACTGTACTGTCGGCTACAAATGTCCCATCCTTTGTCACCTATACTTAATCTTTTTTTTTTCTCACTACTTCCATTATCTTCTTTGCAACTTCTACATTCTTTCTTGTGGCAGTGCTTCTGCCTCCTCCATACTTATCCCTTTCTTCTTCATATACTCCTATAAATCACTTCCCTTCAATCTTTTTTACGAGTTTCTCTTTTCTCTTCCATGGCCTCGAGCTCATTTAATTTTTGCTGCCTGTCCTCACGCACTCTCTACAATGTAACCCTTGACCGCTGCTTCAACAAAAGTCTATACAAAATTTACCCACAATTTACTAATGCATTTTTCACTTAAACCAAGCTATCTTTTTTTTCTTCTTAACCTAATGCAGTTTAAGCTGGTGACATGATTTAAAAATTCGTACCATACAAAAAGTGTATGATAGGGAGCATCACTGAAAAGTTGTCATTGCTCAGGAATTTAACCTGGGAACCTCCCACTCTCCAGGCAGGTATGCTTACCGATTACACCATGGTCTCCTCTAGTGACCTCTTGCACATCTCCTTTCCGTGGGCCTCCGCCAGCCCGGGAAAGTGCACTGTGGGGATCCTACTCACTACACCATGTGTAATAAAGAGTGTCACTGAAAAGCTGGCACCACCCAGGAATTGAACCCAGGACCTCCCACTGTCCAGGCAGGCATGCTTACTGATTACACCACAGTCGTCTCTAGTGACCACTTACACAAAAATCTGTGTGTTAACAATCCCAATCAAGAGTTTGTCAAAATATATACCCCAATTTTGTCCACGATCTCACTGGCTTCAACAGTGAAGAGACTGTTTTACAGGCAATCTGGGGGTGGAAACTGGGTTTGATAATCTTCAGAGAGGACACTGAGGAACTCCTATTACATCACAATAAGATGCAAGAAATGCTTTAGTCAATGTTGGGATGTGTGAGGTTGAGAGATGAGGGTGATGAGTGACCAATGACCTTGGCTGCAAGCCATGTCCTACTAACGTGCCAATGACCTGACTCAAACAATTTACAGTATGTCTGTTCATCTACACTTGTTTCCAGATACACCTTTTCCCATTTCCTTTTTATGTTTAAGTTGTTTCCCTATTTCTGGTATGTTGGAAAACAAAACAAAACATAAATGACAATAAGTGATTGTGAGTGGATGTGTATAAAATCCTCACACACAAGACAAGGTTTTACAGCCCACTGACAAACTCTCTGGGTAGTGGGCAAGATACTACCAGCATGTCTGGGTATGAAGAGTTGCCAGAACTCAATTTCAAGAGTGTGTTTTCGACAAGTTATATACTGTATATATTTTTTCAACAATCAATATATCACATTTTTGCATACACATCATAAGACTGAAGGCACTGAAGCTGACATTATTGAAAGAAAGTGAAAGAAGTGATTTCATAGTAGTGTTTCGATAATTAGAAAAAGTAATTATATAGTAGTGTTTCGATAATTACAAAAGAGTAGAGTTAACAGACAGAAAATCTTGTGGTTTGGGACAGGAAAGAATCACAAGGTGATGGACTAGAAATGCAGCTTTCCTGTATTACAATTATGTAAATACACAATCACTAAAAAAAATTATATTCTCAAGACCAACCAGGGACCTTCTGACAGAAATTTAGCAGAAAAATGCTCTCAAAACACAAGAATAAACCTGGTTTGCCTATGCTTAGGTGATGTACAGAACAATACTGCATACCCTACATGTGATCACTTTACAACTGTGAATGGGGGTTTTCCCCTGGCAAGAGCCAGAACATATAGACAAACTGTCAAACACAGTGAAAGGTTCCATTGTGTTAAAAAGAAAAAGATAAGTTATATTTGTAGGAAGACGTGTTAAGACAATGTTTTAATAAATGTGCAAATGTTTTAGAAAATGCAATCCTGGGACAGCATCAAGAGATATGTAAATCATTATCTTTACCAGACCAGCTTATCAGGGCCAGATTTCATATCTGAGTCAGAGTAGCCTTGTTCTATTGCTCTAATTATACATTGAAACCATCTTTCTATCTACTGTCTGATAATTCCTTTACATTCAGCACCAGGTATTATTGTGTGGGACTGAATGGAAACGGAGCAGAGAAAACTAAAATTAAAATATGCAAATGTTCTCTTGTTATTATATAGTTTTTGGCTGAAGTAAAAGAGTAACAAGTCTCCTCCTTAACCCATTTATCAGAGTCCAATGACTCTGCAGCAACAACAATGACAACAACAGTTTGAGTTAATAAACATAAACAACTGGATAACATCTATTAATGGATACAATATTATATGATCATGTAAATATGTTAGGCCTTGTGCTTCTATGAACAACTGCGATACAAAATACTGTAGCTTGGGATTTTAAACTACAGGTTTCATTATTTTTATATTGTACTGGAGTACTGGATGCATAGTTATATGTATTCAATACTTTTGGGATATTAGTGGCATCCTTTATGAACCAGAATCAGGCAGCATTCTATCATGTTTGAAGACAAATTTCCCTTTTACAAGGAGGAAATGATCACTGGTACATGCATGAAATGTCAGAGGAGCTATTTTAGTCATCTTAACTACCTCCTGTGGTTGCTACATGTTGCCGCAAAGCCATGGAGTTGCTTTTCAGAATACAATTTAGTGGAAGAAGTTAATTTTCCATTGTTGTACAGCATTATTCAAGATTGCCTACTCCACTCCAATTTTTCATTTTACTGGTGAGCAACAACTGCCACATTGCAAAACCAATACTTTTTCAAGACCAAAATATTTATAATTCAGGTTCCAGAAAAGTACAATAACATCAACAATACTGTTTAACCTCTTCATTCACAGCTTCCTCCCTCTGAACCCACCCACCCCAAAAAAAAAAAAAAAAAAACCTGTGTAAACAGACAACCTAACAATAACAACATTGCTGCCGAGAACATACAAGCCTACTTCAGAGCTGGAAAAAAGGCTGAAACCAAATAGGATGCAAACCTCCTTTCAGAATTTTTTGGTAATACTGTAGACAACTGTAAACCCACAGAGCACCCTGCAATTTTGCCAAATGGCCAAAGGTGGGCACTAAAAAACTATTAGTAGGCTGCCTTCTAGCCTAAAATGTGCTTGCCATCACATATGCCAACTTGGAAAGGCTTTGGGCCGTCCAGTGACCTTGGGATGCAAGTGTCCAGCCACCCACCCTCACCCCAAGTCACATGTTCCATTAATGTCAAGGGAATCAACAAAGCCACTTCTGCTACCCAGTACACCCCTTTCCCAGGCTGAGACTGGGACCATCCAACCATCTTCCAGGCTTTAAAAGTGGAGATGGCCAACTATCCAGGTGAACATTGGCCCCACATCATCTAAATGTAATGAATGCCATCAGCCATAGGCTTGATGGTGCATGAAGCATATGCCCAACATCTAAGAGTACCCTCAATGCTTCATGATTCTAGCCACTACCCTTCTAAATGATTCAAGATCTTTAAGCTCAACAAAATTTCTTGTAGCCTTCTTTCTTCTTTCTTATCCTCTCCTTACAGATTAATTGACCACCATTCCAAACTGTCTTGGCAAACACCACCACACTGGGACTTGATTCACAAACAACATTTACTCCCTATACATGGAGGAGGAGGAGTAAGAAGAAGAAGAAATATATATATATATATCTGTATATATATATATATATATATATATATATATATATATACAGTACTACTTCTCATTAACGGACTAAAAGGGGGGTAACGGTGTCTGTTGATTTGGAGTGGTTTTTGGGTGGCACAGTGATTGCACAGCACTAAACAACAGCACCAAAAACACAGTGAAAACACCACAAACACAGCTAATTAACGTCCGTTAATGAGAGGTAGTACTGTATATATATAGATATATATATATATATATATATATATATATATATATATAATAAATCAACAAAATAAAAAATAAATAACAAAATTAATAAATTATATAAATAAAAATTATGAGTTCTGGATTTGGACCACAAGAAAAACTTACAGTACATAAACAAGCCATAAGGTCCAAATTACACTACACTTCCACAAATGTACCTTTGTTCTCCATGATATGGCATTGGCATTCAAGAACATTACCCAACAAGAAAACAAAAACAAAGCCCTAAAAAAACATTACCCTATATATAGCAAAGGAGAAGCAAGACCATCAGGACAGTCTAATAATAATCACTGACAACTCAATCACTCCAAAGCCTTAGTCTGTAATTCCTATTGTATACCTCACACTTATTTCCATTCAGCTATAATCTGCCTTTAATATTGTAAATTCATAAGGTCTCGCACTTCCTTATTTAATCCCTTGCATAGACTGGACCACACTTTTTTCACGAGCAAAACTCAGTAATACTTTCCTTACTACTTATCTATTTTGGTAAAACCAGAGATATTGTCTAAAGATTCACTAATAATTTGATATATTGCTTGATGAAAATAATAATGATGCTGACTATGAACAATTTCAAATAGTGTTAGAATAATCAAGAAACTTCAAATAATAACTGTTGCCTCAAGTTTCAGAGACTTGAAACCCACAGATCCCTCCGGTAAGAAACTTTGGTGAAGTGCATTAGTGTGAGATTGTTTCTAAGTTACTGACCGAAAATAGTTAGAGGAAGGGAGCCGCCACTAGATCGCAGCTCTACTCCCGTGAAAAGATGAAGGAAATAGTGCAGCATCTGATAGAATGAGATCTTGGGTCCCAGTGCCAGCTCTGAAGATGGGCAATGGAGATAATTCTTTCTGCCATCAAATCTTGGTTCCAGGAAACAAAAAAGTTTCTGGGCTCTACTTCAAATTTATAAGCCCCGCCACTGTCTACAAACAAGTTTGCAAATCATTTATATGAACTAAATACAACCAGCCCATGATATTAAATCTAATTTGATATACCCAATTTCTACTACCACTATCCCTTGGTCTATCCAATAATAGTTTTTCTCACGAATAAAAGATATTTTGGGCACAGTCTGAAGACCAAGTTCCAGCTGACAGGTGCCACATCGGAGAGGAAGTAAATGTGCCAGCTGACTCTGGAGACAGGTGGCAGGGAAAGTCTTGGTGATGCGTCCCATCCTCCTTCCAGCAGGACCACATAATGCAAAAACCAACTGTCACTGAGAGATGTACGCTATAGAGAGCTGCTTTCCCACTGCCTATCTTCAAAATGCAGAAACACTCTCACCTCCCTCTGGCGACTCAACCCCATTGGGCTGGCACTTGGTCTCTGGAGCAACCTCAAGGTCATTCTTTTCCAACTTCAACTATTTTCTTCACACATTTTTCACACGTGGAGAGCTGACAATTTGCGACTGTTCCCCTATTCCTGACAGCCAGTGACCAAGAAAGATGCCCACATTGACATAAAAATAATAAATTTTCTTCCCATATGCTGTCCCTCCCACTGTAGTATACTGTGAATGAAAGGTCATTCCTGTTCCACATCAACATTATTCGAGTCAAAGGTAATGCAGCAGGACACAGCATTCCCGCAACAGGGCCTAACAGCTGGAGATAGTTTACCTCCAATGCTTCATTTTGTGGCAAATCCCTTCCCTTCATCCACTAGTGCAAATCACGAAACAGACAAGAAATATCTTCAGGCTGTATAACTTTTTCATCCGCTTACAATTACTCCCCATTAACTCCTGTCTTTTGCTTTATCTCTTTTTTGTTAAGACATTCATTTTGCATACATTGCCCCCTTCACCCCATCCATCTAACTCATTCTTGGTCCTCCCCTCAATTCACACTATCCAGTTCTGCCTTTTACACTCTTTTTACAATGCCTTTCATCACTAATTCTTTCCATATGGCCAAACTATTTCAACACTTTTCTTTTAACCTATCTGTCGGTCCTTTTTCACCTCCAAATTTCTCATTCTACCCATTCCCTCTCCCAACTTTCTTCCCGTGTTCATCCTTAGATACCTAATTCTCATAAATATTTTTCTTCCACTCAGATATTTAGGTTCTATTCTAGTATCATTTAATCACATTATTTTTTTTTTTTTTTTTGCATTTGAAAGACTCATTTCATCAATGGAATAGTTATGATAGGTTAGGTTAGGTTAGGAGCTATTGGACAACATAGGTTTGATGTTAAATAACCCTGTTTGCATGATTCTAGAATTTTACAGATAATCTAGAATTCATTTCTACTTCCACTCCTCCATTCACTGCCACATTAACCCAAAATATCTATATCGCACTATTTCTGCTAGCCTCTCACCTTTAGAATTCATCTTCAACTGACCATTATTGTAATTTCTTGTACAACTTAACACCTTCATACAATTACTTTGTCCACTCACACACCTCTCCAGACTCTAGCACCAACATCTTCAGTTTATTCTACAACTCTGCTAGAAGTCCAGTTTTATCCGCAAACAACAACTGTTTCACCTTCTACTTCCCTCTACTCTCACTCACCAGCTCCTAATCCCTGCCGAGCACCCTCAAAGTTTCAGCCCTTCACCAACCCATGACTATATATACACTGAACAAATACGGTGGTATACACCCCTGGTGCAAGGGTCTATCTATGGCATAAGTTACAATTTTTGCTAAAAGGTCCTCCTGTATCCTTTCCTTAATTTCCTATTTGAGCGCCAAAATGGAATTTATGAATTTTTTTATTACTAAAATTGTTCTGAAAATTTTGCTTCAGTTTTAATTTCAATGTGTCTATACTACATGAACTCCCAATTAAATACTGCTCAACATTTCCCGCTGCCACCTGAATTTACAAATAATCAGCTCTTACATTCCCTGAAGCTTGTATTACTGTAGAATTTTACAAGGTCAACAACTAATAACAATCATGAATGCAAAATCAATCAAGCCACTACACAACATAAACAATGAAATTTCTATGAATGGCCTTCTCACTTACTACTCATTATTTCTTATACAATTTTCTCAGATGAACTTCTTCTCACAGAAGGGTCCCGGATGAAGCTTTTGAGCCTGTTACTCCGGCTCTAAATGACTAATACTTAGGTCATCTGTGGTCTAGTGGTCATTGTGGTCAGGTGTTTGTTATTTATTTGTGCTGTGTAATCGAATATTTGATCTTGATGTTTCCATACACTATCCAATCTCTTTTCAAAACTTACAACTGAATTTGCATTCACAACATGATCAGGAAGACTATTCCAGTTGTTTTCAACGCGACTGCAGAAAGTGAATTTCCTGATGTCCAATCTTGGGCGCTGCTTGTAGATCTTCTTGGCGTGTCCTTAAGTCACTGAACCGGCAAGTTCAACAAATAATCCTCTGCTCACTTCACTGCCATATAAATTGTTCACAATTTTAAAGGTTTCTATCATGTCCCCTCTTGATCTACGGTATGATAGTGTTGGAAGGTCTAATTTACTCAATCGTTCAGGGTAAGGCAAATCCTTCAGGCTAGGGACCAACTTTGTTGCTCTTCTTTGAACTGCTTCCACAGCCTCAATGTCCTTTTTCTTGTATGGACACAATACTTGATTAGCGTATTCTAAATGTGGTCGGACTAGTGCAGTGTATAATGATTTGAATATGGTCTCATTCAATGTTACGAAAGTTCTTCTTATTAGCCCGACTAGTCTATTTGCCTTATTGATTTTCTCAGCCAAGTGTGCTGTGAACTTCAGCTCGTCATCAATTACAACTCCCAGATCCTTCTCTACTTTGATTCCTGTCAATTCTTCTTCCATAGAATATTTCATATTGTCCACATTTGATTTCCCGATTCTCATCACACAGCACTTTTTGGGATGAAATCTCATCAGCCACTTTGACCAGCTTCTCATCCTCTGAAGATCTTGCAATTTCTCATAGTCCTGGCTTTCATGAATCCTCCTGAATACTTTAGTGTCGTCTGCATACAAGAATAATTCGCTGTTGATTACAGAATCTGGCAAGTCATTAATATATAAAACAAACAGTAGCGGACCCAACACAGATCCCTGAGGTACACCGCTGACCACGTCCTTCCATTCTGACTCAACTCCATTGACAATCACTCTTTGTTTCCTTTCATTGAGAAAGTCTGCTATCCATGACAAAATGTTTCCTCTGATGTTATAACTCTTGATCTTCTCAACTAGCCTTCTGTGGGGGACAGTGTCGAAGGCCTTCATGAAATCGCAGTATGCAACATCAACAGCTCCTCCTTCACCTA
This sequence comes from Oratosquilla oratoria, assembly GCF_046742065.1. Classification (NCBI taxonomy): domain Eukaryota; kingdom Metazoa; phylum Arthropoda; class Malacostraca; order Stomatopoda; family Squillidae; genus Oratosquilla; species Oratosquilla oratoria. The sequence continues at coordinate 39,087,336 of NC_134782.1, forward strand.
AAATCTGAGTCCATCTATCCAAGACCATGATCATTTGTAGTACCGTCAAACGCTCCTCCACAAATCCATACTGTTTGTTACTAATCAGCTTATTGCCCTTGAGATGTTGCAGAATCCTTTTCCTAATTATTGATTCCAATAACTTGCATATGACACGTTAAGCTAACTGGTCTGTAATTACCTGGGTCGCTTCCATCACCTTTTTTGAATATTGCCGAGATGTTTGCTATTTTCCAATCTATGGGTACTCTTTTGCTTAAAAGTAATAGATTAAAGATCTTACAAAGCGGATATGCAATTACATCTTTTGTCTCTTTCAGATTTTGAGGATGAAGCCGTTCTGGTCCAGGGGATTTATTCCTTTGTAGTTTATCTATAACACTGATAATTTCCTCGCTAGAGAATTCAATCTGTGATAACATTGGAATATCCTTGACCACCACCTCTGGTATTAACCCTTCTGGTTCCTTGGTGAACACTGAGCTAAAAAAAAGTCTGCAAGTACTGTTGCCTTTTCACTGTCATCTTTAGTTTTAGAAGTTTTATTCAAATCTTTATACAGATTACATATACTGACTGAAGTTTTTGTTTTAGACTGGACATACTTCCAAAATATCTTTGGGTTAGACTTGACATTTTGTGCAATAGTCTTCTCTACATTCTTAACAGAAGACCTAGTTTCAGCTCTTACCTGATTATTAATCCGTCTGTATTCCTCATGTAATTTGTTATACTCGCCCTGATTAATTTCTCTACCTTCCTTCATTTTTTTCATTCGCATCCAAAATCTTTGTTTTTTCTTAATCTTTGCCCACAGCTTCCTATTCATTGGCAAATTGTGATTTGTTCTCTTCCTTAATTCCCCACTGCTTTTAAATTCTCTCCTTGGAATACATTTGTCTATTGACTCTTATAGTTTACTTTTAAATCTGCACCAATTGTCCTCGATATCATCAGTATCCAAATACTCATCCCAATTAATATTTTATACTCTGTTTAGCTTGCAATAATACGCATTTTCAAAAAGATACACAAGTCTCTTACAATTTTTTACCTTTAGTTCCATGTTGCATATGAAAATTACACATCCATGATCACTCCTGCCAAGTGGATTTCTTATCTCAATATCCTCCACGATCATGTTGTCATCAGTAATAATCAAGTCAAGTGTGTTGCCTGCATCTGAACCTCTGAATCTAGTAATTCCGTCGACATGTTGTATAAAGTAGCAATCTTGCATTTTCTCTATAAACATTAGACTTAGTCTTAGGTCATCATCACCAGTTTTGCAGGTCATGTTCTTCCATTCTATATTTGGTAAATTAAGATCTCCCACTATTACTTTATGTTTGATGTTGTAGTCTCAGTCTGCTATTTCTTGCATCAGTGACATAATTTCCCCATTGTTTTCTGCCTCGCTATTCGGACTTCGATATATAGACACAAAAATACCTATCTAAACAATCTTTGTGAGTAACGTGAGACAACATTATGTTTACTGTAAATGTAACAAAGGTAAATAAATTTCTCACGAACTGTTTTACGTTTCCCGCACTCTGCACATTGACAGGTCTAAGAGTCTAGACAATGTAAATATGCTACAAAATTTCTTCATATTAACACTACGTACTAAGCATTCTTCTACAACTGTAGGTACGAAAAACACACGTAACATAGTAACATGGACATGAAATATTATGTTCAGCTACTGTGGTGGGGTGATTAGAGGAAATTAATCGAGTTTTACTAAACTCAAAGAGATTGGTAGCCATTTCGGATTCTGCTATGCACTACAAAAGTGTACTAATACACGTTACTTTTCTGACCTTTTTGTCGATTTTAACCTCGAAGATTTCATTGTCCTTGATCGGCTCAAGACTAAATATTAGTCCTCTGTTAAATTCCTGAGTGGGATTTGTCCTGCATGCTGTTTTATTCCCGTTGGATAGGACAACACATCGGCCACATCTTGGATGAAACATAGCCGACATGACACAAACAGACGACGTCCAGTGCATTCGATTCATTGAAAATATATATATTATTGTAAACAATACACCAGGTTTGCCATTACATGTATCTAACTATATACAAAATTTTAGCACATTTTTTTCGTTGTTATAGAAAGTCTTCAAACTTTTTTCTTTCATAATGGATTTTCACAATTATTGTGTGTTCCATACAAAGTTGCAGTTGGCAACGTTTTAAAACATCAATAATCATATGTTTTTTACTAAAACAATTGTGATGTTTTAAGTATGACAATACATTCTGTGCATGCGATTGATGATATTGTAAATTGTTGAAAAAATGTCATTAATTAACAAAAGTTCGGCATATAAGTATATGCAGTACTGAAGATACTCAAATCTAAAATGAGTAAAGGGGTTGGAACAGTGATTCCTAATCTTTTGATTATCTTCCTTTATTTTACGCCCTTTCTAAAGTATCGAACCGATATTGCAATCCCATATTTGTCAAAGGACCTTGCTATGGCAACAATTACTAACTCAGATTCATCCCATTTTACTAACAATGCCGACTGATAAAGCTACTGAAACAGCGTATATAGTCATGCTCCGATGATTACCTATAGTCAACTTGGGAAATCTTTAAATCTTATAAATAAAAATATTTATCTTTGCGCCCATAGGAAATTTATTTCAGCTCAGGTTATAAAATATACGAACCAACATAAGGCATGGGATATTAAACCATCCATTCTACGCAAAACTATTCTCTATCAAACTGTTACTAGTATTGTTAATTTCCGAACTTGTTATATGTTGTGACTTGTTCTTTCATTTCGATACCAATAATATATTTTTGAGCGCCTTTCTTGTCTTTGCGTCATACAAATTTCATTTGCCCGGAAAAAGTTAGATAATTACGAGTTAGAATTTTTTTTAAAGACAAACAAATTCTTTTGCAGTGTATAGACAACATAACTTTGTCTGAAATGCGTCCCTTGAACTGCATTTCAAAATTAAACCGCGCACTGTATCTGGTGGGTAAAACCAGTGACTCATGTTCTCATAGGCGGGAACGAAAACTGTCTTATAGATTTCTTTGTTTATCTATTTTCTTGGTGATGTTTCTCCACAAAACCCCAGAGGAAACTTTTTACAATTAGATTGGGCGAAAATCTTTTATATTCATGTTTGCCAAATTCGTCATGGGAATGAATTGATTTGTATTACTACTGGTTTGTATTTATTGTTCAAGAAGTAATTGATTAAACTTAATTTATTGATTTCTTGTATAAATGAATAATGTGTTAACTTCGCTCCATTTTTCGTTACACATTCTAACAAACGCCAAGCGCTTCTATTTAGATAGAAGTGTATTGAGTTAGGGAAGGCTTTGTCTTGTTGCAATGACCTCCTTCCCCTCCTTCCCCTTCTTCACCTCGCAATAATGCAGTCTCTTAATACATACATACATACACATATAAATACATGCATACACACACGTACATTTGTAGACACATATACATACATAGGTACATGCATACATACACGTACATTTGTGTACACATACATACATGCATGCAAATTTACATACATCCATACACATATACATACATATATACACATGCATACATATATACATACATCCATACACATATACATATATACTGTACACATGTATACATATATACATGCATACACACATGTACATTTGTATACACATATACATACAATTATACATACGTACATGCACACGTACATACGTACATACACACGTACATATGTATACACCTACATACATGCATGCATGGAAATATACATATATCCATACAATTATTCGAACGTATTTATATACTATATGCATGGCGCTGTGTTTAGAGTTCTCGCTTGCCCATATGGTCCGGGTTCGACTCCTACCCAGGGGTCAAATAATTTCAGTATCGCTTTGCTGCGGGGTGTTACTCCAACTCTCGTGGGCGGGGAGTTGGGTGTGTGTGTGTAAGGTCACTGTATTATCCATAGATCGGTCATATGAGCTCTGAGCTCTCATTTGGGAGGTTGATAACTGTCGATTACGAGTCCAGCACGTGATCCAAGACCATGGTGAATCACATGCATCCATACAAATATACATACATGCATGCATGCAAACATACATACACACATACACTTACACATACGCACAGACAGACATACATATATACACACACATGCATACATACACACATACATGCATACATACACATACAGTACATGCAAATATAGGATATATTTCCCCCCCTTAAAAGGGGGGGGGGTGGCCCAATCAAGGCATACACTCTCTTTTAAGCTCCTTGAGAATGAAGGGCCATTGCTGTCTCCCGCCACTCTGTTTGCGTCAGGCGAAACTGGTTTATCCCCACAGTTTCACTTACGTGGCGACCCTCCCTCCCTCCCCGACCGAGAAATAGACGAAGCAGACCATTTTCATCTTTATCTCTCCCTCTCTCCTCCTTGCTCGACAGACATTCATCTTGCATCCCATGTCTCCTTCATCCCGTTCATCCACTTTTTTTTTTCTTTCTCCTCAAATTAAGAACATAAGGATGGAGAAGACTGCAGGAGACAGTAATGCCTACACTAAGCAGTTCCATGTCCCATGTTCTCTTCATCCAATTTTGTTGTGCTTTTTGATAGTCTTTCTTCACTCATTCTTCCCACGTGCCCTAACCATCTTAGCTTTCTTTGATCATCCCTATCGGCCAGTTCTCTTTCCACCCCATCTTTCCACCTGACTTCCACATTTCTCATTTCTATTCTTCCTCGTTACCTTTTCCATACTACTTGAGCACTTAATCTCAAACACTTTATGACGCTTCTTTTCTCCCCCCCCCCCCCCGGTTCCAAGTCTCTCATTCATGCATTAACGTGGTCATACAATCACTCCCTCGTCCAGTCTTCTCCTTGTTTTCATCACCAGATACTAAGTTATAAACGGGACAGTTGTAGGAAAGAGGCAGCTAAGACGCCCCCTGATATAGATGGAATAACAATATTATTATTTGTCGAACAACTTGTGGAAAACCCAGAGCAATGGCAGGAGATCGCTGACGACAGAGATTGGTGGAGTGGTTTGGTGAAGGCGGTTATGGAACTTCAGGTCTGAGAACCACAGGAGTATGTGATTCCTATTTCTCACGACGCTTTCCATCCCCTCCCCAGACATCTACTTGCTTCGTTTATTCTATAATTCACTTTGATCCCCAACTCACCCAAATACGCAATGCTTCCAACTTCCCTCAACCGTTTAAACTCACTTCCAACCCACCACCGACACCTGATAAGAACCACAGTGGCAAGCCTGCGCTCAAGACACCATCCAGCATTAAAAAAAGTATCAACACAAAATAGGCCTAGCCATGGATTCAAACTGTACCAGATGCAGCCATTACACAGAGGACACAGAATACCGTCATAATAATATGCTCCACACTAACAATCCCTCAACAACACAATATATGTTCCCCGAGTAAATTGTAGACACACTCGGAGGATCTTGCCGGTTATCTAAAGGTTGCAGGTCTTCTGCAAGAGATCAGAGACAACGGATTGATTGACTTATTTAAGCCATAACCACATCATTAGTTCGTCCACATTTGGAATATGCTGTTTCCGTAAGGTCACAGAATCTCATTAAAGACATTGACAGATTGGAAAAAGTACAACGGCGAGCCACAAAACTGATTCCAATTATCAAAAATAAATCATACTAAAATCGTCTAAAACATACGAATCTGGGTCCCCCCCCCCACAAAAAAAAAAAACGTAGACTCTTATGTGACTTGATACAGGTCTTTAAAAATCTAAAGGGGATTGACATCAAAAGTGACAAAATTTACACCGAATGAGAATGCGACAAGAAATAATGGTCTCAAACAGTCAGGGAATAGATCTAATTTGTAAGTGGGTAGAAACAACTTCGCCAACCGTGTAGTTAATGGATGGAATAAACTTCCTGCAGAGGCAGTGCAATGTAGTTCAATTCGAAGCTTTAAAATTCGTTTAGATAAACACCTAAGCAAGATACTGTAATGACTACCATTTATTTTATATTATTTGTTTGTTTGTTTATTATTATTTGCTTGGTTTTCATTTATTATTAAATATCTGTCAATTTATCATTATTTACTATCTACCTGTTTGTTTATTATTTAACTATACCTATGCATTTATTTATTTTACTTATTATTATCTATGGTATTATAATTTTTATTTATTTTTCTTTTATTTATTTATCATTATTATAATTTTTTCCATATCCGACCTAGTCATGGACCAAAAGGTCTCCTGTCGGCATGCTCCTCCTTTGTAATCCTTTGTTAATCCTTTTGACATCGCATCACCTCACTTTTCCCCACATTTTACTTCAGGTTACTCTTTTCACGTTCACTCCCATGCCTCCGTGTCCAGTTGCTTCATTCCACCCTCTGACTCAACTACAATCGTAGTATCATCCGCAAACAACAAGTGGCTCATTTCCCACTTCCTTTTCTCTCAAGATCCAAACCTTTTGCCTTTACTTTCCTCACCACTCCAAGCACTGGACAACCATGGTGACTTTACACAACCCTGACGAGATCCCATCTTTACCTCAACTTACTCACTTTCCTTTCCCTAGCTTCATTCAAGCTCTTCTGCTCATTGAAAAAAAATCATAGACTTTCCCCTGTCCCCTACACCCGCAACAAATTCCATAACGCAATTATTTCAACCCTGTCATACAGCTTCTCCAAATCCATAAAACCTCAAAAGTTACCCCTACCCTTTAAAAAAAATCTCGAAAATTTGACCTGCCCACCCTTTTTCCTTTCCTAAAGACACACTACTCTACCCCCATTTACTTCTTCTACTCCCCTTTATATCCTTTCAACTAATACCCTCCCATATACCTCACCAACTGCACTTGACACACTGATCCCTCTAGAATTACTGCGTTCATATTTGTTCTCTTTTCCCTTGTATAGTAGAACTATATCTGCACTCTTCCAGTCCACTATAAATCCTCTCTAATTTAGGTACATATTAAACATTCACATTAACCACTCCACTATAACTACTCTTTCTTTCTCCAGAAATTCCACGTGGGAACTGTCAAATCCAGGTGCCTTACTAACTTTCATCTCTTTCAGTGCTCTTAGTATCTCTCCTTTTCCTAAACCCCTGTCCTCTACTATCACAATAATTTTTCGCATCTCCCGCTGCCATCAACATATCTTTGAAATATTCAATCATCTTCATTTCCGTTAGCATCTACCCGTCTGCTCCCTTTACTTTCTCCTCTCTATCCGACTCCCTCCTTCCCTCACTCTTTTCACTTATTCCAAAACACAGTCATTTACTCGTATTTACTATTACTATTGTTGTTGTTATTATTATTATTATTATTATTACTATTATTATTATTATTATTATTATTATCATTATTATTATTATTATTATCATTATTATTATTGTTATTGTTATCATTATTGTTATTATTATCATTATTATTATTATTATTATTATCATTATTACTATTATTATTATTATTATTATTATTATTATTATTATTATCATTATTATTATTATCATTATTATTATTATTGTCATCATCATCATCATCATCATCATCATCATCATCATCATCATCATCATCATCATCATCATCATCATCATCATCATCATCATCATCATCATCATCATTATTATTATTATTATTATTATTATTATTATTATTATTATTATTATTATTATCATTATCATTATTATTATTATTATCATTATTATTATTATCATCATTATTATTATTATTATTATTATTATTATTATTATTATTATTATTATTATTATTATTATTATAATTTTATTATTATTATTATCATTATTGTTATTATCAATAATATTATTATTTATATTATCATTACCATTATATGGAGGAATGGGAGATAAGCCAATTGTTCTTTGCTGACGACACTGCGCTTGTAGTAGGATCAGAGGTGGGATTGAGGAAGTTTGTGACAGAGTTTGGGAAGATGTGCGAAAGAAAGAAGTTGAAGATAAATGTGAGTAAAAGGTGATGAGATGTACAAGGGGAGAATATGGCAGCAAATTGGAGGTGAGTATTAAGGGAGAGAGACTAGAGGAAGTGGATAGCTTTAGATACGTGGGTGCGAATGTGGCGAGAAAGGGAGGAATAGAGGTGGAGGTAGAATGTAGATTGAGAGAAACAAGTAAATGCCTTGGGGGATTGAAAAGTGTAATGATAAATAGACATTTGGGAATGGATGCTAAGAAGAGATTTTATGAAGGAGTGATTGTGCACACAGCACTGTATGGGGGCAAAAACATGGAACATAAGAGAGAAAGACAGGAAGAGTTTAAATGTATTTGAGATAAGGTGTCTGAGAAGTATGATGAGGGTTACTAAGCTGGATAGAGTGAGAAACGAGGTGAAGAGAAGAGTGGTGGTGGAAAAGGAACTGGGAGATAGGGTTGATGAAAGAGCATGGGATGGTTTGGACACATGGAAAGAATGGGTGAAGAAATATTAATAAAAGAGATGTGGAAGTCATGAACATGAGGGGGCAACCAAGGATGAGATGGATGGATGGGGTAAAAGGGGTACTGGGAAAGAGGGGAATGTCTGTTGAGGAAGGAAGGGAAAAGACAGAAGGTAGGGGTGAGTGAAGAATGCTTGTGTATGGATGATGCTGTGATGCATGGATGGGAGTGGGTAGGTGATGGGGGTGAGGGAGTATGTGTGAATGATATTTTGACGCAGCCCGAAGGAGTTTCTCCCTGCATGAGGGGACGGAGAAGGGGGGGTTCGCCGATTAAATGAAGCGACTTGCTGTGGATGTGTTGTGTCTTGCTGCATTGTTTCTGACCCAGGTCATTGGGCGAGATGCCGGGATGAACCCGTCATCCAGGAGGAGCCAAGATAAGAGGGAGGGAAGGAGATGGATGGGAGTGGAGTATGTAAGGGATGGAATGAGTGGGAGTGAATTTTATCACTTTGTTTTTGACTACCTCCCTTGTAAGGGGGAAGAAGCTGTTGGTATATGTATGTATATATTATTATTATTATAATCATTATTATTATTGTTTAGACAGGCAGTAAGTCTTCTAATAGACATTTTGTTGAAGGCGGTGCTATTTTCTGCATTGATCATTTTCTTGCAGATAGTTTCTATAGCTCTCACTAATCGCCGTGTTGCAGGGTCTAAACTCTGTAGAACTTGTGCGTAGGCGATCATATTCTCCAATCCGGATTTCGGCTCAACTGAGCCCTCTTCAGGGAGTGGCATTTGACCACAGCAAAAAATATGGACCGGAGGAGATCACTAGATAACTGGAAGATGTACATAAATCAAAATTAAAATTTTACATCTCAGGTTTCTGGCCTACCCTGTGTTCTCACGCTGGGTATTGCTGATAAATCGAGTGCCTGTATATCAAACTTGGGTTCCTGTCCTTGATGTCAAAGAGCCTCGTTTATTTCTAATTCCCTTGGGTCCATGCATGTTTCCAGAAACTTCGTGTTCTTCTCCAGCTCTTCGTGAGTACTGTGGTATCCGTGTGATGCTATAGCATTGTTCTTGGGGGCTCCTGTGTATTTATGTCCAGACAGTCTAGATTCCAAAAGGAATTATGAAGACCTTCAATCATCGTATATTGGCATGACGACTATGAAGCTAGAATCTTGATTGGTTGGACATAAATACACAGGACCCCCAAAGAACCAAATTACTCGCGAAGAGCTGGAAGAGAACACGAAAATTCTGGACTGTTGTCTTTGATGTGGAACCGTTTCTGCGTCATCAGCTTATAGTACTAGGAAGAAGTGAGCAGTCGCCGGTTCTGAGCTCTCTATGTGTGAAAAGGTCAAGAAAATGAAGTTGTTAGAGATAGATCTGGAGTCCATTCCGGAGACCGAGTACCAGCCCTACGGGGTTCCACCTCCAGATGGATGTTAGAGAGTATTTTTTTTAATGGGTAATAGGGAGATGATTCTCTCCGCTGTCCGTCTTGCAGGATCACCACAAATTGATCCAAAACATTAAAATATTATGATGAAGTTACAAGGAGTTATACTGACAAAGCTTAATGGCCGAATGGAGACCTATAGGTCCATAATGAGGTCAGATGCAAAAATGAATAAATAAATAAATAAATGAATAAATAAACAGATAAATAAATAGATTGATAAAATGAATAAACTAATATATAAGTAAATAAATAAATTATCAAAATGAATAAATAAGTGAATGAATAAATAAATAACTAGACAGCAACAATAAGTAGACAAATAAATAAACAACTAAACAAGCAAATAAATAAGTAAATAAATGGATATATGAATAAATAAACATATAGATAATTGAATTAGTAAACAAGTAATTGAATATATAATGTAATAAATAGAAAAAAATACTTCTATATCATATGATTTCACCCCCCTTTAACACCGTCTACACCAGACAGTGCTTTTCCTTATAGTCTACTTGTCGCCAGGCGATTTTTATTAATATCCGTGTCCCCCAAAGCCGCTCTCTCTCTCTCTCTCTCTAAAAAAAGAAAAAAAAAAGCGATGGGACTATACGTAGTGTCCACGACCCAATGATGCACTTCACATATTTTGTTCTGGATAAAGTCAAAATATTTTCTAATTCAATTTATAATGATAAAATCGTCTGGCGATAATCAATCAAAATATATAAAGTGTGTCGTAAGTTGATTTCATTCAATTCAGGGAAAATTTTCTGCCCGAGAGAGGTAGAGAGACAGACAGAGAGAGAGAGAGAGAGAGAGAGAGAGAGAGAGAGAGAGAGAGAGAGAGTCAGAGAGAGAGACAAAGATACACACACAAGTGTTCTTCACGTGTGATAACCAAATCATGAAGAACCATTTGTTGTTCTTCCCCCCCCCTTCCCCCTCCCCCCACTTGGAGGACGAGGGTCCCTCTGGAGGACCTCCTCGAGGCCCGAGTCCCTCCGACAGGAGGAGATGATTAAAAGGAAAAAATCGTTGTACACAGATCTTAGCCTTCTTCCATAATGCGGTACGGGGGAGGGGAGGGGAGGGGAGGGGAGGGGGGTTAGGGGGTGGTGGTTAGGGGGTAGGAAGTAGGGGTGGTTTGGGGTTAGGAGGTAAGGGTTGGGTGCGGGTTAGGGGGTGGTTAGGGGGTAGGGGTGGTTAGGGGTCTTGGGTGGTTAGGGGTTAGGGTTAAGGGTTGGTTAGGGGGTAGGGGTGGTGGTTAGAGGTTAAGGGTAGGGGGCACGGGTTGGTAAGGGGGTAGGGGTAGGGGGTAGTGGGTGGTTAGGGGGTTTGGGGGCTGGGGTGGTTAGGGGTTGGTTAGGAGGGTAGGTGGTGGTTAGGGGGTAGGGGGTGGTAAGGAGATTAGGGGGCTGGGGTGGTTAGGGACTAGGGGGTGGTTAGGGATAGGGATGGTTAGGGGGTAGGGGTGGTTAGGGGGTAGGGTGTGGTTAGAGGGGTAGGGATGGTTAGGGGTTTAGGGTTCTGGGATGGTTAGGGGGGTAGGGGGTGGTTAGGGGGGTATGGGGGTCTCCAGGGATTTTCAGGGGGCATGGGGGAGTCCTCAGGGAGTCTTCAGGAAGTAGGTATACGATTGGAGTTGCAGTGGGGTTGGGTGACCTTTTGGTCCATACAAGAACCGGGAGAGGGAGTCTACGCCACGAGACGCGCTTGGCTGTCATCTTTTGCAACAGTCACTGTTAGGAATCGGAGTGCGGGACTCGAACCCAGCGTACAAATAGACACGTGATGAAATAAATAAACAAATAAACAAATAGATGAATAAATAAACATATAAATAAATAAATAGATAGACAAATAAAATATTACAAATAAATGAATGAATAAATAGATAAATATATAAATTAATCAATAAATCAATAAACGAATAAATAAATAAATAGACGAATAGGTAACTACACAAATAAATAAGTATTGAATAAGTGAATGAATAAAAGGGGTGACATGATGGTAATTTTGAGGTCAAAGAAATAAGAAACACACAAATGAATAGATTAATAGATTAATAAATGGATAAATAGATAACTAAACATATAAATTAAATAATTACAACACAAATATATAACAAATAAAATAAACAATGGCTACTAGAAAAGATTAGAAGACAGACAAGAATAAGTGAATTATGACTGGAGAAAGACAATGCTCCTTAAAATAACCTTCTCTTTTGTATTATATTACAATCAGGCAAATACAATTAGTTTAACACACACACACACACACACACACACACACACACACACACACACACACACACACCTCCGCTGACTCTGCCCACCTCCACCTGATTGGTGGATCAGGAGAAAGGGAGCATGTGATTGGCTGACGGGGAGTGACGTAGCGAACTTCTGCAACCAATCGCGAGCTTTCATATTCTAGGCCACCAATTATGTCTCTAGAAAAGACGAAACGGGGGCGGAGCTTTTCTGTCAGGTTTAGTTTATTTTGGTGTAGTAGTTTATAGTTCGGGTTCTAGGAGCTGTGGTGTTAGTTTACAATCCTTTAACTAAAACAACAAAACCTTTAGATAGTATTTAATGTTATATAAAAGAGAATCTGAATATCTATAATAGACAAATGGTCTATCAGTCTTAATTTTGAAATGTGAAACGTATATAGATCACCAATAAAGATTCCAATGGAAATCGCTTTAAACATTTATTTCTACGAGTAGGGTCGTTTTGTTTGTTTATTTTTCGTTGTCGTCAGCTGATTTTGATTAAATTCAGAGAAATATTCTGCTCATTTTCTTTACATAGTATTTCTTCTTCTTGTCTGGTTCATTTTCTTCGATACCTTTACCTTTGTCGTCCTCTTGTTTTGTTCCACTTCTTTCCCGTAAGGGGTCTGTTTTATACTGTCGACATTTTAGGGATTTTTCTTACACCCCTTACTGATCAGAGTCACTCAGCATTCTTTTACAAATATAAACTAAGAACTAATTTAAAAAAGTAATTCCTAAAAAATACTCTACCCTTCTTTTTCTCCCTCGCAATCTGCAGGGGGTCTCAGAATGATTATGATTATTATTTTTCCTTGGGGAAGGATTTTAATTTTTTATGCGAGTTATTGTACACATTGAAGTTTTTAAATCTGGTTGTATAGCAAATTCTTATGTGTATTTTTCAAAACTGGTTGCATTGCAAATTCTTATATGTAGTTTAAGAGTAACTATATCTAGGTTTTACATGTTTTGGGCTAAAATTTTCACTGCTTTCTGCTTCATCATCTTTGTCTTTCTTTTATCTATTTATTTATTCATTCATTATTTTATATATTTGTCTAAAATACTAAGACAATTTTTACTGTATGAAACTTCCCAAGAAGCTTTTCTTGTTGGTATCTTAATTTACGTCGATGAAACAACTTTAATTTGAAAGAAAACGCGATTCGACAGAAGGCCTGAGTTCTGATGGTCGTAATCTGACTACAAAAGAACGAAAATATGAGTTGATAAACACAAAATCCCAACTTTTAGAAATTACGAGATGCACCTTCATTGAAAACGAAGCAGCGAGTGGTCTCCCGAGCATTATGGAGTGCTGTTGACCAAAAACTGCTCCTACTGAGGGCAGCAGACGTACTGTAGACTTTGTTTACTCCACGAAATGGACAATCGAATGTTAGGTACCCGAATACTTTGGTGTGTGTATACAAAGAACTTATAATAAAAAAGATGAAGGGTTCCTGAAGAAGAGGCTGAAATTCCCATTCAAGCCAGAGTGTCTGGTAACTTGAATTTGGCATGAGTTTTTTGTGGGGCACTGGGTATGCTAGGACTGAAATGGATGCTCGAAGGAGAAACAAATGAATGTCGAGTCCAAGAGGATGCTTCAAGCTGGAGATGGATTTGAAAAGACTGTTATCACAAGGAACTAGGTCGGACTTGAAAATGGCTCATATATGTTTGGAAAAAAAAGACAAAAGGATTGGAGAGGTGCTGTATCATAGCCTAAGAATTTGGAGATCTGTTAAGATCTCGACAACTGCCCAAGTGGAGAGCAAGTAGCGCGCGCATCCATGTTTCATTAGTCTTCGTCGTGTTTTCAAAATTATGGTGTGTTGTTTATTGTCGTTCGTTGTCTTTGAACGGGTTTATCACATTTGAAATAGAAAAGTGATACGATGAAAAGTCGACACGATAACCCAAGCAAATATTTGTCGGAATGTCAATGATTTAATATTTTCCTCTCTTCCATACAAGTGTTTAATTGTCAGTCACTCAAAACTGTCGTTTAATGAATTGTTTTCTCTTTATATCTGAAGCAACTGGATTAAATATAGTGAAGTATATCAATATGGAGGAAACTGAGACGGAGATATTAAGTTAAGTTGCCTGAGGCGTTCGAATCTATGCTACATATATAGAAATAATTCAACTTTTATCACGGCTTCGAAATAATTCATCGGTTGGAATTAATTTGTAAAACAATAACGGTCACAGCAGAATAATTAACGAACGAAAGAGGGTTCCTTCAAGAATAGAATAACTTAGTGAAAATCAAAATAAGATACAAGAAACACAAATAAAAAAGAATGAATAAAAATCGGAGTAATGTACGAGTGAATCTATGTGCGCGAGTGTCTGTATATCTCTTGATAGTGTGTACGTGGTGTTCATTACCTAACGCATCTATTCTTCAATTTTATATTTAAAAAAAGGTAAAATGACAAAACTGTAAATTGTAAACATGCTGTGAAAGTTTTAATGTAAACATCCAGTCACAGCTCAGCTCTAATGATAACATCCAATCAGAGCTCAGCTCCGATACAAACAACCAATTACAGCTCTTCTTCCCGGTTAGTCTTGAGTCCGCTAAACTACGTCATGATCAAGTGCACTGTCCCCAAAATAATATGATAATTAATAAATTACTTATATAATTAATTAATAGAAACAAAAGGATAATTGAGACAGACTACACCACTTCAGAGAGATGGATGGAATATATTGGCGGATTTTAGAATAAAAGGAAAAATAGGAATGAAATAGATTAAACAAAAAAGTCTACGGTTCGATGTAACCACTTTTTAGAAAAGAAGAAAGAAAATCAGTCCTTCATCTGACAGCCATTCAGAGGTCCTTATTGATAGTTGTCAAGTATCCCTTATTTCGTCACCAACGTCATAGTCCAAATCATAGGGCCAACTCATGTCTTGTTTATCGTCGTTTACTTCTAGTCAGAAATTTTGCGAACACAAAGATAAACACACACAATCCCATATATATATATATATATATATATATATATATGTGTGTGTGTGTGTGTGTGTGTGTATGTGTGTGCTACTATAGCGTAAGGTCTACCACACTATAGCGTGAGATCTACCTCCCGTTAGCACTATAGCGTGAGGCCTACCATTTCCATACATTTATTTTTTAGCAATAAACACATATTTTGTACATATCCTAAAAAATGACTTAGATAATTGGATTTCTAATTACATTCATATTAAAGGAATAAAGGTAAAAATAAACATGTTATCATATATTTCCATACATTTATTCTGGCGATACACACTTCGTACATCTTCTAAGAATTACACAAATAGCTTAGGTTAAGTTAAGTTAGGTTACGTTAGGTTAGGTCACGTTGACAGGTCATGATTTTTATGTATTTTGAGCAGGTCACATGTTTGATGGACAGGTGCGGAGAGCGTCCCGGAGGAACGCGGCAGATCTCAAGTTGCACCAGGGTAGGCGACATATGGCGGTAGACCTCACGCTATAGTTGCATATATATATATAAATGTGTGTGTGTGTGTGTGTGTGTGTGTGTGTGTGTGTGTGTGTGTGCGTGTGCGCGCGCTCTGACAAGCGCTTGGCTGCGGCTGAAGCCCTCATCTTTCCCTTATGTGCTGAGACAGCGCGGCAGTCTCTGTGTGTGTCCAAATGTGTCATATCTGTGGCCACAGCAAAGCGCCTCCTGGAGTTACCCATTGGAAAGATTCTGGTGGAATATTATAATATGGATCAATTTAATTGCACTGTTAAGTTATGGTGGGTCAGCGTCCCAAACTATCCCACCTCATATCAGGAGGCTAGGACGGTGCCCCTTACAGAGGACTTTCTCGCGTGGAATTTAATGAATCATGCCCTTGGTCCAACTCGCCCGTGGTAAGGTTCGAAACGCCGTCACCTCGACCTCCGCCGCAGGTAGCGACGCTCTAACCCGCTCGGACGGCGAACATCCAATATTTGTATCTTATCTAAGAACGTGCATCTAGGAACGAATTTTATATATAGGATTCTAAGGTCTCTTCCAATGTACTTTGGAAGACCCCCCAATATATACATATATATATATGTATATATATATATATATGTATATATATATACACATATATACATATATATACACACACACACACACACACACATATATATATATATATATATATATATATATATATTCGTATATATATACAATATATATGTATAAATATATATATATATATATATATATATGTGTGTGTGTGTGTGTAAAATCATAATAACAAGTTTTATAAAATGGACGCTAGGATTTGTATATCACTGGAATATAGACTGTTAGTCCTTACATTTTATTGCAAAAAGGGAGACGAAAGCCTCAAAATTAAGTACAGGGCAATTCATAATTTTGACCGAACATGGATGTTGATACACTGTGCACCAAAGTGCCGGTAAAACGAAGCTGATCGTAGCTTATGTATTGCTATCAACTCCGACGAACTTATTTGTGTATTTAGGTATTATTCGGAAACAGTTTACATTCATGTTCAGCACATCGATGGGGAGTGTCCAAGAACTGGATTGGCATTAAAAAAAAAAAAGGTTAGTTTGTATGTAGTCTGAGACTGCATGATAAAATAAAACAGTAAAATAAACTTTTACTGAACATGAGGAACAATTACAGAATCCCAAAACATTAACACAAGAAGATGCCGTCTTCCTTTTCCTATATTTTCTTCGTTTTCCTTCCTTTTATATCACGTTTCTAGTCTTCCTTCTTCTTCATCCTTTTCATCAAAACATTCTCAAATAGCAGCTATGCAAAGCGATGCTCTATGAGCTTACCTGGGAAGGCGAGACGAAGGAAGTGGGACTAAATTTAACCTTCTTCTTTCTCCTCCCTTCCCTCCCCCTCGGGGTTGAGGGGTTGAGGAAGACCTGTCCACGGGGGGAGGGGGGGGGGAAGGGGCAGCTTCTTGGTAAGGCGTCGACCTTGAGACTGGATAGGTGACACTAGAAGCGTTCTGAGATATGAAGAACACATGAAGAAATTAAACGCGGAGGATCCTTCTCGTCGTTCTCCTCCTCTGAAGGAAGAGAGGAACCTCCTCCTCTGAAGGAAGAGAGGAACTCAAAGTAACGAAGAGAGACTTCTGCAGAAGAAGAATCTCAAACAGGAACCTTTTTCTAGAACCCTGAGGTTTTTAGTTATTTAGTCTATTTATCTTCTTATCTGTTATTTATCTATACTTAATTGGTTGTTTTTTTGCCATATCACTAGTGTGTTGGTCACAGGAACATATTTCTAGAGCTCTGAGATTTTAGTCATTTAGTTTATTTGTATTTCATCTGTTATTTCTTTATGTTTAATTAATTCATTTATCTTTATAACTGGTGCGCTGGCAGCATAATATTATTATTATTGTTATTATTATTATTATTATTATTATTATTATTATTATTATTATTACTATTATTATCATTAATAATGATAATAATAGTAATAATAATAATAATGATAATATATATAATAGATAAATGAATAAGTAAATATATAAATGAAGCAGTTAAACAAAAAGAATAAGCGAAAATAATTAATTAAGGATTTAAACAGATAATCAAACGAATAAATTATTAAATAAAAAGTCTTACGTTAAATTGTCATGAGTGGACTGACGAAGACAAAGAACGTTTTATGGCACCAGCGAGTTGGACCAAGGGCATGGTCCATTAAATTCCACGCTCCAAAGTCCTCTGTAAGGGGTACCGTCCTAGCCTCCTGACCAAGAAGAGGAATTTGCCTGAAGTAATGGCGTATTATTGTACAAGAAGATGAGGAAGAAATGGCGGAGAGCGATTGAGGGAGCTGCCTTGCAACGAAGAAAACACTAACATTTATTTATATTTCAGTGTGTCTATTTATCCACTCATTTTCATTTGATATCACGCAACGAAGAAAACACTGAAAGTTATTTATATTTCTGTATTTTTATTTATTCACTTATTTCTGTTTTCATCTCGGGGGATTAATGTCTTCATTGATCTTTTTATTCACTGGGTTATTTATCTATTTATCTATTTATTTATTTATTTATGGTAATTATCTGATCACTTTTGTTCCAATCTCACGCTGTGTCTGTTGGATTGATTTGATTTTCTCCTCCCCACTTCCCCCCAATACCCCCTTCCCCCTGACCTTCCCCCCTAACCCCCAAGCACTGAGACAGTCACGGAGAATGTGCTATTACCATACTAGTTCCAGGAAGGATTCGAACCGGTGACCTTATTAAGGTCAGCTCAGTGACCTTCAGAAGGAAGGTCAGTGACCTTGTAAAACTCAGGTCATTGGGCTTCAAAACGTAGATCAGTGACCTTGTAAAATTCAGGTCAATGACCTTCAAAAGACAGGAGAGTGACCTTCAGAAGATAGGTCAGTGATCTTCAGAAAGCAGGTCAGTGACCTTCAGAGGGCAGGTCAAACGGTCGGATGACCATCAAGATACCTGGTGGAGGTGGGAGTGGGTGGGAGAGGAGGGGGGAGGAGGTGGAGGAGGGGAGGAAGGGAAGGGGGACACGGAAAGGGGGAAAGGAAAATATCAAGGGAGAGGGGAAACGAGGGGAGAGCTGGGAATGGAGGTGGGGAAGGGGGGGAAGGGGGGAAAGAAATGAGTGAAAGGGGGATATTTGAAAACTAGGGGGGGAAGCTGAGAGATAAAGCAGTTAGGGGTGAGATAGGAATTAGGGGGGAGTAAGATCATAGGGAGAGAGGAGGGAAGCTAAAGTGTTTGGGTAAAGGGTGGGGGGGGAAAGCTGGGTTAGGGGGAGAGAGAGGGGGAAAGAGAGAGAGAGAGAGGGGGGACGGGGGGGAATTAGAAGAATAGACTGTGATATGTCACTAGGATGGACTTAGAATTCTTGTCTAAACAAAAGCAGATGGTTTTTCATTTTTTTTCGTCACCATGTTGACGACTTCAAGTGTTCCTGCAGCCTTTCATTCCAAGAGGTCCACTTTGGGCGTCAATTCTACTTCAGAGTAAATAATTCCAAGGTTCTACAGTCTCCTCCTCCTCCTCCTCCTCCTCCTCCTCCTCCTTCTTCTCACGTGAGGGCACTATAGCGTGTATATTTTTTTCATTTAATTTCTTTCTCGTGGTGCTGCTCCATTCAGCGGCCCCCCTCCCTGTTGTTTTGTCCCTCCTCGGGCACGAGTGGCCTCGGGACTTATGTACTTCTGTTTCGAATGACGCGTCTGTATACATACACATATACAAATATATATACATATACATAGGCATATACATATACATACACATAAACATATACATACACATAAACATATACGCACACATAGACATATACATCCACACAGGCATATACATACACATAAACATATACATATACATAAACACATACGTACACATAGGCATATACATACACATAAACATATACGCATGCATATACATACATACACATACACATATACATATATCAACATATACAAATATATATACATGCATACATACATACATATATACATACATACATACATACATACATACATATATATATATATATATATATATGTATATACAATAAAACACTAGGTATGTGTGTTCACAAATGCGTAAGTAATTGCATACACGTATCCATACACATATACATGTGATATCCATACATATATACATATACATATTCAAATACACATATCCATACATACGCACACACATATCCATACACGTATACATATACATGTGATATCCATGCATATATAAATATACATATTCAAATACACATATCCATACACACACACACACACACACACACACACACACACACACACACACACACACACACACACACACGCGCGCGCGCGCGCGCATATATATATATATATATATATAT
>NC_134782.1:39112492-39114992 GCF_046742065.1 Oratosquilla oratoria
TGCATGCATGTGTGTATGTATTGTAGACGTCCACGTGCACACGCCAACGTACAAACATAACGGAGGTAATTCCGATTTTCCGTTTTGGTCTCCTAATGCAGGAGCCAACTGACCGAAATAAATGTACGAGTTTGGCCTAACTATTTCCCCCAAAATATTTGTGTTGTTGGTGGCGGCCATGTGCCGGGGCGGAGCTTGGCGGGAAAGGACCCAAGCCGTCGTCGTCGGCGTCCTTGCCTCCCAGCAGACCCTGCCAACCGGTTTAGACAGGTCCCCTCAACCGTGACCAATGGCGTGGAAGCTTATTTCACCCTTGTGGTCGAGAGGCATAGAGCCTGTAATGCCCTGCGTGGTCACAGGGCCTTCCCGATTGCCCGTGTAATGCCGTAACAATAATGGAAGATGAGCAAATGCCCCTCGCTAGGCGCGCGGAGGGAAATGGTCTCTATGTCGTCTGCGTTTAAGGCTCATCAGTGAGTGGGGCTCGGCCGTTCGCTTGATTTTGTGTGTGTACGTGTGCAGTGAATGACCAGTGGTCACTGGAGGCGTGGCCAGAAGATCAGTTTGTCTTTTATTGGTTGCATTTTTCTGACAGGCACTATCGATTATGGATCCCCACATCGTTTGGTAAAGGCATCGTATATCTATCCGTGAATGGTGGGAGTCGGGTGCGTTCGGGTTTGGTCGGGTCTGGTCGGGTGTGGGAGCTGAGATTCAGGATGTCGACGCAGCATCGACGACAAAAGGCGACGTCAATGACGCAATGAGCATTTGCTGTTTATGTTATCAATAGTTGTTTATTACTACTGTCAAACAGCATGTTCACTATTATCATTATCATTAATATTAAAACTATAAATTATTATTGTTGTTACTATTGGCTGTATGTATTGTGGTAAAGTAGCATACAATTGATACCTTAGGATCTATAGGGGGCACCCCTACGGACCAGAGCTACACATCATTTTGTCTGAGATAGAGGAAAACTCTGTTCATAGAGAAATGATGACACTTTTATACTACGACTGTCCCTCCGTTATGCTGTCCCCCAACCCCTTGTTACTGCCCTGTACCATTTGTCTGAATATTCATTTCCTTTTTTCGCCTACCCTGTGGAGGGGAAAAAATGCTACTACCAAGTCTTCCCACTTGAGTCGTAAGAGGCGACAAAAACGGGACAGGGGGATGGAATTAGGAGTCCTGCTACTTGTAGCCCCACAGGGGAATTTCCTAAAAAAATAAAGGCATAAGAGGGTCTGGGAGTTTTCCAACCAGTACCCTAAGGTTTGGGTCTTTTAATGTGCGTGGATGTGGTACAGATGAGAGTAAAAGGGAAGAGATAGGCAGTATGTTTGTGAGAAGAAAGATGGATGTGCTGGCTTTGAAACTAAAATGAAAGGGAGGGACGAGTGTGAGTTTGGGAGCGTAGTTGGGAGGTTTTCAGGAGTGAAGAGGGGACGAGGGAGAGAAGGAGTGGCTATACTAGTAAGTAAAGAGATAGGTAAGCATGTAGTGGAGTGGAAGGAGGTTTCTTCAAGGTTGATGTGGATGAAGGTGAAGCTGGGAAGGGAGATGTGGGTTTTTGTAAGTGCGTATGGGCCTGGTAGTGAGAAGAGCGTAGAGGAAAGGGAGACTTTTTGGATAGATTTAAATGAGTGCATAGAGAGATTAGGGAGAAATGTCAATGTAGTTGTATTGGGAGACCTTAATGCTAGGGTAGGAAACGAACCAATAGACGGAGTGATTGGGAAGTATGGAGTTCCAGGTAAAAATCGTAGTGGAGAGTTGATGGTGGAGATGTGTCTTGAAAGAGAGTTGATGATAGCAAATACAGTGTTTCGGAAGAAAGTCAAGCATAAGTACACATGAGAGAGGGTGGTGGATGGAGGGGTGGCAGATAGAGCGTTAATGGACTATATAGTGGTGACCAGAAGTATAGTAGGAAGAGTTAAGGATGTACATGTTCTAAGGGGAGAGAGTGGGAATATCAGATCATTTTTTGGTGGAAGGTAAATTGAGAGTGGAGAATAGGTGGAGAAAGAGGAAAAGGGCAGAAGGTAGGGAGGTACTTAGAGTGAACTGCTTAAATGAGAAAGAAAAGGAGAATGTGTATAAGAAGAATCTGAGAGAGGAGTGGGAGGGAGTGAAGGATAGAGTAGAACTAGGAGTGGAGGAGGAATGGGGATGGTTCAATGAGGGAGTCATAAGGTGTGTAAAGATGGTGTGTGGAACAAGGAGAGCGGGAGGAAATAGAAGGAAGGGTAGTGAGTGGTGGGATGAGGAAGCAAAGAAGGGTGTAGAAGAGAAGCAGGCTTTCATAGATTGGCTACAAATTAGGATGAGGGAATGGTATGAAAGGTACAAAGTAAAAAGAAGGGAAGTTAAGCATAAGATAAAGGAAGCAAAGAGGTGAACAGATGTGAAATGGGGTAAGAGTATGACAGAAAATTTTGAAAGTAATAAAAAGATGTTTGGAAAGAAATTAAAAGAGGAAGAGGAG
>NC_134782.1:39122492-39134992 GCF_046742065.1 Oratosquilla oratoria
ACCACCACCACCATCACCACTACCATCATCATTATCATCACCATCATCATCATCATCATCATCATCATTTGGGAGCATACATCGGGAGGTGCGTCACTCCACTCCCACGCCGTCGGCATTCTCTACGGTCTCCCCGAGCAGCAAGCCCCCATGCACTCACCCTTCCTCCCTCCCTCCCTCCCCATCTCCCAAACATCTCTCGTCAGGATCGGTCGCTTTACCCCAGCCACGAGTTCTGTGGGCGTCCACTTTGTTTCCTCTTCCGCCAAGGAGATAATTCTCTGAGTGGGATCAACATTAGGGAAGGGTACCAAATGACCATATAGCCGGAGCTGACGTCCACGAACTATACTGGCAACAAGCACTGACCGAGTCCTACGGCGGAACAGTTGCTGGTTTGAAGTCCTTCCACCAATATTCCATAATTCTCCGAAGATATCAAAGACATCGAGGTGCCTCTTCGAGTTAGCATTCACTGTCCATGTCTCGGAACCGTACAAAGAGAACAAACGAATTTAGTACTCGGATTTTGATATTTCTGTATAAATGTCAGTAACGCCATATGCTTCAATTGCACGAGTACAGAACACCATGATCAATGCCAATCATTCAGAGGATTTCCTAATATGATCCACTACACATATGTATTACACTATCAAGGTATGCGATACACTGTATCATCCAGCAAATCTCCAAACGCCTGGATCTTGGTCTTGGACCACGAGACCTGGAGTTCCAGCGGTCTCGTATCCCTGAGGACCTCCAACGACCCATCATCAGTAAAGACAACATCAGTGACCTTAGTGTTGCTAATGAATGCTTTGCACTACACTGATTGATAAATCTATCCCATACTTAGTCCATGCAGGTGTTGAAGAGTATTGAGCCAAGTAGTCACCCCTCCCTATCTCCTGATTTAACAGGACATAAACTCTGTTCACATTGCCCCGGAATGTTAAAGAAATAAATAAATTAATAAAGAATAAGATACTCTTTCAAGCCGAATAAAATCGTGTGGTAATGCAAAAAATAGAAAATTAATAAATGTCAAAATATAACCCGTCCACTATATGGTCTTGGCATCTGATTGGTTGTGCTGTGTTCTGTTTTGTCTTACCTTGTCATTCCTCATCATTCCATTCGGTAAATGTTTAAATATCTATACTTTCGCACACACGTATACCCATGCACACATACACGTACATACATACATATAATACATACATATATATACATACGTACATACATACATGCATACATACACACATACATATATACATACATACGTACGTCCATCCACATATACATACATACATACATACATACATACATACATACATATATACATACTCGTATGCACACATACATAAATACACCCACATACATATATACATACATACATGCATGCATACTTAACTTCGTTCATATATACACCCCTGCATACATACATAAGCAAATAAAGAGAGGGAGAGAGACGAAGTTGTGTATGCTGATATATACATACGTAGACAAGGAGAGAGACACGTTCCGGTGGGCGAATAGCACAAGTCTAGAAAGCTAGAAACCCAAACCCAGACACACACACACACACATATATATACATACAGGCGCCTATTTGAATACTTTTGTCTATATACCTTCGTCTCTTATTCCGACACACATAAATACACTTAGAGGCGAATTCACATATAGACGAACCGACGCTCCCAGACTCGCGCGCTAGAAACCAACTTGGCTTATTTACATTCTTTGAATAAATTGCTCGTTCAACAAGCGACCTTCTCCCTCCATCGTTCGACTCTTCTTTTTTGTTCTTTCTCAGCTGCGTTCGAGTCTTCGAACATCGCCAAAATTCGAGGCGGAGGTGCCGCGACTGGTGGGAGGGGGAGGAAGGTTGGGGGTGGGTAGGGGAGGAGGGGGAGAGGGGAGGGGAGGGGTTCCTCTTCGATGTCTATCGATTTTTTATCCTCTTTCCAATGAGTTGTCTCCCCTCCACCCCACCCCCATGTTATTGACATCATCGTTTTTACGGTCATTATCGTGTTGGCATTATTAATGTTGTTTAGTAACCTGCTGGTATTGTTGCTGTTCATGTTGTTGTAATGATGTATGTTACTACAGTTTTTACCATTATTATTATTATTATTATTATTGTTATTACTATTATTACTATTATCATTGTTATCATTATCATTATCATTATTATTATTATTATTATTATTACTATTATTATTATTATTATCATCATCATCATCATCATCATCATCATTATTATTACTATTATTATTATCACTATTATAATCATTATCATTATTATCACTATAATTATCAATATCATTATTATTGTTATTATTTCTATTAAATTATTATCATTATTATTATTATCATTATTGTTATCGTTATTTTTACTATTATTATTTTATTATTATTATTATTATTTTTATAATTATTATTACTAACATCATTATTGTTATCATTATGATTATTAACAGTTTTTATTATCGTTATCATTATTATTGCTATTACCATTTCATTACTAATATTACTACTATTACTGTTATTACTATTATTATTACTATTATTATTATAATTTTTAATATTATGATTATCATTATTATTTTCTCGTTGCTGTTGTTGTTATTATTATTGTTGTTATCATTATCACTGTGATTATTATCGTTATTATCATTATTATTATCATTAATATTATTATTGTTATTATTATTTTCTTTGCGCATTTTAGGTTCCGATAGCAACAATTACAGCGCAGGATCAAAACCTCTGGTCTGTGGTTTTCCTGGCGTTTCTATCCTTGTGGACGATCTCGCACTCAAAGGCCTGTTCACACTAGCGGTTTCATCTGCGGCGGATCAATTACAATGTAGGTCAATAGAGGCGTTCACACACAACCGCGCTGTTTTTCCATGACTATAAGGTACCGCCGCGGTTTCCGCGCGGTTCAAACCGCTAGTGTGAACAGAGACTTATGTTGATGTGACGAAGGGTATGCAGGATCATTAGGAAACAAGTATTGTTATGGAACTAGATTGGAAAACTAGGAAGGGCTATTCTTAGTTAGGTTGTTAGTTATTCTTTAGTAGACAGACACTCCTTCCCTCTGTTCAGGTTTACACACAAAGCTTAGTTGAGGTTAATGATTAAGGGGGAAGAGGATTAGAGTGGTGTGGGGTATGTGGTATGAGGTATGTGATATGTGGTATGGGATAGTGGATATGTGGTATGGGGTATGTGATATGGGTTATATGGTAAGGGGTATGTGGTATTTGATATGTGGTATGGGGTATGTGGTGTGTGATATGTAGTATGTGGTATTTGATATGTGGTATGGGGTATGTGGTGTGTGATATGTAGTATGTGGTATGTGATATGAGATAAGTGGTATGGGGTATTGGGTATGTGGTATGGGGTATATGGTGTGTGATATAGGGTATGTGGTATGTGGGATAGGGTATGGGGTAAGTGGTATGTGGTTTGGGGTATGTGGTATGTATTATGTGGTATGGGGAATGAGCTATGTGGTATGTGGTGTGTGGTATGGGGTATGGAGTCCGTGGTATGGGGTAGGTGTGTGGCATGAGGTATGTGGTATGTGGTATGGATGTGTGGCATGGGGTATGTAGTACGGGGTATGGGGTATGGGGTAAGGGGTATGTGGTGTATGGTATAGGACATATGGTATAGGGAACGTGCTATGAAGGTATGAGGAATGGGGTAGGGGGGTGCGAGACTAGGGTAGGAGGGGGTTAAGACTGGGGGGATTAAGTTTAGGGAGGGAAGGTTAGGGGGGATAGGGACTAGGGGGGGGGGTGAAGGTTTGGGCTCACTTGGCGAACTGGGAGTAGTGGTTTGCACTCCCAATATTTATTTTGATTGTTATATATATATAGATATATATATATATATATATATATATATATATATATATATATATATATATATATATATATATATATATATATATATATATATATATATAGATAAACACACACACACACACACACACACACACACACACACACACACACACACACACACACACACACACACACACACACACACACACACACACACACACACACACACACACACACACACACACACACACACACACACACACACACACATATATATATATATATATATATGTATATACAACTATATATATGTATATAATATATATATATATATATATATATATATATATATATATATATAGACGCTGAGTCCACTCGTATATCTATATATTTATCTATTCATTTGTCTATCTATACACACATATATATATACATTGCAGAAACCACAGGACAAATAAAATCGGAATACTAAACGTTTTCGTCTATTACGACATCCTCAGAGGATGTCGTAATAGACGAAAACGTTTAGTATTCAGACTTTATTTTCCCTGTGGTGTCTGCAATACTATTTAATCACGCGTTAACGTGATTATTTTTGCAATATATATATGTATATATATATATAAATGTATACTATATATATATATATATACATATATATATAATATACACACACACATATATATATATATATATATATATATATATATATATGTATATATATGAATATATATATATATATAATATATATATATATATATATATATATATATATGAATATATATATAGGGCAGTAAATTTTCTTGTAGACATGTCTTGTTAACGACCAGGGCTAAGTTAGTTTCAGCGATATTCTTGGTCGTTTTTTTTTATTTTTTATTCGTCTTACATGCTTTTCATATTCCAGGGGTAGATTCAACTGAAGTCTACCGAGATCCATGGTATATTAACACTACTTATATAAATATATAATTGACAGGGAAAAGGTCCATGAACTTTTTCCTTCTCAATTTATTCGCCTGAAGATGTTGTATGTAAGAATCGAAAGCTCGCCATTGCATTTATATAACTAGTGTTTTTATATATATATATATATACAATATATATCTATATATATATATATATACATACATGTATATATATATATTATATATATATGTATATACGTATATATACATATTATATATATACATATATATATATACATTATATATATATCATATATATACATATATATATATATATATATTATATGTTATATATATATACATATATATATATATACTAGCCAATTACCCGCGCGTTGCTGCGAGTTCGTTAAAATCCCTAACCTAACCATACCATATCTAACTTTAACCCTAAACCCTAACCAAGATATTTTTTTTAATGAAATATAACTTTAAATACTCCCCCTCCCAGATGTGCGCGCCCCCTACCCGAAGGTTGGGAAACCCTAGTTTGAAAATACATGCATACACAAACACAAATATCATGTGCACATTCTTTTGCGTGCGTGTGTGTGTGGATTGACAATAAATGCCTACAGCTATAAGGTGAAGAAATGTATCTGCTTTATTTATGGTTATAGGGGTTTATTTGGAAAACCTAGGAAGAGTTTGTAAATAATAAATATCCGCCACACTAAAATTTAATGAAAACAAGCAATATTTCAACATTTGGTAAAATTATACAATAATTTTTCATTTGCATAATTTTTTCTTACAAAAGCTATTAGGGTTTGTGGCAACATTAATTTCACAAATATGAATAATATTTATGAACAGCATACAATGGTTTGTTTAATCATATTGATTCTTATGTTACAAAAATAATAACTTAAGAAGGGACTACAGTAGTGGCGTGTTCCCTCACCATAAACCATCTAACTTTAACCTTAACCCTAACCAAAATATTTTTTCAAATTAAATATAGCTTTAAATAGTCCCCCTCCCAGGTGTGCGCTCCCCCTCCAGAAGTTGGGAAACCCTAGTTTGAAAATACATGCATACACAAACACAAATATCATGTGTACACATTCGTTTCTGTGCGTGTGTATGTGCATGTGTCTGTGTGTGTGTGTGTGTGTGTGTGTGTGTGTGTGTGTGTGTGTGTGTGTGTGTGTGTGTGTGTGTGTGTGTGTGGATTGACAGTAAATGTCTACAGCTGAGAGGTGAAGAAATGTATCTAGTTTATTTATCTTCAGAATATATATAGTTATAGGGGTTTATCTGCAAAAACGTAGGAGTTTGTGAATGAACTATTTCCGCCCGCACAAAAATGAAATGAAAATAACCAATATTTCAACATTTGGTAAAATTATACAATAATTTTCCATACATATGCTTTCTTCTTACAAAAACTATCTTGGTTTGTGGCAACATTAATTTGTTTGTTTAATCATATTAATTCTTAAGTCACAAAAAATGCTACGCGACTTCAGGGGATACTACATAAACCTCCTAAATTTAACCCTTATCCCTGACCAAAATATTTTTTTTTTCGAAATGAAATATAGTTATCCAAGTACCTGGAGTGATAGGGTATCTCTAAAACCCTAGGAGGAGTTCGTGTACAAACAAACAAACAAATAAACAATCGGACAGACAGACAGAGGCTACTACTTTATTGTGATAGATATGTATATATATATATATATATATATATATATATATATATATATACAAATACATACATACATATATATAATATATATATATATATATATATATATATATATATATATATATGGGAAGTCGATATGGGAAAAGGACGGTTCTTTATCAGGCATCAAGAAGTTTATATTGTAACGATCATATTAAATAGACCAATATTAGTCTGTTGCAAAAAATAATAAGTGTGTAATAAAAGTGTTTTATATAACACAAGAATGGATGACTGGTTAGATGAATTAATGGATGAATGGATGGATGGATGGATAGGAATGGGGTTGGCGAAGGTCCTTTTCACACACACACACGCACACACACACACACACACACACACACACACACACACACACACACACACACACACACACACACACACACACACACACATATAAGTTTCTGTATGACTAAATATTTGAGACTTGTTTGTTTATGATCAATTCCTATGGCAGTTTTTCGATTTAAGATATGTCGACAAAGCTAAGATACTCGTTGTTTATGATCAATTCGTACGACTGCCCGCAAGAAAATGTCGACAAAGCTAAGAGACTTGTTTATCTATGATAGAATCTTACAACAGTTTTTTTTATATATTAAAGAGATTGCATGTAAGAAAGTGTCGACAAATTTATTGTTTTGGCTGTATCGTGATGGACAAATGTTTGTTCCTTACGCATGTGAATAAGACGCAAACATGGATTTTGCTGTACAATATTCAAAAGATGTTCATATACGCAAGTACTTTTGTATTATGCAAACGAGTTGTGAGTGGTATTGTATCTATACAGTTGTATTTGGAAATGGTATTGTATGACTGTAATCATTAGGAGGTCCAGGATATTTGTAAAAAAATTAATTATTTTTTCCAAAGACAAAAAAGGCCATTTTTAAATGCTGTTGATATTTATTTTGGTTTGTCTTTTTGATTTCGTATGATTTTTTAAAACTTTCTTAACCTTATAAAGTTGGAGTTTTTTTCTAAGTTGTTTAAATACTTTCTTAGATTGTCTTTTGTTTCATTTTGTTTACTCATAATATTCCATCCGACTTATTCTTCCCAGGAACAATTTGATTTCGTATGGTTTTTCAAAACTTTCTAAGCCTGACAGAGTTGGATTTTTTTTCTAAATGTTCTAAAATCTTTCTTAGTTATTAGCGACATATGTGTTCATCATCTTTAATATTACATACATGAAAATATGTATTTATAATTTTTTTTTTGTAATTATTGTATGGTGGTTTAAATCTTAATAAATGTTATTTTCTCTTGTCTCTCTTGTTTTTCTTAAATGTGAATGAGATACCGTCTTTGCCTCAGCGAAGAGAAATTAATAATTATGGGAGAATATTTCTATGCAAGCCAATGATAAAAAAAAAACAATTATTAGCAAAACATGTCTCAAAGAGCCTGCAAAGCCATTGATATAAATTCACTGCTTCCTTCACATCATTCTTGGTTACTGAGATACTACGGAAATTGACAAAATCGAGTAAAGGCAGGAATAGGAGTCTAACAAAGTCATGGATAGGTCAGATAGGATAGTCAGACCTCCCATGATTACGAATAGAAAGTACAGTCCAGTACGGAAGGTGAATGAAGAAATCATCATCTGTTTTTATTTCGTGATTGATCATAGAGACGCCTTTATGACGACTCTCACGAGACGATAAGTGTTCTTATGACGTATCATCGACGCGAACAAATTATTTTTTTTTCTGTCGAATTAGTTTTCCTGTACTTTTGAGTTAAGATGAATAATTACTGTAATTAGATTTTAGTAATTAGAAAAATACATTTCAAAGTTATTGCAGGTGAGAAAATAGACTACATGAGTTGACGATGAAAAATCTGGTCTTCAAGTGAATCAAGAAAGTGAGCTCATCGTTATCTGACGACTTAATAAAACTATCGTATTCGTCGCTCTTCAAAAATAAAAAACAAAATAAAATACAACATGGAATAGATAAATAGATAAAAAGATAAGAAACGACATATTTACTGAACACACAAACGCATATAAACAAACACACACACACAAATATATATATATATATATATATATATATATATATTTATGTGTGTGTGTGTGTGTGTGTGTGTGTGTGTGTGTGTGTGTGTGTGTGTGCGTGTGTGTGCGTGTATGTATACTGTATATATTGTTCAGATCGCCTTTTAAGACTGTTGGACTTACAATACCTTCTTTACCTTAGCAATGTACCATCACCCGCACCCACGTACTACTCCACTCGCCGACAAACCTCATTAATGTAGATAAACAAGGCAGCGCGCCAACATCGATCCTTGAGGCACTCCGCTCATAACCTCCGAGTGTCTCACTCCTCCATGCGCTGGGTTCGAATCCCGCACTCCCCTCTGATTCCCCATGGTGCTTGTTGGTTGTCTGCCCCAACAGTTCCTAAAGCAGATAATGGGGGGAAACTGACGGCTTCGGCCGCAGATACTCAGCGTCTCCGTGCGTAGGCCCCTCATCTTCTGCGTCCTCCTCATTGACCAGCTGCTGTGGGCGTCACTGTGCAAACACTTTTATTTCAAGCCCAATTAAGTGGAAACAGTACAACAATTTCTTACAGAAACTCAAGCAGTTTTTAATATATGGTGTTGTGTGTGTGTGTGTGTGTGTGTGTGTGTGTGTGTGTATGTGTGTTTGCGTGTGAGTGTATATGAGAAAGACAGAGAGAGAGAGAGAGAGAGAGAGAGAGAGAGAGAGAGAGAGAGAGAGAGAGAGAGAGAGAGAGAGAGAGAGAGAGAGAGAGAGAAAGGGTATGTGTCATCGAAAGTGTAATTCACCATGGCCTTGGATCACGTGCTGGACATGTGATCTACAGCTATTAACATCCCGGGTGAGAGCTCAGAGTTCATATGTGGCACGGTGTACGGGTTTTGTTGTGACGTTACACACAGACACGTGCGCGCACATACACACACACACACACACACACACACACACACACACACACACACACACACACACACACACACACACACACACACACACACACACTCACACACACACACACACACACACAAATCCTTGCCCAGCAGAACCGGGTACCAGCTTGCATTACCGCGATGCTTTTCAGCCCTGGATAGGAACCGATCTCAAACCGCTGATTCGTACATGGGTCACGCGAGCGCTTACATGTGCGCGTGCGTGTGTTTTGTGCGCGAGTGTGTGTGTGTGTGTGTGTGTGTGTGTGTGTGTGTGTGTGTGTGTGTGTGTGTGTGTGTGTGTGTGTGTGTGTGTGTGTGTGTGTGTGTGTGTGTGTATGTATTTGCAGGTATCTTCCTACGGAATCTCCAGGGCCTTTCACTATATTGTGAAAGTAGCCCCAGGGAGGTAGAGAGGGGGAGGGGGGAAGGTGGGGGGAAGGGGGAATGGATCCATTATCTCCCTATGGTTTAGGGGGTCGGATGTATTCACCCCAACCAAGTCTTGATTTACGAGACTCTTTCTCTCTTCCTTCTTTCCTCTCTGTCTCCCTCTCTCTCCCTTTCTCTCTCTCTCTCCCATCCTCTCTCCCTCCCTTCCTCTCTTTCTCTCTCTCTCTCTCTCCCTTTCTCTTTTTCTCTCCCTTCCTCGCTCTCTTTCTTTCTCTCCCTTCCTCTTTCTCTCATTAAAAATATCTTTCCCTTTCTCATTACAAAACTCTTTCTTTCCCTTTCTCATTGATTACAACTTTCTCTCCTTTCCTCTCTTTCTCTCTTATTACAAGACTTTTTCTCTCCCTTTCTCTCTCACTCTTACTCTCTTTCTCCCTATTTCTCTCTCAGGTCAGTGTGTGTTTGTGTGTGTGTGTGTGTGTGTGTGTGTGTGTGTGTGTGTGTGTGTGTGTGTGTGTGTGTGTGTGTGTGTGTGTGTGTGTGTGTGTGTGTGTGTGTGTGTGTGTGTGTGTGTGTGTGTGTGTGTGTGTGTGTGTGGACATATTCCTTAATGTAACATACAGACTTGGAGATATGGGATCCTGTCTCTAGATGTATTTATTGATCAAACTTTGTTTTAAATTCATTCCAATTAATTCAACCAAATTCATTCATGTTAATGATATGAATTGTGTCTTCTAATGTGTGTTTCACAATTTTTCCTGTTTCATTTTTTTCTCTCTCTCATCTGATATTAACAAATCCTCTCTGTCTATCCACCAGTGACAAGGTCCAGAACATTCGGTCATTGATACTGCGAGTAGCTATCATAAAGGAAAGATTGCACCATCACATGAGAACAACAACTGCACCTTGCACATTATGTACTTATTCTAGATTAGTCCTAAGATTTAAACACATTGTATATTGTCAGTGTATCTCTGTATCGCTGTAAACTCAATAAACAGTTTATTATTATTATTATTATTATTATTATTATTATTATTATTATTATTATTATTATTATTATTATAATTATTATTATCATTATTATTATCATCATTATTTATTCTTCCGCTCCTTCCACCGTATTAAAGGTAACTCTCATATCACCTCTTTCTTCTAATGTGGATATTCCCAGTTTACCTTCTTAATATATTGACAAAAACCAACATTCTTTATATCTCTCAGTTTAGAACATAAGCAAATTGTGCCATTTTATCCACAGAGCGGTTTTTTTCAGTCTTTTTAAAGACAAGAATATGAAAAAAAGAGAAAAGTTTTGTTTGTTCCATATTTTGTAGATTTTGAAAAGGGGTCGAGGGCCGAGACCCCTGCAAAGCAGGGACTGCCGCAGCCTGTGCCTCGTATAACTCATAGATTTAACTGAGCATTTTATTTTGCCAAGCTAGGGATCATTCTATATGTCGCCATTTGTACACTCTAGTTTGTTCCTATCTTTTGTTGAATAATGTGAACACACTGCTGCTGCAGATCCTAATCCAGGACGGATGAGGTTTTCACTTATATTTTTCATCATATTTTCATCGAAATAATAAAATCCTATTCATTATGCTCATCAACATTTTATATGTTTCTCCCATTATTTTATCAATGGGTTTCCAAAGTGTGTGTGTGTGTGTGTGTGCGTGTATGTGCGTGTTTATGCGTGCACACGCGCGTGCGATATTGCAAACCAACCCTTTGGGGGAGCTATTGCCTGTATAGAATCGCTGGTAAATTGCCAATTCCAGAATTGTGGCCTGCATAAGCTAGTGTCCTCATATAAACAAATAAATATACACAAGAATAAAACACAATTTCACTTTTTTCTTATCGTCAAGTCAAAATATATACACAAGCACAAGAAGAATAACGTGGTAGTACCTGTTTAATCTTTCAAGACCGTTAAAATACGTTATTTTGAAATGCTTCTTGACGACGTAAAATCGTTAGCATTTTTGAAAACCGCCGAAATTAAAAGACCTTCTACTCGAAACAGGATATTTTTTCTTTTTCTTTGTGAATAGGGTTTCTCCTCAGCTGATGAAAATCGCCTGGAGGAGCCTAACATTCATGATCAAAGTCGTAGAAATCAGAAAATAAGTTAACCGAGACAGATATAATTCAAAAACGAGACTTTCTTAAACGGATTACAGATACAACCAATATACAATAATAATAATAATAATAATAATAATAATAATAATAATAATAATAATAATAATAATAATAATAATAATAATAATAATAATAATAATAATAATAGTAATAACAATAATAATAATAATGATAATAACATAATGATAATAATAATAATAATAATAATAATAATAATAATGATAATAATAATGATGCAATGATGATAGCGATGATGATGATGATGATGATGATGATGATGATGATGATGATGTTGATGATGATAGGGATGATGACAATGATCATAATGACGATGATGTTGATGATGGTGATGATAGTAATAATAGCAATATAGAAAATAATAATAATAATAATAATAATGATAAAACAATAGTAATAATAACAATAATAATAATAAAATTCTAATAATAACAACAA
>NC_134782.1:39142492-39144992 GCF_046742065.1 Oratosquilla oratoria
TGGGTGCCGAAGAAGACATGTCGGAAAATAAGTCATTTTGATGTCGTAATGTATTAGGATGAACTCAAACTTTTTTTTTTTTTTTGGGGGGGGGAGGGATATATATATATATATATATATATATATATATATATATACATAAATATATATATATATATATATATGACGGCGCACTTTATAATTCTTATTTTGGTTAGTGTCATACTATGGGAGTTCGGTTTGGCCATAGAAGAGGTGTGTGTAATACGACTCCCCTAAAGAAAAAAGAAAAAAGAAAGAAAGAAAAAAAGAAATAATTATGAACCTCAACTCAGGTGGAAGGAGGAGGAGGAGGAGGAAGAGAACGAGGGGGAAGAGGAAGAATAGGATAAGGAGGAAGAAAAGGAGGAAGAGGAAGAGGAAACAAAAGAAAATTAAGAGGAGTAGGAGGAGGAAGAGGAGAAGAAGGAGGAGGAGGAGCAGGAGAGGAATGAAGAGGAAGAATAGGAAGAGGAGGAAGTGGAGAATGAAGAGAAGAAATAGGAGGAGGAAAAGGGGGGAGAAGAATGAGCAGGAAGAGGAGAAGGAGGAGGAAGAGGAGGAGGAGAATGAAGACGAAGAATAGGAAGAGGAGAGGGAGAACAAAAACGAAGAATAGGAAGAGGAGGAGGAGAAGAAGAATGAGTAGGAGGAGGAATAGGAGGAGGAAAATGAGAAGAATGAGGAGGAGAAGGAGAAGAATGAACAGGAATAATAGGAGGAGGAAAAGGAGAAGAATGAAGAGGAGGAGGAGAAGGAGGAGGAGGAAGAGAACGAAGACAAGGAATAGGAAGAGGAGGAGGAGAAGAAAAATGAAGAGGAGGAATAGGAGGAAAATAAGAATGAGCAGGAGGAGGAGAAGGAGGAGGAGAAGAATGAAGAGGGGGAATAGGAGGAAAAGGAGGAGGAGGAGCAGGAGGAGGAGCAGGAGGAGGAGGAAGAGGAGGAGGAAGAGGGGAGGAAGAGGAGGAGAAGGAAGAGGAAGAGGAGGAGGAGGAAGAGGAAGAGAAGGAAGAGGAAGAGGAGGACGAGGAAAGGAGGAGGAGGAGGAGGAGGAGGGGGAGAAGGAGGGTCATGACAGCCAGCCACCTTGTGGGACGCAGCAAGTCCCTTAACGACACAAAAGTGGGTGGGAGGGGGGGTGGGGGCATCCCCCCCCCATCTAACAGACAAAGGAAGAGTCGGACTCCAAGAAGGACGACGTCGGCTTAATGGCCACGACGGTGCAAAAGAAGAAGGAGGAGGAGGAGGAGGAGGAGGAGGAGGAGGAGGAGGAGGAGGAGGAGGAGGAGGAGGAGGACCTAAAAGAAAGTTCTTCCTTGTTGTCGAACTCCTTGAGTTGAAGTCTTGACCTCCTCCTCCTCCTCCTCTTCCTCCTCCTCCTCCTCTTCCTCCTCCTTGAACCGAATAAAATAATTTGGGAGTTAATTTCTGCAAAACACCTTAAGGGTTTACTTGGTCGAAAACGGGATTATCTCTGAAAGGGATTAAACCACTTTTGTCTATTCTTAAACTAATCAAATCGTCTGTTCAGTAGCGAGAATATAACGTATCAGTAAAATTCTAGAATTACGGAAACATAGATTTTACGTTGTCCAATAGTTTCTAACCTAACCTAACTTAATCTATTCTAACGTAACCACCCCACAGAAAAAAAGAAAGAAAGATGACACTAGAACATAACCAATAAATAAAAAAATCACCAAAATATTTTTTGGATATTCAATACGTTTATACATACAGCCACTCTATTATAATCAATATATACTTTTTATAAATAAAAATGTACAGATGAAGCAACAACAAAATATGAATTTGAAAAGTTGTGGTATTTAATGGCATAAACCAGATTACTGGATTGAACGTGGTTAGTTAAACGAGCTTTATCTACTTAACTAGGTTAGTCGCCCTTTCATATAGTTAGATTCACTTGGCGCTGCTCATAAGAAAATATATCAAGTTTGTCACATATATGAATTAAGGTACTCCGTGCAAGACAGGCGAAGACGCCAAGAATTTCTTTTTTAGTTGTCGCTTTCCAAAGTTTGATGATACGAGGTGCTCAAAGGAAACGTATTTTTGAGTTATTGGTGTCTTCGTCTGTCTGGCACGGAACGCCTCAATTGTTTAAAATAAAATACACACACGCACACACACACACACACACACACACACACACACACACACACACACACACACACACACACACACACGTATATATATATATATATATATATATATATATATATATACTGTATATGTATATACATGCATACATATATATATATATTATATATATATATATATATATATATATATATATATATATCAACAAAGTTATGTCGTAGCACATTTGTAAAATAATACTGATGACCCACTTTCGGAGAAGAATAAGCGAAAGTATAAAGATCTGTATATTTCGATCACTAACTGTGATCCTCTTCAGCAGATGTGAATTACAGAGTAGAGAACAATATGTATT
>NC_134782.1:39157492-39159992 GCF_046742065.1 Oratosquilla oratoria
TGTGTGTGTGTGTGTGTGTGTGTGTGTGTGTGTGTTTGTGTGTTGTGAGACGTAAAGGAAGGAAGGAAAAGGGAGATTGAATAGATAGATAAACAACAATTGACAAGTAGATCATGATGATAGATAGGTCGATAAAGAGACAGATAGACGGGCAGACGGAGAGATAGATAGGTAGATGTTTATATGGACTGATAGGGAGAGAAAGAGAGAGAGAGAGAGAGAGAGAGAGAGAGAGAGAGAGAGAGAGAGAGAGAGAGAGAGAGAGAGAGAGAGAGAGAGAGAGAGAGAGAGAGAGAGAGAGAGAGAGAGAGAGAGAGAGAGAGAGAGAGAGAGAGAGAGAGAGAGGGTGAGAGAGGGAGGGAGAGAGAGGGAGAGAATATATATGGACCGATAGGGAGAGAGAGAGAGAGAGAGAGAGAGAGAGAGAGAGAGAGAGAGAGAGAGAGAGAGAGAGAGAGAGAGAGAGAGAGAGAGAGAGAGAGAGGGTGAGAGAGGGAGGGTGAGAGAGGGAGAGAATATATATGGACCGATAGGGAGAGAGAGAGAGAGAGAGAGAGAGAGAGAGAGAGAGAGAGAGAGAGAGAGAGAGAGAGAGAGAGAGAGAGGGAGAGAGGGGTGGAGTGAGTGGGTGAGTGAGGAAGGGAGGGAGGGAGAGAGAGAGAGAGAGAGAGAGAGAGAGAGAGAGAGAGAGAGAGAGAGAGAGAGAAAGAGAGAGAGAGAGAGATGGAGAGAGAAATGGAGAGAGATTGTATGTTTTAAGTAATCTATTTCAGAGGTGATGATCATAAAGAAACTTCAATATCTTCTTAGAAGACGCGATAGTTAAGTCTGTGTCTTATTTACAATCTCGGTGATCATAACATAGATTGTTCTATATACCTACGATGTTGGATCACATTGTGAATGGCATCTGACTGTGAAAATACCGCATATGAGTATTATCACAGAACAATCGAAGAATAGCTCAACACAAGGCACTCGTCTTCCCATTTTCTATGAATGTTTCAGGCCCATGTGACGTCACACAGCTTTCCACCACACACACACACACACACACACACACACACACACACACACACACACACACACACACACACACACACAGACACACACACACGCACACACATACACACACGATCACGAGTCCAACACGTGATCCAAAGACCATGGTGAATACACAGCTCGACGGTGCAGTGGTAACGTTCTCGACCACTAATTCAACGATTCGATTAGTCCCGGTACTGCTGCACTGCGAGCTGGCAGTCCAATTCTGGTGGAGAAGAGTTGTAATAATAAATAATAATATACGATTCATTGGGTATAGCAGCATTACTGTTGAAAATATACATTCTACATGATTATAACATTATAAAACTATGGCAGTGAAAAGATGCTGTTACAAGCATTAAAAAACAAAACAAAACAGTAAGCTAAGGAATAACTGCGTTGTGCAATATTTTTATTTCTTGTTGTTGATTAAGTCCACAAATATCGGTTTGGGGCTCTTCTTATACCCATTGGTGCGTGCTCTGGTCGGCTTGATGATATTGTGGTGCCGGACCTGCAGCCGTGGTTGTGGTAACGGTGGAGGTAGCAGGTTCCGGTGCCGAGGATGTTTAACTAGGGTAACCGCAAACGACTTCAGACTTTGAAGGTAACGGTCAGCAAAGGTTGGAAGTCCGAGTGTGGTGAGAGCATGCCGATAGGTGGTGCATTCGTTGTCAAGTATTGTGCAACAGGCTCTTTTCTGCACTTTCTCCAGCTGTCGCTGCTGCATGACTGTGAGCGAGGAGGCCCAGGAAGGTGACGCGTACATCAACTTGGGCAAAATGAAGGAAGTGTAGATGGTATACAGCTTGAATGAGGCTGCCCTAACGGTATTGGCGGTGCTCTCCTTCCAAGTCAATTTAGTGTCGATGGTTATCCCCAGCAGCTTAGTTAACTGGACCACTTGTAGATGTTGGCCGTCAATTGTCAGCAGAGGAGGGGGGAGAACGTCTTTGGAGGTGTGAAAGTGCATTACCACAGTTTTCTTGTGGTTGATGGTGACTGTTGTGCACTGTCCATGGGTGTAGCTTGTCCAGCGTGTCCTGCATTTGTGTGTGTGTGTTTGTGTGTGTGTGTGTATGTGTAAGGTCATAGCATTACCCATACATCGGGCCATATATGAGCTCTGAGCTCTCATCCGGGAGGGTAATAGCTGTCGATCATGAGTCCAACACGTGATCTAAGACAATAAACACACACACACACACACACACACACACACACACACACACACACACACACTTGCACACTATCTAAACACAATCGTTATCAGTGTAACACGATGAAGTGTCCAAAATAGATTAATCTTTATCTATTTTCGTTGATAATAATGCGACTGAACGATTAGTACATAAAACTGAACATATTTTTTTCTATATTCGTTTATCGAAAATTTAGATGATTTCTAAGACTTTTTTCTTTAAGGATAGAAGCCTGGGTAAATAACATTCAA
>NC_134782.1:39164992-39169992 GCF_046742065.1 Oratosquilla oratoria
TTGACTCCCAGGGGCTCATTCACGTTGAATGGGTTCCTCAGGGTCAAACCGTCAATAAGGAATATTACCTTACTGTTATGAAAAGGTTCAGGGAGAAGATGAGGAAGAAGAGGCCTCAGCAGTGGAGGAGTGGTCAGTGGTGGTTCCACCAAGACAATGCCCCATGCCACAAGTCAACGCTGGTGACCACATGGATGGCCGACAGGGAAATGAAACTTGATACACTGTCTTCCTCTCGCCTTTCCTAGGATCCTCATTCTAGGTCACCATACTAAGACAGACAGTAGGGCAGGCCTCATAGTAATTGGTTTAAAATGTACAAATTTAGGTTTAAGAAT
The DNA here is from genome assembly GCF_046742065.1 of Oratosquilla oratoria. NCBI lineage: Eukaryota > Metazoa > Arthropoda > Malacostraca > Stomatopoda > Squillidae > Oratosquilla > Oratosquilla oratoria. The sequence goes on from NC_134782.1 coordinate 39,165,331, forward strand.
GAAATAAGCAGGGACTAGTTTACCAACAGAGTAGTTAACGAATGGAATAAACTTAGTAACCATGTAGTGAGTGCTGAGGCAATTGGTTGTTTTAAGAGACGGTTAGATAACTTTGTGGATAGGATAGAGATGACATGTGGTAAGGGACATGGAACTGCCTAGTGTAGGCCTTATGGTCTCTTGCAGTACTTTCTTATGATCGAGCATGTTTCGCATCCACATGTTCAAGTCGGTCCTAGAAAGACTTCTAGGAACTACCTTTGTAATCCCTAGTTTATGTACACGTACCAACGCCTTAACTAATCAGAAACGAGTTTTTAGTCTCGATCAGATCTTCCATCATTTCTAACCAAACCTCCCAAAACTTCGAAATAAGTTTATTTCTCTTTTTTCCAGTCTTACGTCCGCGGCCACTTCTTTTTATAAATTTATTTATTTATTTATTAGGCAGCCAATCAGAGGAGACCTCTTCTTGCAAAAAGCCCTATGATCCCAGCTCCAAGTATAAATAAGACATCCACAGACCCTGCACATCAGATCGCCCAGAAGATGGAACCAGGAAGTTCCGAAACGTCGGCAACAATAGGAGAACTATTAAGATACGTCAAATCTGAAGATAAAAAGATTGTGCGTTGTATTGAAGCTACACGCAATAAAATAATCAACAGTGAATCCTCTTTAGCCTTCAACCTCGTATGTCTACAAGAGAATATACTACCTGGCTACACACACACACACACACACACACACACACACACACACACACACACACACACACACACACACACACACACACACACACACACACACATATATATATATATATATATATATATATATATGTATATACATATGTATGTATATGTATATATGTATATATATATATATACATATGTATGTATATGTATATATATATATATATATATATATATATATATATATATATTTCATCACCATCATCTAAATTCAAAGTCTAGTTAATTTTCATTCTATTACAGTATAAAATAAATAAATAAATAAATAAAATCTCGTAATTCTCCCAGTGACTACAATGTGTGTATGTAGTTTGTAGTTCGGTCTTAATGGTCCGGTGCAGGACCGGCCTGTCCCCCTGAGGGACGATACAGCCTCTGTACCTCACCGCGGTGTCTTGGTAAGGTGGTATGTATGGCGAGAAGTTCTACACGTGAATTTTGTGGTATGTTGGTATGGTTGTGGTTAGTAATGAAGTCTGAAATCAGTGTGATCGGCTCGATCACACTGTTGTAGTTAATGAATGGAATAAACTTCCTGCAGAGGCGGTGCAATAAAGTACAGTTCGAAGTTTTAAGATTCATTTAGATAAACACCTAAGCAGTTTGCTGTTATGTCTGCCATTTTATTTTACTTTATCTTATTTATTAATTTGTCATTATCTATTAATTATAATTTACATACTTTTTAATAATTTTTTATCTTCTATCTGTTTGTTTATTAATCATTATCTATTTGTTGTTTTGATTTATTTGTATATTTACTTATTTACCTATTTATTCAATTATTATTATTTTTTCGCATCCGACTTAGTTATGGACCAAAAGGTCTCCTGTCGGCATGCTCCTCCTTTGTAATCCTTTGTAATTACCCTTAATTTGTTATCCAATTTGGATCATTATACTTACAGTCCCATTTATTAAACCATTTCATTACCCCTAGATTTTTAGGTAATATATAATTTTTCTTTATCACCTGTGAAATGTTATATTCAAATTTTCTATATTTCTTTTTATAAAATTCTATAAGATTTCTATATTTCATTTGTCATCTGAGTTATCTTATCCAGAGAAAAATCCTACGTCGTTTTCACCATCCCTCTCATCATTTCATCTTCATTTTCTGCCTTTTTCCTGCCTATCGTACTTGGCATTATTTCAATTTCTCCCTTCATAATGGCCGACCCTGTAAATTTACTGTAAATGAAGTGGATCATTTCTAAAATCGTGGAAAAGTTCGTCTTTAATTTCTCCTAAACGGTTTAAACTTTCTGTTATCTCCATCAAGATTCTCTCTTTGTTTTGAGTTTTGGTACCAAATGCTGCCCCCAGCGTTCTAGTAAGGTCTTAAAAAAATAAATAGATATAATAAAATAAAATATATCAATCAATCAATAAGAATAAATAAACAAAAATGAAATAAATAAATAAATAAATAAATAAATAAAAATAAATATACAAGATAAAAGAATAAATAATAACTGAAACAAAATAAATTAAAAATAAAATAATAATAATAAATTAGAATAAATAGAAATAAATAAATAAGTAATCTAACAAACAAATAAGCGAATATATAGATTGGTAAACACGTAAATGAATAGATAAATAAATAAATAAATATATGAAAATAAATAATGAAAAATAAAATACGAGCATAAATAAGAATACTCAATAGTTTTTCTAAAATTTATCTAATGTTTATCTATTTATTTCTATTTATTATTTGATTTATTTTTATGCACATATATCAAGGAATAAACAGAATAAAGGAACAATGATAGGTGTGGATTTTGGTTCAACCATCACGTATTTACGTATCATCTATTTGTTTATTTATTCAATAATTGTTCGTTTCAAAAGACAACATGTTACAACATAAAAACAACAACAACAAAAAAAACATCAACAACAACAGAACAGCATCAAGATAACAACAATGACAACAACAACAAAAACAAAATTAGTACTGACAAACACAATCATAACAACAACAATATCAACAATATTGGTACCAAAACAACAACAAAAAATTAGCAATAACAAGCTAACAACAACAACAATAGCAAAAATATTGGTACAAAAAACAACAGCAACAACAAAAGTAGCAATAACAACAACAATAACAAAACCCAAAAGAAGAACAACGTGACTAAAGCAACCACATCTGTAAAAACAAATGCCTCTTATTCATAAACTTATATAATCATATTGTTATCTATTCATTTATCTACTTATTCATTCAAATGTTCATTTATTATATATTAACTTGCCTAATCATCTCTTTATTTATTCATTAAACTTTTATATTTGTTAGTTATTCGATTCTTCGTCTATTATTCAATTATCTAATGATGTGTTTTTGTATCTACCTATCTATTCATTCCACTCTTTATTCATTATTTATTCACATATCTAATTATCTGCATATCTATTCATTTACTTATTTATCTATTTATATGTATATTTATTCATTTGTTACTCTAATTAATTAATTATTACCGTATTTCCTGTGGCCTTGTCATAAACATTGTGAGTACCAGAACTATAGTTGTTGTCGCCCAAGTGAAGGAAATCGAATAACTGAAGTAACTAAAGTATTAGTAACTATTTCGTTACCGTAAAGAGTGCTATGGTAATGAATAAAATCACCCGACGGCATTCCAATCAAGAGGAAAAGGGCCACCAGGAAGATAAGGGAGTCGTCTAGAAAGACTCAAAGGCAAATAGCTACTAGAAAAAATAGATAGAATTTAGCGAAACCGGAAGATCACTAGATGAACCGCTAGAAGTTCTAGAAGAGTAAAAACAGCAACAGCACTGTAGAAGAGAGGTCAAAAGCAGAGTATGGGATCCAATGTATCTAACGTTTCACCCAGCAGGGTTTCTTCAGAAATAACGTAGTGGACACACATCTGACTCCTTATATAACCCGAGCTTGCGGGGAGAAACGAACATGAAACTGTTGTAAACACAAATGAATAAAAAAAATGGATTTTTTTTTAACAATGAATAAATCTTTAACAATTTTAATAACAAAGTAACAAGCAATTTACGCAAATTGTGTTTACACCAGTTTCATGTTCGTTTCCCCCCGCAAGCTCGGGTTACATAAGGAGTCAGATCTTTGTCCACTCTGTTATTTCTGAAGAAGCCTTGCTGGGCGAAACGTTAAATACATTGGATCCCATACTCTGCGTTTGGCTTCTCTACAACAGAAGTTCTAGAAGGTTAGCGTTAATTAGGATTAATTAGGATTAATTGTAGAAGGGAAGGTGATTTAGTGATTTAGTGATATCTTCCTCGTACTAACATAACCAACAATAACAACAGCTACAACTACAACAACAAGAAGAGTAGGACCGAAATATCAACATCAAGAACAAAAGCTACCACTAACAACAACAACACCAACAACAATGGGACTAAAACATCATCATCAACAACAACTACAACAAAAATAACACTAACAACACCAACAACAACAAAAACAAAGCATAACATCAAAATATAAACAAAAACAACAACAAAACAGATGACATTAACAACAACAACAACAGTAGGGCCAATACATCAACAACAACAACAACAACAACAACAACAACAACAACAACAACAGTAGCACCAAAACATCATCAACAAAACTAACAAAATATAACACGAACAATAACAACAATAACAACAACATCAACAACAACAAAACATATAAACAATAACAAAATATACCACTAACAACAACAACAATAGGACCAAAACATCAGCAATAACATCAAAAGTAGCACTAACAATAACAATAACAACAATAATAACAGCATCAAGAGTTGGACAAAAATACAAAAGAAAAGATAGCACTAACAACAACAAAAGTAGCACAAAAAACAACATAGAGTTAGCAACAACAACAACAACA
>NC_134782.1:39179992-39184992 GCF_046742065.1 Oratosquilla oratoria
TGTGTGTGTTGTGTGTGTGTGTGTGTGTGTGTGTGTAGGCAAATTTTTGTATGTGCTGTTGCATTCTAGATATAAAACTAGAATAACGCATAGGTTGCAAACGAAAGCGTAAAATTAGTACAAAATTATCAGGATTATAATGAGATTATAAGCCTAAGGTGCCCTTAGCACAGAAACGCGATGAGTTAGGCCTACATACTCTCACAAGAATTCACAGAATATTCAGCTTCAAAAGGACGCTTCTGTGGGTATTCTTCCTCAAAGACATCTTCAAGAAAAAAACACCCAAAGACTCGTTTGCCCAGGACATGTGTGTGTAGACATGATAGAACAAGGGCATAATCTAAACAACCCAGATTAATGTATTTAGAAACACACACACACACACACACACACACACACACACACACACACACACACACACACACACACACACACACACACACACACACACACACACACACACACACACACACACACGCTCTGTAGATCTTTTGAGTATTCCCTCTTCTGTGAGTAAAATTACGACAGAGTAGTCTCACATGCTCAGAATTTGAGCAAATTCTATCGACAAGTTGAGTGTAATCCTGTTTACTCATTTCCCGTGTAGATGAAAAAGGTGATCTACACCGAGGAGTATTTAGGAACTTTAAAACAAATTAAAGATCGAGTTGGAATGAGGGAAGAAAAAAGAGAAGGAGATATTTTGGGAGATTTAGATGAAAACAGGAACGCTCACATACACACGCGCACGGACACACACATACACACACATACACACACACACACACACACACACACACACACGCACGCACAGAAAGAGATAAAAATACTCATCGAAAACGTGATCCGACCCAAACTAGAGTATGCTGCAGGCTAGCTGGCAAAAGATACGAATGAATATTAAATGTACTGGAACTGCCAACGTTGGAAGAAAGAAGAGAGAGAGGTAATATGATAGTAGTGTTGAGAACAGTGAAAAGGGTGAACGTAAACTACAGAAAATATTTCCTTTTGTGGGAATTTGGAAAAATGATGACATAAAGAAACTAAAAGAATTTTTTTGAAGGGGAATGTAGAAATATATATATTTTTTGTGGGATTTAAAAAACAGGAGACAGAAACAAATAAACACAATATGTTTGAAAGGAAGGATTTTTTGTGAACTTAAAAAAAACAAAAAAAAAAACAGAAGACATAGAAAAAAAAAATAAACACAATATGTTTGAGGGGAAATGAAAAATACTTTTTTATGGGACTTTGGAAAAAAAAAGAGAGGACATGGAAAGAAAATAAAGACAAAATCTTTGAGTGAAGAACAGGTTTTCATGATGATATGAATGAGCTGAAAGCATTGACTGGAGGCTTATCAGATTATCTATTGGCGGATGTAAATGAAAGTTTTTATCACAGTTTGAGGAGAGTGGGAACGAAGAGGATGATAAGGACAGGGATTTACAAAAGGACCAGATGACATAAGACAAGGAGCCTACGCCAGGAGGCTCTGATTAGTGGGCCTTCTGACTACAGAAGCTTCTGATAATAGGACTGTACGCATTTTTTTCAACCTCGGCTATCACATATACATGAATGCTAATGAAAGATGAAAGACTTGGAATATTTCGAGTGTCCTGTATGGATCATCTTCAGCATCTCACCAGTATTCGTGACCTAACCTAACCCAGCCTAACCTGCTGCAGTCTGATTCAGCCAATCACAGCCGAGATAATTATTCTGTGAAGTGTCTCGGTTTTTTCCCTTTTTCAGTATTTACACCGTTTTCTTTTCACTTCCCTCTTTCATGTTTGATTTGTTTCTTCTCAATCCTCAAAATAACTACTTCCATTCTCTCCCTTGCCTCTTCATTACCTCACGAATTCTTCACCATCTCCACCACTCGGTCCTATGGTCCTGTTCACACTAGCGGTTTGAACCGCCGCGGTTTGAACCGCCGCGGTTTGAATCGCGGCGGTTTGAAACGAGGCTGTTCAGTTACAATCTAAGTCAATGGAGGCGTTCACAAACAACCGCGCCGTTTTTCCTCGACTATGCGATACCGTCGCGGTTTCCGCGCGGTACAAACCGCTGATGTGAATAAGGCCTTAGATTTTTGTGCCGTTTACAAATTTATATTTAAGAAGGAAATAGGCAAGAACTGGTTTACCAATAGAGTGGTTAACAAGTGGAATTGACTTAGTAACCAGGTAGTTAGTGAGCGCTGAAACTATCAGTTGTTTTAAGAGAAGGTTAGATAAATTTATCAATGGGGATGATAGGTGGTAATGGACATGGAACTGCCTAGTCTAGGCCTTATGGTCTCTTGCAGTCTCCTCCATTCCCAGTCCCTTCCTCTTCAGCTTTCATTGTTCTCTTTCCGTTTACCTTATAGCCTAGCGCCTCTTATGAATTTCCTAGTCTTTTTATGAATTTTCTAGTCTTTTGTTTTCCTCCTTTACCTCAGGTTTTCCTTCAGTTCTCCGTTTTCTATCAAGATTTCCATTTTTTACTCTACTTCATGGTGGCGTCATCAGTATCGTGCTGGTCTCACATTCGCCGATTTATGGGTTCGAATCCCGCACTCCTCTCCGATTCCCAGCACTGGCTGTCAGTTACCTTGCCCCAAAAGTCCAATGATCGTATGAGTGAGAGAATGCGAAGAGAACAAGGAATGCGAAGATGAAAACAAAAAATAGCAAACAGATAACGAAAGAGGTGAAAGAAATAGATAAAAACTGGTTTATATAGACTAGTTAACGAATGAAATAGTCTTAGTAACCATGTTATAGTGAGCGCTGAAACAACTGATTATTTTAAGAATAGACTGGGCAACTTTATGGATGGGGATGACAGGTGATCGTGGACATGGCACTGTCTAGTGTAGGCCATATGGTCTCTTGCAGTCTACTCCATTCTTATGTTCTTATGAGAATAGGTGAGATATAGGAAGGGAGGGGGAGATAACTGGATATTTTTATTTAAACTATTCTTCCAATGGGATTCAAACCCTAGACTATGCAATAAGAGACTAGCGGTGGTATTCTTAAAAAAATCTTTCCTTATATATATCTTGTATAAAACCTTGAAAGGCAAAGATTTATGTAAAGAATTTTTTAAGAATACCACCATAAAAATCTTACGGTGGCATTTAAAAAATCTTTCATTATATAAATCTTTCCCTTCCAAGGATTTATATAAAATTTATAAAGGGAAAGAATTTTTCTTTTTTAAGAATACCACCGTAGGACACTACCGACTACACGACAGTGGATATCTAAAAGAACCGATCCTGTGGCCTCCCCTCATCAACTCGCGTGCGTAGTGTACGTAATCGGAGTCTTTTTCTTCATCGAATTCTACTCAAGAGAGCCATTCGAGACGAAACCACAAATCCTCTGTCACACCTAAGGCGACTCAAGTGAGTTCGTTTGAGTAGAAGCGACTTCGGTTACAAATTTTCATTTTTCGAATCTCCATATGTCAAATCACCTTTGCGTCATATGTTGAGAAGCTGCACGACGAACTAAGAAAAGTTAAGCTTATACGAATATTAGACGCATTGTTGAATTTTCCTTAGTGAAGTCTAGAATACCGTAGGCGAAGTCGTCTTCCAGCTTTTCAAATTCACAACATTTGATCAGAATCATGACTGACGAAATCCTAACTGGAAACCACTTGTTTATAGACGATAGCGTTGGCTGAAGGCAGTGACGAAATACTACAAGAGTGATGAAAACATGTTAGGATTTGTAGAGAAGAATAACGAAACTGAATGTTAGACAAGGGTAAAGATTCAGGAGAAAAAAAAGGAAGTAGATGTCTTGAATGTTAATTTCATCTGAAATACGATACAAAAAAAAAAAATGACAATATTCTGACATCTCGGCGTTGAGACATTTTTATTTATACAAATACAAACATCATCGAGTCGGTTGCAAATATGCCTTGGGTTATTGTATAAATTCTACAAATTTTTTATACACTTTGATGTAGCGACAACAGGTGATTTTATTCAGGCGAGGGGCCGGTCCCAGACTTGAATGAGGTCCTTAGCGACCGCGACCTACTTCAGAGAATATGATTTATGCAATAATTTTAGACGCATTTGCTAAAATATACAAATAAATCAACAAAAATGAACAAGCAAATAGGTATATGCATAAACAAATACACAGATACATAAACAAATAAAAGATAAATAAAGGAATATAAAAACGAATAAAGAAGCAAATAAATAAACAAATAGTTAATCAAGTTAATAGATAAGGGAGGAGATAAGATATACAAAATACGTCACATTTTTTTTATTATTATTACTATCAATACATACATCCCCATCGAGGATAACCCCATACAATTCTATTCAGTTAATTGGCTTTACTGAAGGGGATTAATTGAACCTCAGTTAAGCTGTATACTCGTGTTAATCCCAGATGGTTATATTCACCCAAGAAATGTTTTTTTTAACACCGATGGGAGCAAGTTAATTTCGATTAAGCGTTTCGAAATGGGGGAAGTCTTTGTTGATTTATTTAGACTAATACCAAACAATCTAATTCATATTTTAAGCGCAAGATGAAGATGGATGAAGCAGAAAAAATAATTAAACATTTTATTCAACTGAAACTGAATAAAAGAAACACGAAAACGTATTAAAATATATATTTAGTTTAGATGAATGGTCGTCATACAGACACGATAAACTCGATAAACACGATCTTCCGGTCCTAAGTCTGAAGTGGTTGTCTGACAAAATGTTTATCTCTCTCTACAAAGTATTAAACCCATTTATATTTTATAATTCTTTCACACAATTTGACTACAGTATTAGTAAGGGACACCTGTCTGTATTTTATCTATTATTTTTTTCTCACTTCTTTCATAAATTGGTGCCACGTTAGTCTTTGTCCGGTCCTGTGGCACTATTCCTTCTTCTCATGTCCATCAGGTGTTACCTTCTTTTATTAAACATCCAATTTGAGGTCCCTTCAGGCCCTGGGGTC
>NC_134782.1:39189992-39194992 GCF_046742065.1 Oratosquilla oratoria
TAATGATGATAATAATAATAATAATAATAATAATAATAATAATAATAGTAATAGTAATAATAGTAATAATAATAATAATAATAATAATAATAATAATAATAATAATAATGATAATGATGATAATGATAATGATGATGATAATGATGATAATGATAATGATGATAATGATGATAATGATGATAATAATAATAATAATAATAATAATAATAATAATAACAATAATAATAATAATAATAATAATAATAATAATAATAATAATAATGATAATAATAATAATAATAATAATAATAATAATAACAACAACAATAATGATAATAGCAATAATGATAATAGCAATGATAATAAAAACAATAATAATAATAACAGAAATAATATAATAATAATAATAATAATAATAATAATAATAATAATAACAACAATAATAATAATAATAATAATATTCATAATAATAATAATAATAATACATACATACATATACCTACGGCGTTTTCCTCTTTACAAGGAAGGAAGCAAAAATCAAATGTATAAAATCCACTCCCACCCATTCCAATCCTACATACTCCACTCCAATTCACCACCCTCTCTCCCTCTTATCCTGGCTCCTCATGGATAACGGGTCATCCCTGCATATCACTCACTGCCCTGGGCCAGAAGCAATGTAGCAAGACACAGCACATCCACAGCAAGGACGCTTCATTTAATCGGCGACCCCCCCTCTCCTTCCCCTCATCTAGAAAAAGAGAAGACGGGGAGAAATCCCTTCGGGCTGCGTCAAATTATTATTCACACATGTTCCCTAACCCTCCCATTCCCCACCCACTCCCTTCCATGCATCACAGCATCATTCATACACAATCATTCTCCACTCACCTATGTCTTCTGTCTTCTCCCTTCCTTCCTCAACAGATATTCCCCTCTTTCCCAATGCCCCTTTTACCCCATCCATCTCATTCTTGGTCGCTCCCTCATGTTCACTCCTTCCACCTCTGCCTTCTACACCTCTTTTACTAATCTTTCTTCACTCATTCTTTCCATGTGTCCAAACGATTCTAATACCCTTTCATCAACCCCATCTTCCAACTCCCTTTCCACCCCCGTTCTTCTCCTCACATCCTCGTTTTTTGCTCTATCCAACCTAGTTACCCCTACCATACTTCTCAGACACTTCATCTCAACCACATTTAAACTCTTCCTCTCTTATGTTCCATGTTTCTGTCCCATACAGTGCTGTAGGTACAATCACCCCTTCATACATCTCTCAGGATCCATTCCCAAATGTCTATTTCTCATTACACTTTTTAATCCCTCATGGCATTTACTAGCTTCTTTCTATCTACATTCTACCTCCACCTCCACTCCTCCCTTTCTACCCACATTCACACCCAATTATCTAAAGCTATCCATTTCTTTTGGTCTCTTTCCCTTAATACTCACTTCCAAGTTGCTGTCATCCTCTCCCCTTGTACATCTTATCTTTTACTCATATTTATCTTCAACTTCCTTCTTTCACGAACCTTCCCAAAATCTGTCATTAACTTCCTTAATCACTCCTCTGATCCTACCATAAGTGCAGTGTCGTCAGCAAACATTAACTTGCTTATGTCCCACTTTTCTCCATTTTCTTTAACATTTCCAATCCACGGACTATTACCCTTGCACTTAACTCTCGCACCACCCCAACCAAGTATAAATTGAACTGCCAAAATGACATAACACATCCCTGGCGAAGTCCCACCTTTACTTCAAACCACTCAACTATCTCCATTTCTAATTTTAACACAGGCCCTATTACTCTCATAAAAACTCTTGACTGCCCTCAACAGCTTTCCTCCTATCCCATATATCTGCAATACCTCCCATAGTGCCTTCCAGTCTACCCTTTCATAAGTCTTTTTTTTAAGCCCATTAAGGCTAAAAAAACATACCTTTTCCTAAAGCTTTATTACATATCTGCTTTACCACAAAACTTTGATCCTACCCGTCCTAAACCCACACTGTTCTTCATCAATGACTCCCTCTGTTCCTCTCCTAATCCTCTCAATCAAAACCCTCCCATAAGTCTTCCCAACTACACTCAACAAACTGATCCCTTTGAAACTACTACACTTACACTTGTCCCATTTTCTCTTGTAAAGCGGAAGTATACAGGCACTCCTCCAGTCCTCCGGCGCTCTACCCTCTTTTTAGACAAATATTTAACAACCTCATCAGCCAACCCACCACCACTGTACCTCCCTTTTTTAGACACTCCGCATGACGCCCATCTAACCCAGGTGCCTTACCTGCTCTCACAATTTTAATAACTGCTTTCACTTCATCTTTCCTTATTTATCCTCCATTATCCTCATTCATCACTGCAATAATAATAATAATAATAATAATAATAATAATAATAATAATAATAATAATAATAATAATAATAATAATAATAATAATAATAATAATGATAATGATGATAATAACAATTATGATGATGATGATGATAATAATAATAATAATAATAATAATAATAATAATAATAATAATAATGATAATAATGATAATAAGTACGAAGTTTATCACCCAGTCGAGCATATGGGGAATAAAGAAAGTTTGAAAAAGTTTGGAAAATAACTACGACTGCAAAATAGATAAATAAACAAACAAATAAGTAAATACATAAATAACTAAAGATAAATAGATTAATAAATAGATAAACAAATACAAAAATGAACAGATAAATACAGATAAATCAATATGTAAGAATATATAGATTAGATAAATAGATAAATAGAGTGATTACAAACAATATAAGTTAACATATACAGAGTGATATAAAAGTGAATATGACACTATATGTGCATGTATGTGTGTGTGTGTGTGTGTGTGTGTGTGTGTGTGTGTGTGTGTGTGTGTGTGTGTGTGTGTGTGTGTGTGTGTGCGCGCGCGTGCGTGTATCTTTGTGTGTGTATTGTATATGATGGTGACAACTGAGGATAGATAGATAGCATTTAGGGAGAGACCACGTGATTGGTTGGATTGGATGGTAGAAGGAAAACCCGAATCATTCACTCACCAACCAATCACGATGCTCTCTTTCTCTGTCCACCAATCATATGTAAGAAGGAAGGGGATGGGTGGAGGAGGAGGAGGAGGAGGAGGAAGAGGAGGGGGGGGGTTGGAGCTTCCCCACCAAGGTAATTTGAACAGTGTATATAGACATCTATCGCACTGTTCAGCTTTGGGATACACACAATACACGCCAGATTCGGTGCGTTCTTAACGGATTGTAAACATGTGTGCTTTGCATGTCAGATGCGTGTGTGTGTGTGTGTGTGTGTGTGTGTGTGTGTGTGTGTGTGTGTGTGTGTGTGTGTGTGTGTGTGTGTGTGTGTGTGTGTGTGTGTGTGTGTGTGTGTGTGTGTGTGCGTGTGTGTGTGTGTGTATGTGTGTGTATGAAAGATAAAAATAGCATGGGCAACAGCGATTTTGTTTATCCTCATTGAATATATATATCCCTCAGTGCCTTGAACATGTATTAGCCTATGTGACCTCATGTCACATCATATGACGTCACATGACCGCATACGACGTCACATGACATCATACGACGTCACATGACCTCATACGACGTCACATGACATCATATGACGTCACATGACTTCATACCACGTCACATGACATCACACGACGTCACATGACATCATATGAGGTCACATGACATCTTATGACGTCACATGATCTCATATGACGTCACATGACCTCATGTGACCTCGCATACATAACAACGAAAAACGGGGGATCTGAACGATTCAGATTTGAACTCGTCTTCGGTGTCTGATCAAGTGTTTGTTCTTTTGAACGCGGTGAGGAGCGAGGTGGGTGAGGGATGTTATTAATGTCTGTTATTTACCAGCGCTTCTATCCCTATGGCCTGAGATGAAAATGACAGGCTCGAGTACATGGATGAGACAGGTTAATGTATAGATAATAAGATTGGTATATTTAGCGTTGGTGTAATTGCCTCCCCATATTCTCCACCCCTCCCTCTTCCCACCCTCCTCTTCAACACCCCCTTACCTCCCCTTCCAGCTCCCCCCACCCTCCAACCCCAAAATACTCTATTCTTTTCAAAATGGCGAAGACTTACTATTGGACAATAATTTTCTCAATCTTTAGATTAAAAAAATATATCTGGATGCGTACATCAGATTCATAGGAAAAACAGGGAAAGATGAACAAAGGGTGTTGAACGAATTTAGAGAATTACAAACCAAAATGTTCAAGAACATTAATGAACAGAATTCCCACCAAGGTCAAATGAACAGCACGTCAGCCGTTCCTTGCAATGAACAACCCCCCATTTTACTTCACAAGCTCAATTTTACACGATTAAAGTTGCGTGTCTAAATGGAACATATCCTATAATATTGCTTCGAATTAAATTTAAAAAAAAAAATGGTTTCTGTTGCAGTATTTTGTGATGTAGATCCACCATGGTTTGGATCACGTGTTAGACTCGTGATCGACAGCTATTAGCCTCCCGGATGGGAGATCAGAGCTCATATATGGTCCGACCTACGGGTGATGCTGTGACTTTACACACACACACACACACACACACACACACACACACACACACACACACACACACACACACACACACACACACACACACACACACACACACACACACACACACACACACACACGCACACACACAAACACACGCACACACACGCACACTCACGGATGCAGTAGTGCCGTTTTCGACCGCTAATTCAGTGATCCGAGTTCTAGTCCCGCCCAGGGTTTTACAAACAAAGCATCACTGCACTGCGAGCCGGCACTCCAACTCTGGTGGGCAAGGATTTTTTTTTTGTGTGTGTGTGTGTGTGCGTGTGTGTATAAGGTCATTGCATTACCCGTACACCGGGCCATACATGAGCTCTAAACTCTCATCCGGGAGGGTAACAGCTATCAGTCACGAGTCCAACACATGATCCAAGACCACGGTGAAT
>NC_134782.1:39222492-39224992 GCF_046742065.1 Oratosquilla oratoria
GGAGAAAGAGAAGGAAGAATAAGAAGACGAGGGAGAGAAGGAGGAAGGAGAGGAAGAGGCGGAGGAGGAGGCGGAAGAGGGGAAGGAGGAGGAGAAAGATGAGGAGGGAGAGAAGGAGGAAGGGGAGGAAGAGGCGGAGGAGGAGGAGGAAGAGGAGAAGGAGGAGAAGGAAGAGGAAGAATAAGGTGACGAGGGAGGGAAGGAGGAAGGTGAGGAAGAGGCAGAGGAGGAGGAGGAAGAAGAGGAGGGAGAGGGGAAAAACCAAAGTAACAATGGCTGAAAAGAATATTTTGGCTTCAGCCGGAATAAACTCTTCCAAGTCGGTCACCACCAGACACGATGGAACGGTCCCCTCGGATTCGAACCCGGATATAAAACTGATGAGAATGAACTGGTTCAACGTCACAAACTCCCGCTCTATCGGGAGGCCGGGACGGTGCCCCTCACAGAGGACTTAGTAGCGTGGACTTTAATGAGTCATGCCCTCGGTTCGATTTCCGCGGTGGGAGGGTTCGAACCGCCACAAGTAACGACGCCCTAACCCGTTCAGCTGGCGAGCCGGATTCAAAACTCTCCGGATAAAAAAAAAAAAAAAAAAAAAAAAATATATATATATATATATATATGTATATATATATATATATATATATATATATATATATATATAATAAAATAAAATAAAATAAGGTAAATAAAATAAAAATAAATAAATAAATTAATATATATATATGTATATATATATATATATATATATATATACCTGTATATATATACATATATATATACATCGGGTAACATACATTGCTGTGGCTTAACACGTTTGCTCCCCACCCCAACAACAACGACCGACAACCGTCCCTGCTATCCGAGTGTGTAGGGCAAAGGTGTCAGCCTCATGCCGCATCTAAGTGACTCCATTCTTTTTTGTAGGGGTATTTTTTTTGGGGGGGGGGAAGGAAGGCACTCTAAATGGAGGATTTAAACGCAAAGTGAGGTTCATTCGCTTCTACAAAACGAAAATGGCTTTACCTTATACTCCTAAAGAAACAAAAGAATCTCAGTTTGATGAAAAGGAATACTTTCAGAAGAGGAAGGAGGGGGGGGCGAAGGGGGAGGAGTGGAGGTGGAGGTTGGGGGGAGAGGAAGGGAGGGGGATAAGGATGAAGGATCCTGATACGTAGAATCATAGATAGATCCCCCCTCACACCACCTTCAGCCCCTCTCCCCCTCCCTTCCTCCTTTCCCCCCCAAAATGGCCTACTCTATATATTTTGTTATAGCTAAACTTTTACTTTCAAGTTATTTGGGGACCCTGGGGATAAAAGGGGACCTGGAAGGACCGGGACACCTAAATTGTCCCCTCAACAGCGTTGAGATCCAATGCAGGACCACCGAGCTGACCAGTGGGTAACGAAGCGGCCCCATGTGGCATTCTTTATATATTTTTTTCTGGTTTGTGATAGGAACGACTAAACACTTGTGCTGTATTTTATCATTATTATTAATTTATTCCAGCTGCCGTCAGGCGATTTTATTCAGCTGAAGGAGAAGGAAGATTCTCCATTGAGAATGGGTCAAGACTCCTTTATGCGTTTTAGAATAGTGACAAGCTTTATAGTGTTTGTTCTGGCGAGCTACAGACAATTTTTTCGGTTGAGAGAGGATTCAAGAGTAAACTAGGCCATAAGTATTTTTGGCAAAAAAAAAAAAAAAAAAAAAAAAAAAAAAAAAAAAAAAAAAAAAAAAAAACAAAAAAAAAAAAAAAAAAAAAAAAAAAAAAAAAAAAAAAAAAAAAAAATCTGATAACACACAAATGAATAAATAAATTAATGGATAAATAAATATAATTTCTTGACCTCAATCTTATCTTTATCTATATTTCTGTAGCTGCCAGTTGGTCTTACTTTCCTCACTCTTTTCCCCTCTATTATTGTATTCGAAAACGTGTACAGATGTCTTTGGTTTAAAAAAAAAAAAAAAAAAAAAAAAAAAAAATCTTTAATCTCTTCTGTAGCTTTGAGTTTCAATCTACAGAGTGCCTTTGATTTTCTCCTTTTTGTTTTCTGCCGCGCCCGTTTGGACTCGCGCGGGCTGCCCGCGCCCGTGTGAACAGATGATGAAGAAGAAGAAGGAGGAGGAGGAAGAAGAGGAAGAAGAAGAAAAAGAACAAGAAGAAAGAGGAGGGTGAGGAAGAAGCGGAAGAAGAAGAAAAAGAAGAAGAGGAAGAAGGAGAAGAAAAAGAAGAGGAAGAGGAAGAAGAAGAAGAGAATGAAGAAGAACAAGAAGAACAAGAAGAATAAGAGGAAGAAGAAGAAGAAAAAGAAGAAGAACAAGAGCGAGAAGAAAAAAGTGAAGATGAAGAAGAAGGAGGAAGGAGACGAAGATGAAGAAAAAATGCAAAGAAGGCAAAGTAGTAGGCGAAGAAGACGAGAAATGGAGACGACAAAGATGAAGAACACAAAGAAGAAGAAGACCAAGAAGAAGGCGAAGAAGAAGGCGA
>NC_134782.1:39232492-39239992 GCF_046742065.1 Oratosquilla oratoria
ATACCAAGAACTTTCCGTTAGGTTACGAGGAACAGGAAGAGAATGAGGAGAAAGCGGGGGAGGAGAAGGAAGAGGGGGAAGAGGGGAGGAGGAGGAGGAAGAGGAGAAGAGGCGGAGGCGGGGGAAGAAGTGGAGCAGGGGGGAAAGGAGGATAAGAGGAGGAGGAGGAGGAAGAAGGAGAAAAGGAGGAATAAGAGAAGGAGGAGGAAGAGGAGGAGGAGGAGGAGGAAGAGGAGGAGGATGAAGAGGAGGAGGAGGACGAGGAAGAGAAACAGTGGGAGGAGGAGAAAGAGGAGGAGGAGGACGAGGAAGAGGAACAGTAGGAGGAGGAGGAAGAGGAGAAAGAAGAGGAGGAAGAAAAAGAAAAGGAGGAATAAGAGGAGGAAGAGGAGGAAGAGGAGGAAGAGGGGGAGGAAGAGGGGAGGAAGAGGGCGAAGAGGAGGAGGAGGAGGAGGAGGAAGAGGAAAATTAGGAAGAGCAGAAGGAGGAAGAAGAGAAGGAGGAAGAGGAGGAGAAGGAGGTGGATGAGGAGGAGAGGAGGTGGTGGTGGAGGAGGAGGAGGAGGAGGAGGAGGAGGAGGAGGAGGAGGAGGAGGAGGAGGAGGAGGAGGAGGAGGAGGAGGAGGAGGAGGAGGAGGAGGAAATCCCTACCTCTGGCCGACCGACGGCGTCCCCAAGTCGACTGCATCCAATTTCTTGACAATGGCTTTGACTTAGCCAAAACCGCTGAGTCCGAACGACTTCAAATGGCTACAACACAAAAGAAAAAGAAGAAGAAGAAGCAGAAGAAAAAAAATTCAATGTATCCGATTTCGGTAACAAAGGATACATCCAAACAAGATACTGCATTCGTATGCCTTCACAATGACATCATTGATTCCATTCAGTATGAGACAATAGGAATCTGTTCGCTCCTCCTCCTCCTCCTCCTCCTCCTCCTCCTCCTCTTCTTCCCGCTTCTCTTCCTCCCCCTCCCTCTCCTCCTCCTCCTCCTCCTTCGCCTTCGCCTTGTTCAGCACGTCCCTGTTTTGTCGGTTTTTTTTTCTTCTCCTCTCATTTTCTCTCTTTCATCCTCTCTCCTTGTTCTTCTCGTTTCTCTTTGCTCTCTTCGTCGTCCTCTTTCTCCTTGTCGTCCTCTTCCTTCCCCTCCTTTTTTTTCTTCCTTCTGTTTTTTCTTCACCTCCATTTCTTCTTTGTCCTCCTCCTCTTCCTCTTTCTCCCCATTATCTTGATTTTCTTTCTTCTTCGACTTGCTCTTTCTCTCTCTCTTTCTCTCTCTCTTTCTCTCTCCCACTCTCTCTCTCTCTCTCCCATCCTTTGTCTTGTGTCTTCTATACTTCTCGATCTTCTTCAGAACCCTCCTCCTCTTCCTTTTCCTCTTCTTATTTTACCTTTTTTATCCATCGGCGTCTTCCTCCCTGATTTGTCCTCCTTTCCTCTCCTCCCTCTCCTCTTCATCGTCGTTGTCGTTCTCCTCCTCCTGTGGATTGCCCCCCTCTTCCTCCTCCTCCTCCTCCTCCTCCTCCTCCTCCTTACCATTATCGTTCTGTCTCTGTCTCCGTCTTTTCCCAGTTCCCTCTTAATCCTCCTTCTCCTCTTCCTCCTCCTCCTCCTCCTTCTTCTCCTCCTCCTCGTCCCACCCTACATTCTATCGCCTCTTCCACCTCCTCCACCTCCTCTTTGCAGCCATCTTCGTTGTCACAGGCTCCTCCTCCTCCTCCTCTTCTTTGCCTTCCCTTCCCCTTCCACTTCCACCCCCGCCCTCCTCCTCCTCCTCCTACTCTCTGTCTCACCCTCACCCTCCCCTTCCACCTCCACCCCTGGTTCCTTCTCCTCCTACTCCTCCTCTATCACCTCTCTGCTTCCCCCTCCTCCTCCTCCTCCTCCTCCACTCATTGCCACCCTTTCTCGTCCTTCAGCTCCTGCTCTTCACCCTGCTCTTAGTAACCCCGCTTCACTCTTGTCCTCGCTCTTGGTGCCTCTCTCTTTGTAGCCTCCTTCTCGTAGTGATTTCCTTTTCTAAACGACCCAAACCCTTCTTGTTCTTTGTAGTGCCTTCGTCATTGCTCTTAGTAGCTTCGATCTTTTTTGCACATTTGAGGAATCTTGGTTCCCTCGTAATAACCTCTTCGTCCTACTTTCTCTTGGTAATTCTTTCTTTCCTCCTCTGGGTAACATTTAGACCTTTGTTACTCTTTGTAATTGTTTAGTTTTATTGGTGATCCTTAACCATATTTGGTCTTGATGGATTTTTGTTTCTTCCTCTTGGTAACTCTCCCGTCCTTCGTGCTCTTTTTTTTCTATTACTTTTGGTGACGTCAAACACTTCTTACACTTAGTCATTTACTCTTCTTAGCTCTTTATACCTCCCCCCCCAAAAAATAAAAATATTTGTTATTATTTTTTTTTATATTTTCTTTCTCTTCATACTTCTACCCCTTGCACTCCCCCTCCAAAAAAAAATCTCCTTACTCTTAGTTGTAGATTTTTCCTTCTCTTCGTACCTCTCCTCCACCCCCTCCCACCCCTCTCCCCCTTACTTACCTCTCTTACCTATCCAAGACATTTTACCTACTTAATTTTAAAAGTCCTGTTTACCACCCACTCTGTCTACTGACCATAACTTCCTACTTACGTTGTCCCTCCTAGTCTCCTACCGGAGTGACCAATGACCCTACTAACAGGACACTAACAAACTACTTACAACATTGTTCAATTCTTTAGTTTGTATGACGGACCTCCTTGTCTTTATTCTGTCCGACGACAGATTATTTCATTCAGTTGAAGGGAAGACCTCACAAATATTTCTTTCCCCTCCTCTTCCTCCTCCTCCTCTTTCTGCCCCTCCTCCTCCTCCTCCTCCTCCTTCTTCTTCTTCTCCTCCCCCTTCCTTTCCTCCTTCTCATGATTCTCCTTCTCCTCCTTTTTCTCCTCCTCCTCCTCCTCCTTCTTCTCCTCCTCCTCCTTCTTCTCCTCCTCCTTCTTCTTCTCCCCCTCCTCCTTCTTCTCCTCCTCTTCCCCCTCCCCTTTTCCCCAAAGTTTTGAGTTCTTCCTTCCTTCTCCTCTCCCCTCTTCCCACCTCCTCTTCTCCTGCTCCCCACTTCCTCTCTCTCCCCTCTTCTTTCCTCCCTTCCCCTCGTGTCTCCTCACTCACTTCCTCTTCCCTCTTCCTCTCTCCCCTCTTCCAACTCGTCCCCTCCCTTCCTCCCCATCTCGTTTTCTTCTTTCTTTATCTTCCTCCTTTTCTTCCCCCTTCCCATTTCCCTTCTCTCTCTTCCCTACTCCTCTTCTCTCCTTCGTACTCTCCTCTTTTCATCTCCCCCCCTCTCTCTCTCTCTCTCTCTCTCTCTCTCTCTCTCTCCCTCTCTCTCATTTCTCTCCCTCACTTCCTGAGTATATATGGAGTACCGACTGTATAAATCAATTGCATATTCATTATCTTGGAGGGAGCCTTCACTGACACCCCTATGGACCGCAGTCACGTAGCATTCCACTCAAGAGAAGAATATTGATAATCTATTTTTTATTTCTATAATTCCTCCTCCATTCTGTTATGGCCCTCCATAAGGTCCCTCCATTACCTCCTCCTCCTCCTTCTCCTCCACCTCCTCTTTGGTGAGAGAGTGTCCCCCTCAAGGATAGAATCGCTGGTTATGGGAGACAAAATCTCCCTCTCTCCCTATTTCTCCACCTTTCTCCCCTCTCTGTCTCTCCCTCCCTCTCCCTCTCCCTCTTTCCCTCCCTTCCACTCCCTTTCCTCACTCTCTTCCTCCCTCCTTTTCTCTCTCTCTCTCTCTCTCTCTCTCTCTCTCTCTCTCTCTCTCTCTCTCTCTCTCTCTCTCTCTCTCTCTCTCTCTCTTCCTCACTCCTTCCCTCTCTTTCTCTCTGTCTCTCGCTCTCTCTATCTCTCTCTTCGTCTCTCCCTTCTTCCCTCCCTCAATCCCTCTCTCCCTCTCTCTCTTTTCTTTATTCACTCCCTCAGACGCGCTTCCAAGCGCATCCTCTTCTTCCTCCATCTCTTCTTTCTCCTCCTCCTCCTCCTCCTCCTTCTCCTTCTCCTCCGTGGATGCAGAGGATCTATTTTGTGATCTCCCTCTCACAAGAGAATACAATGGGGGGAGGGGGGGAGGAGGTGGCGGGAAGGGTGTAGAGGGGAAGGGGGAGGGGGAAGGGGAGGGGAAGGGGGGAGGGGAAGGAAAGGAGGGAGGGGGGAAGGGGATGGGGATGATGGAGAAGTAGGAGGGAAAGGGGTAGGGGGTAAGGGAAGTGGGAGGTGGAGGAGAAGGGTGGGTGGAGATGGAGAAGGGGGAAGGGGAAGAGGAAGGGGAAGGGAAAGGGGAAAGGGAAGAGGAGTAAGAGAAGGTACCAAGAAGGGGGAGGGGGGAGGGGGAGACCTTTTGGTCTACATTATATAGACGGTATTTGTCTGAGCAAATCTTGAGAGACAGAGTTGTGTAACACGCGATTGGGTTTGCGGGAAGTACATTCTTTGGGTATCGACTCCGTTTTCTTCGCTCTCACATATAAACATTAATTTTCGCTCCTACTTTTTAATTTTTTAATTTATTTACTTGGTTAATTTTTTCTCTTGCTTGTAATGAATATCATTCCATTATCTCATATATTTGATTGACGATAAATATATGTATATATATGTATGTATTTATATGTGTACAAATCATGTACTTACCTATTTCTTAATTTCTTTTTCCTCTCAGTTTTTTGTCTCGACTCCGCGCCACTGAAAATGGAAGCAAATAAATTAATGAATAAATGAATAAATAAAAGAATGAATACATAAATAGATAATTATATATGAATAAATAGATCAACAAATAAATGAGTGAATAGTTAAATGAATAGATACATAAATTGCCCTGGCTTTTGACATAAAGGGTTCATGGGTTCATCCTGCTTCTGGAAGGTTCTGAGTTCTTCTCTCCCCCCCCCCCATCAGGAAAAGTCTGAGGTGTTTCCATATTCGGAAGGTTCTGAGGTCCTCAAGTTTCCGAATAGTTCTGGCGTCTTCAGATTGAAAGCTCCTTGTGGGTCTCGACTTTCTTCAGAAGGATTCTGAAGGTCCTCGCGTCTCCGTCAGGTAGGCTGCGAGGGGAGACTTTAGCTGAAGAACGTGTTCTTCGGTCGAGTAGATCATCAGATTCCTTTGTGAAAAAAAAGAGGTACTTGAGTGTTCCTGATTCGTTAGAGAAGTTCTGACGTTCTCTTTCTTCTCGACAGCTGTGCCCTCCTGCATTGCTTCTGATCCAGGCAGTGGACGGGAGAAAGGGATGACTCTTAATCCACACACACAGACACACACACACACACACACACACACACACACACACACACACACACACACACACACACACACACACACAAATACATACACAAAATGTGCGAATGGGTGGGAAGAGGGTGAGATTCTTGGTTGGCCATTTGGTATATAGATCTTAGTGTATATATATATATATATATATATATATATATATATAAAATCTCTCATTTCCTGAAATAGTCAAATTTGACATTTTGCCAAGAGAGCGGTAAAAATTATTTTATCCTCTCCTCATTGGTTATCTTTAGTCTTTTGAAAGAGATGAAAACTTGAGAGAAAAATTTTGTCCCTCATTTTCTAGGTACTGAATAAGGGCCGAGGGCCGGGCCCCATGCGAAGCAGTGACTGGCGCAGCCGGTTGCTCGTAAAAAAAAAAAAAAAAAAAAAAAAAAAAAAAAATGTTCTCGTATCGAATTGGAACACCTTCAGAGAGGTTCTGAGGAATTTCTGAATTCTTCACTCAAAAAAGTTCTGAGCTCTCCATCCCCCATCAGAAATGTTCTGAAATATCCCCCCTACCCATTCCCCTCCCTTCCCCCCATCAGAAAGGTCCTGGATCACTCAACGTCTTTCTCCCCACTCCTCCCTCCCCAACCTCCCACTCCCTCCTTTGTTTTGACTCTCCCCTCCACCCCTTCTTGACCTCGCCTCCATTACGCCTCCTCTTCCCCCCACCTCCCTCCCCCTCCCGCGGTAATTGTTCTTACCATTTCCACTTGTTCCTGGACCTCCTCATCTTCCTCTTCCACCTCCTCCTTTTCCTCCTTCTACTCTTCCTCCTCCTCTTCCTCCCATCCCTTCTGCTCTTCCTCTTACTCCTATTCCTCCTCCTCCTCCTTTTACTCCTACTCCTTTTTTTACTTCTCCTCCTCCTCTTCCTTTTCCTCCTCTTTCTCCTCTTAATCCTCCTCCTGTTCCTTCTCCTCCTCTTTTTCTTATTCCTCTTCCTCCTCCTCCTTTTTATCCTTCTTCTCCTCTTACTCCTTGTTCTCCTCCTCCTCTTCCTCCTCCTAGAATTCTAACATCTCCTTCCTCCTCCTCCTCCCTCTTTCCTCTATCATCAACTCCTCTACCCCTCCCGACCCCTCCAAGATGGGGTCGGTCTCATAATGAATAGAATAAACAGGCTTTGGCTTTGGTATGCAGGTTAACTGAAAGGGTTAATCGAGTTGGTTTAATGACGTCAAACTTGGGGTCACCTAGCCCTGAATAAAATCGTCTTTTGTCTACCAGAATAAAAACTATGAAGCCTAATGAAGCATTTCTTCATTTTAGCATTTGTTTATTCATCTATCTATTCTACCATCCGCCAGACAATTTTATTCACTTGCAGGAAACGTTTCTTCGAGAATATGAATTATCTTAGGCCATGTTCACACTAGCGGTTTGAACCGCGCGGAAACCGCAGCGGTACCGCGTAGTCAAGGAAAATATTCTCTTGTGTGTGAACGCCTCCACTGACACTGTAATTGAACCGCGGCGGCTCAAACCGCCAGTGTGAACAGGGCCTATAGTGAGTTACAATCGTTTTCTCCAATAGTTTCTTTACTCTAACTCCTCCTCCTCTTCCTCTTCCTACTCCTCCTCCTCCCTCCTCCTCACCACCTCCTCCTTTAGGGAAATCTCATCCTTATACACTTCAATCCAGTAACACTCAAGAAGTCCTTTCGACTTAATGTATTCCTGGAGATGCGTCTGAAGTCTGCATGGAAGCTTGTCATATGGGCAGGGTGGGGTGGGGCGTCCTTAGGGATGGAAGAAGAAGGATGAGTGCGGCTATGGGATTGGTTGATCGATCTTCAACTGAACTCCTTCAATTTCTCCATCTCCGTTTCTTCAACACTTTTCTCTTTCTCCTACTATCGCCTCCACCCCTCTCTCTCTCTTTCTCTCTTTTTTATTAATTTAATTTTTGTGTTTCTCTTATACGAGTATACCTTATTTCCTTTTCTTACGCCTCTCTCTCTGTCTCTCTCTCTCTCTCTTTCTCTCTCTCTCTTTTATGAATTTAATTTTTGTGTTTCTCTTATACGAGTAACCTTATTTCCTTTTCTTACGCCTCTCTCTCTCTTTCTCTCTCTCTCTCTCTCTCTCTCTCTCTCTCTCTCTCTCTCTCTCTCTCTTTCTCTCTCTCTCCCTCTTTTCCTCTCAGGCTTGGCCCCT
>NC_134782.1:39244992-39247492 GCF_046742065.1 Oratosquilla oratoria
GTAAGGGGGAAAAAGCCTTTGGTATATGTATGTATGTATTATATGTTGAACTAGATATTACTAGATATTATTTGTGCACTGCACCTCAATTTCATTATTTTCTTAGCTAATGCAATGTTCATTATTACTCAAATAACAATAAATTAGTCTTGTGAAATATAAATGGTTGAAGGCGTATACCAAATAAATGTTGGGTGATATAGACAAATGATTTTCATATCCTGAATCAGCATGTTTCACTTGTCTTAGAACAAGTGTTGGATACCAAGATATCCACAACTTTTTTAAAAAAAATTGTCAGTGAATTATAAAAACAAGACTTCGCCATTGTAACTATAATAAGGCCGCCGTCTGACGATTCTATTCATCTGAGGGGGGAGGACATACTTCCAGGGAGACTCCAATTTCGTCACGAAAAGGTTGAATGACATTTAAGTTCTCTTGAGCGCGGGTAAGTACCCATTACTTTTTTTTTCTGGGAGAGTTCTCCTTCGGCAGAAGCCATCGAAGCCCAGAATTCTTCGGCAGAAGTCATCGAAGCCCTTCTGGTGGTCGATGGCCTGAGTGTTGACCTGAAATCTTATAGATTGTTCTGCCTGTCGGCAAACGATCTTAATCCATTTGTGATATTGACTCGATAAGGTAGAAATGCGTCCTTCATTCTTCTGTTTTATTTTTCTACTTATTTCCGTTTTTATGTTTCTTTTATTTATTCATTTATTTTTGTTCGTGTACCTATCTATTTTTATCTCTTTTAATGACTTTCTCATTGTTATTCATCTTATTTCCTTATTTTGCTTTTTCTGTTCTGCAAAAGAGATTTAAAGAGCGAGTTAATGCTTAGAAAACAGTGATGCATACATACATACATACATACATACATACAAAGCTTTGTGATCAAGACCCTACGGGTCGAAACGTTAAGGCAGTAAAATTATTCCATTATTCCTCGTATACTTCCTCCGCCTTCAGTTACATTTGTCATAGTTTAAATCAACATCATTGCAAAGAATTTCACAAGTTCCTTGTGTCTGTGGCGAAAATGTGAAATCGTTGTAGCCGGTGGAAGCAAATTAAATTCGATAAAGCGTGAACCGAGGTCAAAAAGATCTTCATAGGTCATTGAATGAACAGCTTCTCCGGATTGGTAATCAGGGTCGGATACGTTGCTGGAAGATGAAGGAGAACTTTCTTTTTGCGTTTCTTCATCAACTGTATATTCTGTAGTGCTTTTGGTATTGGATAACTTACGAGATCATGTGGAATTGATTTAGAAACTGAGAGAACGTCTGGATACTTTACAGATGCACGAGTTTTGTAAGAAAAGCCGGTGGCATTTGCCAAACAAAAATAACAGTCTGTGGTGTGGTTACTTGACTCACGCCATATCATAGGAACTCCGAATGTCATACGGTTGTTCTTCTTCGTCTTCCTTATCCAACCACGCAAGTTGCATGCACATGTCAAAAAGATGAACTGTGCTGCCCTGGATTTACCAGTATCCACCTTTGAATAATAGTTTAGTTCATGCACACACACACACACACACACACACACACACACACACACACACACACACACACACACACACACACACACACACACACACACACACACACGCATGTACATACGCATACATAGCAAAACAGATCTGGTGAATTTATGCAACCTCTGGACGCCATAATTTCGACTAAACTGAGAATAAAAAAGAAATAAATGAAGGATTAGTAATGCTATATCTTAAATGTTTTGACACATTACCTTAAATATAACCATTTTCACAGACGATAATATTGTATGTCGTTGCATGAAAAATTACTAAAAAGGTGGTGGAGGAAAAAAAAAAGTGATGAACGGTATTTCTTGAAAATTAACTTTGTTAATATTTTCAAAACCTGACGTGATAGAGCAAAACGATTTCCAGATTTGAAATCAGCATAAAAAACTACATTAGAAGAAGTCAACCCCATGTCAGATGTCTATAGCTAGTTTTTCAGTGTAATCGGTCATTATTCTATATATAAAACAAAGGGTAGAAAACTACCTTAACAACAACACCACTATCAAGAACAACAAGTCCACTACGAGTACTACAACTACAATTGCCAATACTAACAACAACAATAACAACGATAATAACAACATCAAAACCACTTGTACAAATTTGGCATCACTCACATACATGAAAACAATATTTACATTCACCGTGAAAGTTGTTACAGTGGGGCAGCTGTTCTATTGACACATTCCCGTATTTCTACAGATAGAGAAAGTACAAAAAAGGATTCGTTAATACCTAATGGGTTATCTAAAGGTCATGGATGGATGATTGAGAGCGTTCAAGTCACATTAAAATGTTCTATTTCTGTGAGAAACGAATGTGTAGATTTGTACTATGATTAGTGATTTATAAATATTATTTACTAATTTATGTTATTATTATTAGTTATTTATTTATTCATTTTATTATTAATATTTCTTTATTTGTCTTACCAATATT
>NC_134782.1:39249992-39257492 GCF_046742065.1 Oratosquilla oratoria
ATGTACATACGAATGCACACATACACGCACACACACACATACACACACACATACATACACGCACACACACACACATATACACGCACACACACACACATACACGCACACACATACACGCACACACACACACACACATACACACGCACACACGTACACACACACACACACACACACACACACACACACACACACACACACACACACACACACACACACACACACACACACACACACACACACACACACACACACGTAAACACGCACACACGCGCACACACACACATACACACACGATACGAAAGTATTTACGATGCACAATGGTGACCTAACTAGCATGACCTTTAAAAGACCTTTTTTCCTGTTTGTGTCCAGTCTGTGTGTGTTGCATGTTATGCTGTTCTGTTCTTTCTGTTCTGTTATGTAGTCCCTGTTCTCGTTCTGTTTCAATACCTCACCTTGTCCACTGTGAAATCAATCTGTTCTGTTCTCTGTTCTTCATATGACGTCATCACCCCATGTTCTCTCTTCCCATCACATTCTGTTCATGTTCCTCCTGTTAACGGTTGAAGAACGGGTCTTCTCTTCAGTTCGATGTTTTTCGAGGTCTGGAGGTTCTTCTTCTTCTTCTTCGACGACTTCGAAAGTCGGGGTTCTTCGAGAGGTCGAGACCTCGAGAGCCGAAGAACACAAACAAGGTTTCTTGGGTTACAGAAGGTCGGGAGACCTCCTGAGCGAAAAAGAAGAAGAAGAAGAAGAAGTAAAAGAAGAGGAAGAAAAAGAGGAAGCAGAAGAAGAGGAGGAAGAAGAAGAAGATGAACAGGAAGAAGAAGAAAACGAAGAGGAAGAAGAAGAAGGAGGAGAAGAATAGGAAAAAGGCGAGGAAGAAAAAGAAATAGAAGACGGAGAAAGAGAAGATGAAGAAGACAAAGAATAGGAAGAAGAATAAGGAGGAGAAGAAGACGAAGATGAAGAAGAAGAAGGAGAAGAAGACGAGGAAGAAAAAGAAAATGAAGACAAAGAAAGAGAAGATGAAGAAGACGAAGAATTGGAGGAAGAAGATGAAGACGAAGAAAAAGAAGAACAAGAAGAAGGACTATATATATATATATATATATATATATATATATATATATATATATATATGTATATATAATCCATCGATCACGGAGCCTCGAACCCAGGACTTTATGATTACGAGATCAGTCTGCCACTACCCATCTTGCCACGCAAAAGGTATATATGGATCGGAACCTGGGACGAACTGTAGGCTAGCAAGGTGAAACTTGTCAGGTGCACGGATCGTAATCGTGGTCGACATCGCTTCCTAGCCAACAGTTCGTCGCGAGTTCCGATCCTTTTGTACGCTCTGAGTGGCAAAATGGTAGCAGACTTGGCTCCTAATCTTAAAGGCCCGGGTTTGGGTTTCTAAACTGTTGGATTTGATGATCTGAAAGATATCGCTACAACTAGTTGTTTATTCATCATATATATATATATATATACGTATATATATATTATATATATATATATATATATACGTATATGTATATTATATATATATATTATATTTATATATATATATATATACATATATATATATATATATATATATATATATATATATATATATATATATATATATATATACATATATATATTGAGACTCGATCATAACCGGGATGGAGGAAATTTCATTTTCCGTAATGACTGCAGCTGTCCTTGGACGTTGATTGATGACCTCAAGGAGGAAGAGAGAAGACGAGCGAGAAGAACAACGAGAGGCCTTCGGGAGAAGAAGATGAGAGAAGAGGAAGAGAAAAAGAGGCAAGGGGTAAGGGGAAAGATAAAGGGGGAAAAAGGGGAAAGGGGAAGTGTGAGAGAGAGTGAGAGTGAGAGGAAGAGGAAGGGAAAGGGGAGAGGGAAGGGACGAAAGGGTTAGGAAGGGGACGGGGAAGGGTGGGAGAAAGAGGAAGAGGAAAGGAGAGAGGAATAGGAAGGGAAAGGGGAAAAGGAAGAGGAGAGGGCAGAGGAATAGGAAGGGGAAAAGGAATGGGGAGGAGAGGACCAGAAAGTGTGTGTGGGGGGGAGGGCCGCGATGGGAAAGGGAGAGAGAGAGAGAGAGAGAGAGAGAGAGAGAGAGAGAGAGAGAGAGAGAGAGAGAGAGAGAGAGAGAGAGAGAGAGAGAGAGAGAGAGAGAGAGAGAGAGAGAGAGAGAGAGAGAGAGAGGAAGAGGAAAGTGGGGAAGGGGAAAGGGAAAGGGGAATAGTGCAAGGAAGCAAAGGAAAGGAGATACAAAAGAGAAAAGAGAGAGGAGGAAGTAATGGGGGGAGAAAAGAGGAAGGATTATGGAAGGGTAAGAAAGGAGAGAAAAAGAGAGCGAAAGAGAGATAAAGGTTGAGTATGGAAGGCATAGGGGGAGAAATAAAGAAAAGAATAGGAAATTAAAAAAAAGAGGAATAGGAAAAGAGGAGAAAGGAAAAGAGGGGAAGCTTATACATCTGAAGAGAAAGAGTCAGGGAGTGGAAGAGAGTAAAAATATAGAAAAATATAGATGAAGATGTAGGAATGGGGAAGACAAAAGATTGTATAGAAATGTGATAGAAATAGGATGAAATATAGAAACAGAAATGCAGGGAGAGAGAGAGAGAGAGAGAGAGAGAGAGAGAGAGAGAGAGAGAGAGAGAGAGAGAGAGAGAGAGAGAGAGAGAGAGAGAGAGAGAGAGAGAGAGAGAGAGAGAGAGAGAGAGAGAGAGAGAGAGAGAGAGAGAGAGAGAGAGAGAGAGAGAGAGAGAGAAGAGAGAGAGAATCACTAACAAACCTTGTGAGGTACAGAAGAGTGACATAGACATCTCTCCTCCTCAGTCCTCCTCCTCTTCTTCTTCCTCCTCCTCTTACTCCTCCTCCCCCTCCTCCTCCTACTCGTCAGGAGGACGCAAGAGAAGCTCGATAACAATCTGGGCAGGCAAACAAGTCCCGTCAGGAGACGAAGAATACTGACGAAGGAGGAGGATGAGGATGAGGATGAGGAGGAGGATTAGGAGAGGGAGGAAAGGGAGGAGGAGGAAGAGGAGGAAGGAGAGGAGGAGAAAACAGAGGAGAAGGAGGAAGAGGAGGAGGAGAAGGAGGAGGAGGTGGAGGAGGAGGAAGCAGAGGAGAAGGAGGAAGAGGAGGAGGAGGAGGAGGATAAAGAGGAGGATGAAGAGGAGGAAGATGAGGAGGAAACAGAGGAGGAGGAGGAGGAGGAGGAAGCAGGGGAGGAGGAGGAGTAGGAGAAGGGGAGGATGAGAAGAAGGAAGAGGAGGAGGAGGAGTAAGTGGAGAAGGAGGAGGAGGAGGAGGAAGAGGAGGAGGAGGAGGAGGAGGAGGAGGAGGAGGTTAGGGCAATAACAACGATGGGAAACTAGTTAGTGGGAAGGGGCCAATGGCCAAATATTCGTTAACAAGAGCAAACGAATGAGAATGCTGGCAAAGAC
This sequence comes from Oratosquilla oratoria, assembly GCF_046742065.1. Classification (NCBI taxonomy): domain Eukaryota; kingdom Metazoa; phylum Arthropoda; class Malacostraca; order Stomatopoda; family Squillidae; genus Oratosquilla; species Oratosquilla oratoria. The sequence continues at coordinate 39,253,465 of NC_134782.1, forward strand.
AAGGGGCGGGGAGAGAGAAAGAGAGAGAGAGAGAGAGAGAGAGAGAGAGAGAGAGAGAGAGAGAGAGAGAGAGAGAGAGAGAGAGAGAGAGAGAGAGAGAGAGAGAGAGAGAGAGAGAGAGAGAGAGAGAGAGAGAGAGAGAGAGAGAGAGAGAGAGAGAGAGAGAGAGAGAGAGAGAGAGAGAGAGAGAGAGAGAGACTGTGAATGTTATTGTTATAAAAGAAAAGCTTCAGGACAAGTTTAATAATACCAATGTTGCTTTTGACTTTCCCAAAGTTCATTCATACGTACATACATACATATATATACGCGTACACACACACACACACACACACACACACACACACACACACACACACACACACACACACAACAGTATGTGTGTGTGTGTATATATATATATATATATATATATATATTATATATATATATATGTGTGTGTGTGTGTGTGTGTGTGTGTGTGTGTGTGTGTGTGTGTGTGTGTGTGTGTGTGTGTGTGTGTGTGTGTGTGTGTGTGTGTGTGTGTGTTGAGACATCCTGACAAGTTGAAGCGGGTGGGAAGAGGAAAGAGTGGTGTCTTATTCCGATTTTATTCTTGACTAGTTTCGCTCCATTCTTATGAAAAAGCCTGTAGCGAAACTAGTCAACAATGAACTCGGGTCAAGACTCCAGTCTTTCCTCTTCCCACCCACTTCATATATATATGTATATACATATATATATATATATATATATACATATATATATATATATACATATATATATATATATATATATATTATATATATATACATATATATATATATATATATATATATATATATATATACATATAAACGTATTTTTCACACTAGTGCTTTTTCGTGTGCGAAGAAATGATTATATGTTGGGTATTGTTTTTACACGGAGATGTGTGGGAAGGACATCTTTTTTGAGGCTGTGGCGCTCCGTGGGAAGCTCAGCATTCCACGTAACCACTCATGATCAAATCGTCTTTGCGCCAGCTTCCTCGTACATAGGTGTACACAGGTGTACATGGGTGTACATAGGTGTTGCATGTACGTCCTTCGATTGTACACCTCGGGTTGGTTGTACACACGTTTTCTTGAGTTTTTGCAAAATAATTGTTTGGTCTTTTTCTATACACTCTAGGTCATCGGAAACTGCTCTGTATCTCGAAGGCCCTTTTCACACTAGCGGTTTGAACCGCGCGAAAACCGCGGCGGTATCGCATAGTTAAAGAAAGCCTGCGCGATTGTGTGTGAACGCCCCCTTTGACTTACATTGTAATTGAACCGCCGCGGTTCAAACCGCTGGTGTGAACAGGGTCTTAGAGTTATGGATCTTCGGGTTAAGGTCACTGTCCTAAGGGAGATCTTGTTAGGTCACAGGTCACTCGTGATGTTTGATATGTCAGTAATTAATCTTTCATTAAATCACACTACTATGACCCTAAAATATTTTGATAAATAGCATAAGTAGTCAAGACATCGAGAAAGAGATTTAGAACCAAAAGTGAAGGAACGAAAATTCTCAAAACTAACAAAAGAAAAGGGATGACAACGGTTCGAACCCTGCCACCGGCGAAGGTAAACAAAGTAAATTCCACTCTACTAAGTCCTCTGTGAGGAGCACCGCCCTAGCCTCCCGTTAGAGGGGAGTTTGTGACGTTAAACCATATCATCACAAAAAAAAAAAAAAAAAAAAAAAAAAAAAAAAAAAAAAAAAAAAAAAAAAAAAAAAAAAAAAAAAAAAATAATAATAATGATAAACAAATAGATATATTTTCGAAACCAAAAGTGGAGGAATGAAAACTCTACCCTAAAAAAGAAAAAGAAAGAAAAAATCTGAGTAGAATATATATATGTGTATATATATATATATACATATATATATATACATACATATATATATATATATATATGCATATATATATATATATATATTAATATATATATATATTTATATATATATATATATATTCAAGCTAAACAAAAGAAAGTCTATTACTTTATCTAAGGCCACCAGTCGAGAAAACAGTCTAAGTCAGTCTACGGCCAGGTCTGTCCCGTAAAGTCTTTATGACATTCGGCTATTTTTCCTCCGACTGTTGGAGCAGATTTGCAGCCCTCAGCTTTCGGGAAGGAATCTGATCATATGCTGGAGGAAAATGAATTTCCTCCAGCATATCAAATGACAGTCTATGTATATTAATGAGAAAATAAAATTGTTTACGATAGTGATTTCATGGTGGGAAAAGTGTTGGAGGTGGGCGGTACCGCCGATTTATCGGAGGTTGGAGAAAAATAGCCCAGTGTGATAACTTTGGAAGGAAGAACATGACTGAGAGGAGATCTGAACCAGTGTTGAAGAAATACTGAACCAACCAGACATCCTAATTTCCTATCGGAAGGCTAAGACGGTGCCCCTTACAAAGGACTTTATAGCGTGAAATATGGTGACCCATGCCCTTGGTCCAACTCGCTAGTGGCAGAACGAAATACCGGCACCTCGACCTCCACCGCAAGAAACGACGCTCTAATCTGCTCGACCAACGAGTATCCATAGAGTAGTCTAATCAGAACATAAGAATGAAGAAGACTGCCAAGAGACCATAAGGCCTACACTAGGCAGCTCCGTATCCATCACCACCTGTCATCCCCATCCATAAAGTTGTCTAATCGTTTCTTAAAACAACTGATAGTTTCTGCGCTTACTACATGGTTACTAAATCTGTTCCATTCGTCGACCACCCTATTAGTAAACCAATTCTTGCCTATTTCCTTCTTAAATCTAAATTTGTCCAGTTTAAATCTATTACTACGAGTCCTGCCCTGTTGTTTTAATATGATGACCTTGTTTGCATCACCCTTGTTAAAGCCTTTGATCCACTTGAACACCTCTATTAGATCACCCCGCACTCTGCGTCTTTCCAGAGAGTGTAAGTTTAGGTGCCTAAGCCTCTCTTCGTAAGGCAAATTTCTGAGTCCTTGTATCATTTTGGTCATTCTTCTCTGTGCTTATTCTAGTGAATTGATGTCCATTCTGTAGGACAGGGATCAAAATTGTACCGCACAGTCAAGGATGGGTCTAACTGTCGCTAGATAGAGTTTGATAATTACCTCTGCACTTCTATTAGTAATCGTCCTAGCAATGAAACCTAATGCTCTGTTAACTTTATTCCTGGCGCTAATGCACTGTTTCCTAGTTTTAAGGTCCGGACTCACTAGAACTCCCAAGTCTCTCACTCATTTTCTCTAAAAGCGTGTTATCTAAGCTGTATCTATTTTTGGGGTTGTGTAGCCCTAAGTTTAACACGCTACATTTAGAGATATTGAAGTTCATTTGCCATTTCACCGACCATGTGAACAATTTGTTAAGATCATCTTGCAGAATCTCTGCACCGTCTCCCGACCTAATTAGGCGTCCTATTTTAGTGTCGTCCGCAAACTTACTAACATCACTATTTATCCAATCATCTAAGTCGTTTATGTACATAATGAACAACAAGGGACCAAAAACCGAGCCCTAGGGGACCCCACTAGTAACATTGCCCCACCTAGATTTTACTCCATTTATGGTGACCCGCTGTTTTCTGTTTCTGGTCCAAGCTCTAATCCATTCTAACACTTTTCCTCCTATGCCATGGGCTTTGATTTTACTTAGTAGTCTCTGGTGTGGCACCTTGTCGAACGCTTGCTAAAGTCAAGATAAATAACATCGTAATTATCATTGTTATCTGACGCCTTATATACTCTAGCGAATTAAATTATGTCTTTCGATTTGTTCTCTGAGTCTATTTACTATTACTGATTCAAGCATTTTTCCTATAACTGATGTCAAACTGATTGGCCTGTAGTTGCATATAGACGATCTATCTCCCTTCTTAAAAACAGGAACAACATTTGCCAGCCTCCAAGCAATAGGCACAAAACTAGTGTCTAGCGATTTATTAAATATTTCAGTTAACCGGTCGCAGATTTCAAATTTACACTCCTTAAGCATTCTCGGAAAAATTCGTCTGGACC
>NC_134782.1:39267492-39272492 GCF_046742065.1 Oratosquilla oratoria
CTTCCTCTTCCTCTTCTTCTTCTTGGGGGGGAGCTTTGTTGCTCCAGTGGTGCCTGTCCTCCTCTCCTCTCCTCTCTTTTCCTCTCACTCAAACTCTCCTTCTAATTTTCCAGTCCTCTTATTGTTGTCAATTTTCCTTAACTTTTATTTCTTTTGTTTTCTGTTTTTCTTTTCTGCCTTTATGTCTCTCTTTCCCTCTCTCCACTCCCTCTCTCTCTTTCTCTCTCTCTCTCTCTCTCTCTCTCTCTCTCTCTCTCTCTCTCTCTCTCTCTCTCTCTCTCTCTCTCTCTCTCTCTCTCTCTCTCTCTCTCTCTCTCTCTCTCTCTCTCTCTCTCTCTCTCTCTCTCTCTCTCCTATCGGCTAATAAGTCCCTTTTTATGTGAGGATATACCTCCATATTTACTATTGTGTATGTGAGTTTTTTTGTGTGTATGTGTGTGTGTGCGTGTGTATGTGTATGCGAGCGTATATGTGTGTATGCATATGTATGAGCAGTACGCTCGTTTTCTAATTTTCAAAATTTCATTTCTTATTTTCATTTTTCACTCTTGTAATCTTTTTTTCGGTTTTTCTTTTGTTTAGTCTTCCTTCGTGACCTCAAGGTCCAGCTAAGGTCACCCTCCGCTGAAGGACCAGGTCAAATCTACGTCATTATTTCCCTGACTGATGGGTGTCCTTTCCAGCCCCCCCCCTCTCTCTCTCTCTCTCTCTCTCTTTCTCTCTCTCTCTCTGGCAAATATAATCTCTGGGTGCTTATCACTTTTACCGTGACCCTCCCTCCACCCAGTAACTCCCCATCCACTCAGTGCCAATCCCCTCCCCCCAGCCTCCACCCAGTAAGCCCCCTCCCCCTTCCTTTCCCCCTCCCCATAGCCTTCACCCGATAAGCCCCCTCCCCCTCTCCTCTCCCCCAGCCTCCACCCAGTAAGCCCCCTCCCCCTTCCCTTCCCCCCTTCCCACAGCCTTCACCCAATAAGCCCCCTCCCCAACCTCCTCCCCCACCCTTCACCCAATAAGCCCCCTCCCCCTCCCCTCTCCCCCAGCCTCCACCCAGTAAGCCCCCTCCCCCTCCCCTCTCCCCCAGCCTCCACCCAGTAAGCACCCTCCCCTCCCCTCTCCCCTCTCCCCCAGCCTCCACCCAGTAAGCCCCCTCCCCCTCCACCCAGTGCCACTCCCCCTCCCCTCCCCCCAAAACCACCCGTAGCAGACACGAGCTCAGACCACCCAAATCCAGCTTATTGATCAAATTGTGTTTCTGCCATTCCTTCACTCACTCACTCACTCCTCTTCCTCCTTCTCCTCCTCCTCCTCCCTCCTCCTTTTCCTCCTCTTCGTTCATCGTTATCTCCTCGCTATTGGTCCTGTCCCTCTCCAGGACGAAACCGTACCAATTCTTCGTTTTTATTCTCTCTCTCTCTCTCTTTCTCTTTCTCTCTCTCCTTCACTCCCTCTCCCTCCCTTCTCCTTTACGCTATCCTCTTCCACCTCTCTCTTCTCCTCCTAACTCTCCACCCTTATTGAAGTCATTCCTCCGTTTGTTCTCCTCCTCCTCCTCCTCCTCCTCCTCCTCCTCCTCCTCCTCCTCCTCCTCCTTCTTCTTCTTCCTCCTCCTCCTTCCTCCCTCATCGTAACTCACTCCTTACCCTGTAGAATCCCAAATGCCCTCTTTCTCTTCTTCGTCCTCTTTTTCCTCTTTTCCTCCGAGTCGTGCAACAAAGCACTCATGTCTAGGTACCTCTTCCTCCTCCTCTTCCTCCTCCTCCTCCTTGTCCTCATCGTTCTTCTCGTCGTCCTCCTCTTCCTCCCCCTCCTCCTCCTCTTTTCCTCGACCTTGTCTCTCCCTCCTCCTTCGTGTACTCGTCCTCTTCCTCTTATTACCTTGTGTCCATCGTCTTCGTCCTCCTCCTCCTCCTCCTCGGCTTCCTCTCCTCGTCCTTCTCTTGTCTCCCTCGTCTTCGTCCTCCTCTTCCTCGTCTTCCACTCCTCGTCTTTACCTTGTCTCCATCGTCTTCGTCCTCTTCTTCCTTCTCCTCCTCCTCCTCTCCTTATTACCCTTCCATTCATCCACCTCCTCGTCTTCCTCTCCTCGTCATTCTCTTGTCTCCCTCGTCTTCCTCTCCTTGTCCTTCTCTTGCCTCCCTCGTCTTCGTCTTCGTCTTCGTCCTCCTCCTCCTCCTCCTCCTCCTCCTCCTCCTCCTCCTCCTCCTGGTCGTCGTCCTCATGATATCCTCTTTAGACTCCCCGTTAGGCCTTCCACCCACCACTCTCTTTCCTCCCCTTCCCCCCTTTCTCCCCTGTAAGCTCCCCCCCCCCCTCAGAACCCAGCTCGTTCTTTTCCTTCCTCGTCTTCCACCCCCCACCCCCTTCTTCTTAATTATTCCCCCCACTCCCTTCTGATGCCTATCTTGTCATTAGTCTGTTCATTTATTTTGTTATGTCTACCATCTCCATGCTCTCTTTTTCCTCTCTTTACTCTCTTTTTATTCCCTCGTTATTTCATTTTCTCTTTACTCTCCTTCTCTTTATTCTCTCTCCTTTTCTCTCACTTTCCCTCTCTGTGGTCTCTCTTTACTCTCATTTCATTCCCTCTTTAATTTCTCCTTACCCTCCCTCTCTTTATTCTCTCTCCTTTTCTCTCCCTTTCTCACTCTCCCTCTTTATTCTCTCTCTCCCTTTCTCTCTCTCTCTCTCCTCCTATTCTAACCAGAAAAAATAATTTAAAGTGTATCAGAATATTTCAAATGGATAAGCTGATATAATTATAAACTAAAAAATTATTTTGCAGAATAATAGTTATAAAGTGTACCACAGACATGACGAGGTGTTCCCCCCCCACTCACTCTACAAATACTCCCCCCTTCTATTCCTCCACCCCCTAATTCTCTCAGCTTTTCCTCCCCAATTCCTTCCCTCGCTCCCTTTCCTATTTCTCATAATCCCCCATCTCCCCCATCGCAATCCCCCCACTCCCACTATTCTCCCCACGCCTCTCTTATTCTCTCCCCCTCTCCCCCATCGTAATCCCCCACTCCCCCTCTCCTCCCCATGTCTCTTTCCTTCTCTCCCCTCAACCACATAACAAAGCATGCCCCCCACTCCACACATCCCTCCCCCCCACAGATTCTTCCCATTTCCTTCCTTCCTTCTCCCTCCCCCCCCACTTCCCCCTCCACTCCTCCACACTCTTCACTTTGGGATTTTTTCTCCCTGTGTGCCGAAAGGTCTCCTCCTCCTCCTCCTCCTCCTACTCCTCCTCCTACTCCTCTTCCTCCTCCTCCTCTTCATTTTCGTCTTCTCAACTTTGTGAATTGTATACCACTGAGGTTTCCTTCTGTGTTTCCATGTCCTCTTCCTCCTCCTCCTCCTCCTCCTCTTCCTCCTCCTCCTTCTACTCCTCCTCCTCCTCTTCCTTCTTCTCCTCTTCCTTCCATCTCTGCGTCTATTTCCCTTAATTGGTTCCTTTTCATTTCGCTCTTCTCGTCTCTTCTCTCTTTTTCTCCTTCCTCTTCTCGTTTTACGTCTTTTCTCATTTTTTCTCATCTTCGTCCTCTTCTTCTTCTTCTTCGTCCTCCTCCTCCTCCTCCTCCTTCCCCTCTTCTTCCCTCTATTTGCTCTCCCCATCTTCTTTCTATTTGTCGTCCTCTTCTTCCCTTCCTCCTCTTCCTCGTCCTCTTCTCCTTCTTCTTCCTTGCTTCCCTCCTCCTCTTCCTATTATTTGCCCTCATCCCTTTCTTCAACTCTGTTGTCCTCCTCTTCTCCTCCTTCTCCTCCTCTTCACTCCCCGCCACTCCATTTTTTATTCTTCTTCTATTCTACCTCTCATTACCTTTATCAACCCCTCTCCTCCTCCTCTTCTTCCTCTTCCTCCTCCTCTTCCCCCTGTCCCTTAATATAAGTCATTACTATTATCTTTCCTTTCCTCCTAATTAATTAGGGTTCAACCCATTTATTTTTAGCCCATTTTCTTACTTCCCTGACCCATTTCTTACCACGCTTAATTTATATACCTATTTACTTTATATCTATTTATTTATTCATTTATTTATTTTGCGCTCCCCCCACAGGCTACCCCCCCTACACTCTACGTTGCAGCTCTAATTCTGTCCTAATTTAATTGTTGGCCCCTCCCTAATTTTTTTTATTTCATTTTATTTCTTTGGATTACCCTAAAGCCTCTTGCCTTCCATTACCTCTTGGAGGGGAGAGGGGGTAGAGGGGGGAGAGGGAGGGAAAGTGGAGAGAGGGAGAGGGAGAGGAGGGGAAAGGGGAGAGGGAGGGGAAGAGAGGAAGAGGGAGGGGAGGAGGAAAGGGGGAGAGGGTAAGGGGAGGTGGAGAAGGGAAGAGAGGGAAGGGGAGGGGAAGGGGGAAGGGGAGGGTGGGAGAGGGGGAAAGGGGAGGGGAGAAGGGGAAGATGAGGAGGTAGAAAGGAGGTGAGGGGGAAGGGGAGGGGAAGAGGGGGAAGGTGAGATGGGAAGGGCGAGGTGGAGAAGGGAAGAGGGTGAAGGGGAGGGGGAGAGGGGGGAAAAGAAGGAGAGGTGGGGAGGGGGAAGAGGGGGAGGTGGATAGGGGGAGATAAGGTTGATTTCTCTTTGCTTATCACCACCAATTTAGATACGGGGACTCAAATGCTTGTACATTCCCCCCTTCCCCCTCTCCCGCCTTCTTTCTCCTTCTTCTCCTCCACTACTACCGAGGGGCAGACTATTCTAAGCAATTGTGGAGGTCCAAACTTCCTTGTTTTATTATGGAGGCGGAAAAAAAAAAAAAAAAAAAAAAAAAAAAAATATATATATATATATATATATATATATATATATATATATATAGAGAGAGAGAGAGAGAGAGAGCACCTGATTTGGAATATTATTTCTGTTTGCTCATTCCTTACTCTCAGCCTCCCCTCCCCTTCCTCCACCTCATCCCTTCCTCCACACTCTTCATCCTTTATTTCAAGTCTTCTAGAGACATTCTCACATTACCTCCTTTCGTTATACATGATA
>NC_134782.1:39279992-39282492 GCF_046742065.1 Oratosquilla oratoria
GATTATCATTTATTTTATATTATTTGTTTATTTGTTTTGTCATTATTTGCCCGTTTGTTTATTATTATTATTTGCTTGATTCTCATTTATCATTAGTTACATGTAAATTTCTTATTATTTACTATTTACCTGTTTGTTTATTTTTCAACTTTACCTATGCATTTATTTGTGTATTCTATCTATTATTTACATTAATATAGTTTTTATTTATTAATTTATTTATTTGCCATAATGATTTTTTCGCGTCCGACCTAGGTATGGACCAAAAGGTCTCCTGTCGGCATGCTCCGCCTTTGTAATATATATATATATATATATATATAATATATATATATATATATATATATATATATATACACATACATACATATACCAAAGGCTTTTTCCCCCTTACAAGGGAGGTAGCCAAAAAGACAAAGGCCTAAAAACCATTCACCCCATTCCATCCTTAAATACACTCCACTCCCCTCCACCCTCTACCCTCCCTCTTATCTTGGCACCTCCTGGATGACGGGTCATCCCTGCATCTTGTCCACTGCCCTGGGTCAGAGGCAGTGTCGCAAGACACAGCATATCCACAACAAGGCCGCTTCATTAAATCGGCGACCCCCCTCTCCGTCCCCCCCCCTGCATAAAAGGAGAAGACGGGGAGAAATCCCTTCTGGCTGCGTCAAATTTTGCTCACACATACTACCTCACCCCCATCCCCCACCCATTCCACCTCATGCATCACAACATCATCCATATACAACCATTCTCCATTCACCCCTGTCTTCTGTCCTCTCCCGTCCTTCCTCAACAGACATTCCCCTCTTCCCCAAAGCCCCCTTCACCCAATCCATCCATCTTATCCTAGGGCGTCCCCTCATGTTCACTCCCTCCACATCTGCCTTCCATGCCTCTTTTACTAGTCTTTCTTCACTAATTTTTTGCATGTGTCCGAACCACCCCAATACTCTTTCATCCACGCTATCTCTCAACTCCCTTACCACCCCTGTTCTCCTCTTCACCTCCTCATTTCTCACTCTATCCAGCATAGTAACCCCCATCATACTTCTCAGACACCTCATCTCAAATACATTCAAACTCCTTCTCTCTTCCTCTCTTATGTTCCATGTTTCTGCCCCATACAGTGCTGTTGGCACAATCACTCCTTCATACAGTCTCCTCTTCGCATCCATTCCCAAATGTCTATTCCTCATTACACTTTTTAATCCACCAAGGCATTTACTCACTTCTCTCAGTCTACATTCTACCTCCACCTCCACTCTACCCTTTCCTGCCACATTTGCACCCAAGTATCTAAAACTATCCATTTTCTCCAGTCGCTCTCCCTTATACTCACTTCCAGTCTGCTGCCACTTTCACCACTTGTACATCTCATCACTTTACTTTTACCCACATTTATCTTCAACTTTCTCCTTTCACATACTCTCCTAAACTCTGTCACCAACTTTCTCAATTCCTCCTCTGATCCTGCTACAAGCGCAGTGTCGTCCGCAAACAACAGCTGGCTCACCTCCCACTTTTCTCCATTTTCTTTAAACATCTCTAATCCCTGACCCACTACCCTTGCATTTACCTCTCGCACCACCCCATCCATGTATAAGTTGAACAGCCAGGGCGACATAACACATCCCTGACGAAGTCCCACCTTTACCTCGAACCACTCACTCTCTCCATTTCTAATCCTGACACATGCTCTACTACTCTCATAAAAACTCTTGACAGCTCCTAGAAGCTTTCCTCCTATCCCATATATCTGCAAAACCTCCCACAGTGCCTTCCTGTCTACCCTGTCATAAGCCTTTTCCAGATCCATAAAAGCCCCCAAAAAACATTCTTACCTTTTCCTATAGCTTTCTCACATATCTGTCTTACCACAAAAATCTGATCTACGCAACCTCTACCTGTCCTAAATCCACACTGTTCCTCGCCAATTACTCCCTCTATTCCTCTCCTAATCCTCCCAATCAAGATCTTCCTATAAGCCTTCCCAACTACACTCAACAAGCTGATCTCTCTGAAACTACTACATTCAAACTTATCCCCTTTTCTCTGGCACTCTACCCCTCTTAAACAAACATTAAATAACCTCACCAGCCAGACCACCATCACTGTACCTCCTTTTTTTAGACATTCTGCATGGCATCCATCCAGACCAGGTGCCTTACCTGCTGTCATCATCTTAACAACTGCCTTCACTTCATCCTTCCCTATTTCTCCTCCATTTTCCTCACTCATCACTCTCATTTTCTTAGCACTTACCACTGCAACTATCTTTCCCTCCCTATCCTCCTTCACATTTAGCAACTCCCTAAAATACTCTGACCATCTTCCCCCTTACTGCCTTCTCTTCCATTATCATCTCTCCATCTGCACCTTTTACCTTTTCTTCTCTACTTGATTCACCTCCTCTTCCTCTCTTAATTTCTTTCCAAAACATCTTTTCATTACTTTCAAAATTCTGTCATACTCTCACCCCATTTCACGTCTGCTC
>NC_134782.1:39284992-39287492 GCF_046742065.1 Oratosquilla oratoria
CCTCAGGTCACAAGACAAAAGGTCCAAAGTCGCGTGTGGAGAGAGAGAAAAAAGAAAAGTAAGACTGGAAGGCCTATGACCTTGAATAAGAAAGTTTAAAAGACCTGAGGCATTTTCAAAATTATTTGGTTACAAAAGCGTTGATTTTTTTTTTTTAAAGAAGAAGACAGGATGTGTCTGAATGGACGGTCTTCGAAGAACCAAGTTAAAAAAAAAAAAAAAAAAAAAAATACCTAGAAAGAAAACCATAATTTTGGATCAAAGAATGGTTTTAAGGAACTACAAATTCGTTTTTGAAGTAACTTTTAAAGATTTACACACAATAAGTTTTCCAAGTAGAGCTGGCCGACTTTGGAAAAGACTGTCGCAAGTTCAGTGACTTTGGGAGAAGAGTAGGAAGAGGAGGAGGAGGAGGAGGTGGAGGAGGAGATAGGAGAGAGAGGAGGTGGAGGAGGAGATAGGAGGAGGAGGAGGAGGAGGAGGAGGAGGAGGAGGAGGAGGAGGTAGGAGGAGGAGATAGGAGGAGGAAGAGTATGAGTAGGAGAAGAAAGGAAGAGGGAAGAGAGAGAGGAGGGAGAAGGAGGAGGAGGAGAGAGGAGGAGGGAGGAGGGGGAGGAAGAGGAGGAGGCTGGGCTCAGATGAGAGATGAGACAGGAGGAGGTGTAGTAATGAGGAGGTAAAGGAGGAGGAGGAGGAGGAGAAAGAAAATATGAAGAGGAGGAAGAGGACAAAAAGGAGAAGGAACAGTGGAACAAAGAGGAAGAAAGAGGGAGATAAAGGGTGAGATGATCAGGAAGAAGAGGAAGAAGAGGAGGAGGAATAAGATAATAAGGAGCGAAGGAGGAGGAAGAGTATGAGAAGAAAGAGAGGAGAAGAAAAATAAGGAGGAGGAGAAGGAGGAGGGGATGAAAGACAAAGAGGAAGAGGAAGAGGAGGAAGTGAAGGGGGAAGAGATAAAAGAAGATAGAGATAAGGTGTGTAGGGGAAGGCAGAAGAGGAAGAGGAAGAAGAGGAGGACGAGACAAGGACGAAGGAAGAAGAGGGTGAGAAGGAAGAGGGTAGACACAAGTAAAGTTGGTGGAGAAGGTGTTAGAAGAGGAAGAGGAAGAAAAGGAAGAGGGAGAAGAGGAAGAGGAAGACGAGACAAGGAAGGAGGAAGATAAAGAAAATGAAGATGAAAATGAAGAGGATGACGATAACGAGGACGAGGAGGAAGAGAAGGAGAAGATAGAGGAGGAGGAGGAAGAGGAAGAAAAGGAAGAGAGAGAAGAGGAAGAGGATGAAGAGGAAGACGAGACAAGGAAGAAGGAGGAAGATAAAGAAAATGAAGATGAAAATGAAGAGGATGACGATAACGAGGACGAGGAGGAAGAGAAGGAAAAGATAGGAGGAGGAAAAGGAGGAGGAGGAGGAGGAGGAATAGGAAAATGAAGATGAAAATGAAGATATTGAAGATAAAGATGAAGAGGAGAACGAAGACATAGAAAAGGACGAAGACGAGGACAAGGGTGAGGACGAAGAGGAGGATGACGAGGACGAGAAGGAAGAGGATGAGGAAGAGGGGAAAGAGGAAAAGGAAGAGGAAGAAAAGGAACAAGAGAAAAAAGGACAAGAGGAAGGAGAGGAAGATGAAGAAGAGAAAGAGAAAGATGGGTAAGAGGAAGAGGAGGAAAAGGAGAAACAGGAAGAAGAAGACAGGAAGGCAGAGGAGGAAGAGGAGAACAAGAATGAAGACGTGGAACAAGAGGAGGAGGATGAGGAGGAAGAGGATAAGGACGATGAGAAGAGAGTGGAGGAGGTGGAGGAGGAAGAGGAGGAGGAGGGGGAGCATGAGGAGGAGGAAGAGGAAGAGAAATAGGACGACGAGAAGAGAGTGGAGTTGGAGGAGGAAGAGGAGGAGGAGGGGAAGGATGAGGAGGAGGAGGACGACGAGAAGAGAGTGGAGTAGGAGGAGGAGGGGGAAGGGGAAGAAGATGAAGAGGAAAAGGAAGAAGAGGAGGACGACGAGAAGAGAATGGAGGAAGAAGAGGAAGAGAAAGGTTTGAGGGAAGGAGGAGGAGAAGGAGGAGGAGGAGGAGGAGGAGGAGGAGGAGGAGGAGGAGGAGGAGGAGGAGGAGGAGGAGGAGGAGGGGGAGGTAGTTCGAGTCTTGAATGGTGACTAACGAGGACCTCCAGGCAACTGCAGACTCCTCCGCCTTTGTGTCTCTCCAAGTCGTGCTTGCGTCTTCGTCTTCGTCTTCGTCGTCGTCGTCGTCTTCGTCGTCGTTACCTCCTCCTCCTCTTCTTCTTCCTCTTCCTTCTCTTCCTCTTCCTTCTCTTCTCGTTATCTTCTTCTTTCAGGATGTTCTGTTGATTTCCATCTCAGTCTTCCTTCTCTTCCTCCTCCTCTTCTTCCTTCTTCCTTCATTCACGATGTTCTCTTGTCTTCCATCTCCTTCCTCCTCATCTTCTTCTCTTCATTCATGATAGTCTGTTGTTTTCCCTCAGTCTTCTTCCTCTT
>NC_134782.1:39294992-39297492 GCF_046742065.1 Oratosquilla oratoria
AGTTGGGGAGAGAGTTTTTTGTTGGACATCAAGGAGAAACCACTAAAGACTCAAGACTGTCATATTTTGAGTTTTTTGAGAATTCTTCAAGGCATATTCGAGTATGGGATTAAGAAGGAGACAAGAGGAGGATGATGATGACATGACGTCACACTCTGTTAGAACACTTGGGCCGAAGTCGTTCTCGTCCTCAATGAAGCGAATGTGATAGATGCAAGATCAAGTGCCACTTTCTTTCTGCTCTTCGTCATTTACTCGAAGACCTCTCGAAATTCGATTTTTTTTTTGTGTATAAAATGTCACGAAGCAAGGCTGAATCCATCTTGATCGAATACTTTGTCCATGCCAGATGACTTTATTTAGTTCTGAGAGGGGTAGAGGGGGGCTTATAAAGCCTCAGTCTGACGGTGTGGGGGCTGGGAAGGGGGCTGGGATTGGCTAAAGATCAGCATTTTATTATCATTTTGCAGTGCAAAGGTGCTGGAGAAGATGAAGGCGGGGTTAAGCCTCTTGTCAAACACTTCATAGGCATAGCGTCATTCCCTGCGTCATGTTTCAGTTCATTAGAGAGAAGAACTTGGAGTTTGTGTGTCTGGGTCTGTCTATGTATTTCTCAAAGGACTCTCTGCCTGCCTTCCACTCAGGTCATTTATGATATAATCCAACTTCTGAGGCGGAAAAGGCATCTCAACTTTTCCTTCATTTCCTTTGCGGGACGGAAATAAACTTCTTCTTCATTTCAGAACTGAATTGCTCCTTTGGCAATTGCAGACCTGAAGGTTTTCATTTTTTTTTTTTTCGTTCATCCGGCAAATTGTCATTTTGGGAGTTCTGTAAGCTCTCCGAGTTTTATTTGAAGAGGCTCCTTCAAAGGGGTAGAAGACTTCCACAGCCTCTCCTCACAATGTGCTATCATCAGAATATCGTAAATTATGCTAACTTGTTCAGCGTTGTCTTTTAAACACGCATTAAATCTTTGGGAAAAGATTTCTGTTAGATTGTTATTCAAGACTCGGAAGCGCATTGAGAGAATCATGCAGGACACACACACACACACACACACACACACACACACACACACACACACACACACACACACACACACACACACACACACACACACACACACACACACACATGGCGCTGTGGTTAGAGCTCTGGCCTGCCACTACGGAGGTCTGGGTTCGATCCTCGCCCGGGGCTGAAATAATTTCAGTATCGCAGCGCTGAGGGGTGTTACTCCAACTCTCGTGGGCGGGGAGTTGGGGGTGTGTGTGTGTGCAAGGTCATAGCATTACCCATAGATCGGACCTACGAGCTCTGAGCTCTCTTCCAGGAGGGAAATAGCTGTCGATCACGAGTCGAGTGAATACACACATATGTACACACACAGGAAAGATATACACACGTACACACATAACTAATTCAAAAGTAGACAAAAAATTAGGAGATAAAAATATAGACATCTATTTCCAAGTACTTAATGTATATAGATACATGTATCTGTATATATACTGATGCATATCTAAATACATATAATAATACTGGGACTACAACAAATATTCTGTCCCTCCCTCCCTTCCCCCCTCTTTCTCTCTCTCTCTCTCTCTCTCTCTCTCTCTCTCTCTCTCTCTCTCTCTCTCTCTCTCTCTCTCTCTCTCTCTCTCTCTCTCTCTCTCTCTCTCTCTCTCTATTTATTTTCACGATAAAGGAAGAGAGAACGTTTCACTCTTATGATCTGATTTGGGTCTGAAGCAGACCCCATTGGGGAGAGATACATAACAATATATATGCATATACATATATATATATATATATATATATATATGTATATGTATATATATGTGTGTATGTGTGTGTGTGTGTGTGTGTGTGTGTGTGTGTGTGTGTGTGTGTGTGTGTGTGTGTGTGTGTGTGTGTGTGTGTGTGTGTGTGTGTGTGTGTGTGTGTGTGTGTGTGTGTGTGTGTGTGTGTGTGTGTGTGTGTGTGTGTGTGTGTGTGTGTGTGTGTGTGTATGTGTGTGTGAACCTTAGTCGATTTGTTCCATTGTCTTAGCCTGAAAACAGCAGTTCATAGGTAAAGGGCCTGCGACCGAAAACTCAAGTAATTACATGGAAACATAACAAAGAGAATGATGACGCACTCCAAAGAAACGAAAACAAGATTTTGACTTTTGGAGAATCTATCATTGGGGGGGGGGAAGAGGAAATCCTAACAAACATCCATTTAGCTTTGAATACGTGTTATTACCGTGGAAAATAACACAAAATAACGAAGCTTCGTACGGTACTGCATGTCAACACACTTAAAGTTTATCCGCATATATAACATAAACACATTCGAAAACCGAAAAACACGGACACACATACACACACACACACACACACACACACACACATACACACACGCACACACACACACACACGCGCGCGCGCGCGTGCAGTGGTAGAGTTCCCGGCTGCCACTACGGCGGTCCGGGTTCGAATCCCCCCCAGGGTTG
>NC_134782.1:39302492-39307492 GCF_046742065.1 Oratosquilla oratoria
CACAGGTCATTGGGGTTACAGGGAGGGTGCATGGGGAGGGGGGAGAGGAGAGGGAGAGAGTGGTAGAGGGGGGTTGAAGGGGGAAGAGCGGGAGAGGGGGAGTTGAAGAGGGGGGAGTAGGGACAATGAGAGGAGAAAGGAGTGAAGAAGATGGGAAGAGGAAGGAGGAGCTAAACAGAATAGGAGGGGGGAGGGGGGAAAGGGCGCAGGATGGAGTAGCGGGGAGAGGGGAGGGGGAGATGGGAGGGGGAGATGGGAGAAGCGGGAGGTTGAGGAGGGGGAGATGGGAGAGGGGGTGGAGAGGGGTGATGGAGGAGGGAGAGATGGAAGCGGGGGGAGATAGAGGAGGGGAGAGATGGAGGAGGGGGAGATGGAGTAGGAGGGCAATGGAGGAGGAGTTAATGAAGACAGATAAAGATGTGAGAGAGCAAAGAGATGAGAAATGAATGGGGGGGGGAGGGGGGAATGGGGGAGAAAAGTTGGGAGGATTGAAAAGAATTCCGCAGAAGTGGAGGGAATTATGGAGGGTGGGAGGGGAGGAGGTGGAGGGTTGGGGAGTCTTGTATGAACTGGAGGGAGGGAGGAACAAAGGGAGGGAGGGAGGGAGGGAGGGAAGGGAGGAGGGCATCCAAGAGGAAGAGGAGAGAGGAAGAGATGGACACTGTAAAAGAGGAAGAAGAGGAAGAGGAGGAGGAGGAGTAGGAGCAGGAGAAAGACAAGGAAGAACACTAGGGGGAGAATGAGGGGAGTAGAGAAAGAGAGAGAGAAAGAGAAAGAGAGAGAGAGAGAGAGAGAGAGAGAGAGAGAGAGAGAGAGAGAGAGAGAGAGAGAGAGAGAGAGAGAGAGAGAGAGAGAGAGAGAGAGAGAGAGAGAGAGAGGGGGGAAGAGAGAGAGAATGTAGGAAACTAGAGAAAACGAAGAAGAGAGTTAAGGACGCTGAGTGGGGCGAGGTTAGGACAAGGTTGGCCAAACTGGAGGCTTTTCGAGTTTTGACTTCGACAAGAACAAAGAATCTCAAAATTTCTGGAAGACTTCTCCGGAACACAATCTTCTAAGCGGCGTCACGATACACAGTTCCGAGGTAATATTTCCGGTGGTTCCATTGTTCCGGTAGGTTCCGATAGGTTCCGTTGGTACTGTGGTTCTAATGTTCCGGTGTTCCGTTGTTCCTGTAGGTTCTGGTGTTCCAGTATGCTCCGATAGGTTCCGTTGTTTCTGTGGTTCTAGTGTTCCAGTGGGTTCCGTTGTTCCGGTGGTTCCGGTGTTCCAATGGTTCCGTTGTTCCGGTGGTTCCGTTGTTCCCGCACTATATATAACATCCCTAACTCATTTATAAACAGAAACGGCATTAACTCCTTCCCTACCAGGTTTTATTACTCGTAAGTCTCGCCGAAGAAAGCTTCTGGGGTTCTTGGGGACACAAGAGGGCCGTCGTCGACCTCAGGAGTCCACCGAAGAAGAAGACTTCTGGTTTTTTTGGGGGGCACAAGAGGAGCGTCGACCTCAGGAGTCCATAGAGGAAGACTTCTGGGGTTCTTTGGGGCACAAGAGGACCGTCGACCTCAGGAGTCCATAGAAGAAGAAGACTTCTGGGGTTCTTTGGGGCACAAGAGAACCGTCGATTTCAGGAGTCCATCGAGGAAGAAGACTTCTGGGGTTCTTTGGGGAACAAGAAAGCCGTCGACCTCAGGAGTCCATCGAGGAAGAAGACTTCTGGGGTTCTTTGGGGCACAAGAGGGCCGTCGACCTCAGGAGTCCACCGAAGAAGAAGACTTCTGGTTTTTTGGGGGGAACAAAAGGGCTGTCGACCTCCGGAGTCCATCGATGTAAAGGAAGAAGACTTCGAGCAGGGATGGAGGAACCTCCCAGAGTCTTCGCCTATTCGATACGATAAGACATATTTGAGATGTTCTTATGCTTGTCGATACACGATTTTATTCATAACAGAAGAGGATGGGAGGGAGGAAGAGGAGGGCTATTGAGGGGCCAGAGGCGATAAATTTGAGACTATTATATCTATCTATATACCAAGGGCTTACTTCCCCCTTATAAGGGGGGTAGCCAAATCAAAAGCACGCACCCACTCCCATTCCACTCCCATCCACCATCTTTGTTTCTCTCTGTCTCCTGCCTGCTACCCGGGTCAGAAGCAATGTAGTAGGACATAGCACATCCACAGCAAGGCCGCTTCATTTATATGTCAAACCCTCCTCTCCGTGGTAACAGTTGGTGGAATTATAACACAGACACACAGTTCCCATTGCCCCAAGATTAATTTGAGGTCTTCATGTACAGTTTCCACCAATGAGAGACGCGGGCGTTATTACCATCCGCCCACTGCGCAACCTGGGCGTGGGAATGGGTGTGGGGAGTGTCTTCCAATTACATCTGAGGACTGGTGGGCGTGCGGGCGTGAGGAACTTCGAATAGAGTCACAGCTCAACCAAAAATATGAAAACGGCTTTTGGCTTAAGCAAACATTGAAGCTGAAAGCTCAAGATGAGTTGTAAGGAAAAGGAGGAAAAAAAAGGGGGGGGAGGGGAGGAAAAGGAGGGTGAAAAAGAACCGCAGAGAATTTGGACGCATCAAGGCATCAAAAAGTTTTACACCAACACGACTTGGAGAAGAAAAAGACAAAGAAGTAGACGAAGAAGGAAAAGAAGAAAAAGAAGTAGAAGGGTATGAAGAAAAAGATAAAGAAAAAGAAGAAGAAGAGGGAGAAGAAAAAGAAGCTGAAGATGATGAAGAAGAAGAAGAAGGGCAAGAAAAAGAAGAAAGCACAGAAGGCGAAGGAGGAGAAGAAGAAGAAGAAGAAGGGGAAGAAGAAGAAGAAGCAGAAGAAGGGCAAAAAGAAAAGAAGTATAAGATGATGAAGAAGAAGAAGAAGAAGGGAAAGAAGACGAAGAAGAAGAGGAAGAAGATGGAGAAGAAGAAGAAGGGGAAGAGGAAGAACCAGTAGGTGATGAAGACGATGAAGAAGAAAGGGAAGAAGAAGTAGAAATAGATGAAGAAAATCAAGAAGTAGAATAAGGTGAAGAAAAAGAATGAAAAGAGGGTGAGGAGCCTAGGGCAGGAGGCGCTGAGTAGTTGCGGCCGAAGCCGTCACGAATGTGCTTTGGGGACTGTTGGAGAACCATGTAACTACCCTCACTGCTGGGACTCAAAGAGGAGGAAGAAGAAGAAAAAGAAGAAAGAATGAAGGGCAGTATCGTGTGGTAATGTAGTCATATATAAAAAATAAAAAAAATTCAGTTAAGTAATTAAGTTAAGCAGTGCTTTTCCGTACAAAATTAAACAGTATTTTCATTCTCGGGCGATAGAGGGCAGGAGAATCGCCTACACCGAATGAAATAAAACAAATGAAACAATAAAATAAGCAAAGATACGATGGAGTAGAATATATCAAAAAACAAATAAATAAAGAGAAGGTAAATTTAAATCAAAATAGAATAAATGAAAATGAGAATGAAATAAAAAAAAATGATACGAAAATGAGGTTAAAAAAACAGATTAAAAACAAAAAATAAAACCAAAATAAAATAAGAACAAAACAAAACAAACAGAATAGAGAATAAATGAGAATAGAACTGAAATAAAATAACACGAAAATGAGGTTAAAAAACAGAACAAAAACAAAAAATAAAACCAAAATAAAATAAAAACAAAACAACACAGATTAGATAAAAAAAAACAAAAAAAACAGCAGATTAATCCATTCTTTACCGACAGAACTCAAAATCGAAGGAATTCGACAAGAGAGTCGGGCGGAGGACCTAAGGCGAGGAAGAGGACGATCTCCTTCGAGACCAACACAAGAGATCTTCGAGACCAACACAAGAGACGAGAACGACATCGAGGACGGTCGGTGGCTGGTGAATGGTTGGGGCCAATGAGAGAATAGTTGGAGTTAGACAAATAGTTGGAGAAATAGTTGGACAAATAGTTAAACAAACAGTTAGACAAATTGAGATTTAAGAAGGAAATAGGCAAGAATTGGTTTACTAATAGGGTGGTCGATGAATGGAATAGACTTAGTAACCATGTAGTAAGCGCTGAAACTATCAGTTGTTTTAAGAAACGGTTAGACAACTTTATGGATGGGGATGACAGGTGGTAATGGACATGGAACTGCCTAGCATAGTCCTCATGGTATCTTGCAGTCTCCTTAATAATTCTTATGTTCTCATGTTATACGGGGCTCCCCCCGAAAAGGATAGTTGTCCTGGAAGGGGGGATAGTGGGTTAAATAATAGTAGGTTAGATGGTAGGCAGTAGTAGATAGTAGTAGGTTGGATAGTAGGTAGTAGTAGGTTAGATGGTAGGCAGTAGTAGATAGTAGTAGGTTGGATAGTAAGTGGTAGTAGGTTAGTTCGTTGGTTGTAGTAGGTTAGTAGTAAAGAGTAGTAAGTTGGACAGAAGATAGCAGTAGGTTAGTAGTATAGATAGTAGGTTAGATTGTAGATAGCGGTAGGTTAGTAGTAGATAGTAGGAGGTTGGACAGTAGATAAGTAAGTCAGTAGTACACAGCAGGAGGTTGTATAGTAGATAGTAGTAGTTTAGATAGTAGGGAATAGTATGGGGATAGTAAGGGGATAGTAAGGGAGTGGTAGCAGCGTTGCTAGTGGATAGTTGTGAGTGGTGCCCTCTGTCTGGGTAAAGGGAGCCAAAGGACTGGAAGGAGTGACTTCAAGGTTCGTTAATGAAAGAACGGGGAGGGGGAAGGAGGGGAGAGGAGGGATGGGAGGGGGAAGTTGGAGGAAGGAGTGGGGGGAGGGGGGAAGGGAGAGGAGGGATGGAATGGTGGAACAGGGAGGAAGGAGTGGGGTAGGAAGGAGGGGAAGGGATGGAAGAAGGGGGAGGGAGGAGGGAGGGATGGGATGGGAGGGGGAAGAGGGAGGAAGGAGTGAGGGTAGGAAGGAGTGGTGGTAGGAAGGAGGGGAAGGGATGGGAAGAGAGAGATGGGAAGTGGAAGAATGAGAAAGGAGTGGAGGGAGGAGGGA
>NC_134782.1:39312492-39322492 GCF_046742065.1 Oratosquilla oratoria
TCAAATTGAAATGAACAGCATGGGAAGACGGAGCCTTCATTAATACGACGTTTTTCTTGTTACATCTTTATCACGTACATAGTCGTAATAGACATGACTGAGATTAAATAAGAGGAACGGGGGGGGAACGGGGGGGAGGGAGAGTGGGAGGGAGTGAGGAGGGGTTACTGACTACTAGGAAAGGTTAAGGAGAAGGTGGACCAAATGTCTGGGAACAGGAAAGGTTAAGCTGGAACAATGGACTGAATGAAGGACATCAGTTCAGGCAGACTTGTCAGCAACTGCCCCAAAGGATTACAAAGGAGGATTACAAAGGCGGAGCATGCCGACAGGAGACCTTGGAGGTGGGGTGAGATATGCCTTGGCTGAACAAAATCGCCTGGAAACATCTTGAACAAATGTCAAAGTCGACGAAGAATAATGACACCTTAGTATCTTTCCAGAGATCTTGAAGTCCATTAAAGTTCTCTCCTGTAAACGTTCTTCACCCACAGACCCTTTACCTTAGTATTAAAGGGACTTTAAGGTCTTTATTGGAGTTCAGAGGACCACTCCCCTTAATCCAGAGGCCCTAAAAGGGTTAAGGTGCCACTGGCACTATCCGGGGAGGTGGGGGGGAGGGGGAGATTCTTCCAAACGACGTACCCCCTTCGTGCCTTTGTTTCGAGTTGGTGGCACTCACTCTGCAAAAGTCTCCCGACCCTAATTGGCACTCTGGCTCCCTCCGAACGCGTCCTGGTGCCTCCCACCCCCGCCGGCCCTCGGAGGGGATCTTCTCCCCCCTCTCTCCCCACCCCACCTACTCCACCTCTGCAAGTTTTTGATGCCAAGCGGCGTTTTTGCCGAACATCGGAATTGACTCCAGTGTCGAACTCAACTTCAGAGCCGAGAGCGGTGGTCTGCCGAGGGGATTACAGGAACTGGGAGTGTGAGGGAGTGTGAGGATGAGGGAGTGCGAGGATGAGGGAGTGTGAGGATGAGGGAGTGCGAGGATGAGGGATTGTCAGGATGAGGAAGTGTGAGGATGAGGGAGTGTGAGGATGACGGAGTACGAGGATGAGGGAGTGTGAGGATGAGGGAGTGCGAAGAAGTGTGCGGGAGAGTGAGGGAGTGTAAGGGAGTGTGTAGGAGTGCGACTGTAAAGTAGTGTGAATGTGAGGGAGTGTGAGTGCGAGGGAGTGTGGGAGTTAAAGGCACGTGAGTGTGAAAGATGTGAGGGATTGTGAGGGAGTGTGAAAGAGTTTAAATGATTGTGAGAGAGAGTGAGAGACTGTGTGAGGCTGAGGGAGCGTGAGGAAGTACGACGGAGTGTGAAGGAGTGTACGGGAGTCGGACACACAAAAGGACAAAACTCTCACGAACTCACAAAGTCTTTGTATCTTTCTGGAGTCACGTAGAGTGTTATCACACTGGGCTATTTTTCCTCCGACATCCTACCTCCAACCTCCATTTGAATAACTGGAATATGACTTCGTTTACAGATATCTAGACTTATCTAAGAAAACTTCAACAGTATGTCTAACATTCGTATAGATTTACAAATCTCTTAGTTCACCATTCAGTTTTGTTGTATATAACAGAAAGATAATTTGATATTCGGAGATCTGAAAATTCAGATATTGTAACCGAAGTCGTTTTTACTCAAACGAACTCTCAGTGTGATAACGACCTTGAGACACTTCTCTCGCTGGCCCTATCTCCGTCATCGCCTCCTTCATCAGATCGTTTCAGGACCTTTGCCTATTCTGTTCTGAAAGGCACCAAACGATGGAGTCGTTCAGGTGATGGAAGCTGAAATTGCCGAAATTGATTATTTGAAAGAAATGACTCCAATGAGGGATTTGTTCCATACTTTAGTTAAAAGAGCGAAGTGAAGAAAAGTCTCCTTCGTATGGAACTATACCTAGTTGTTGGCATTAGGAACTGTGTAGAGCGGGAGATATCTGACGGCAGACTGTAGTCGGTTCCAACCCAGGGTATTAGTTCGTATCAGGTTACAGCTCTTTTAGATGGTCTGTGTGGCATATTTGTGTTACGGGTCCCAGATCGAGGCTTTGAAGCGGTTGTATTTGATTATTTAAAATAATTTACTACAATATGTATATACACACACACACACACACACACACACACACACACACACACACACACACACATATATATATATATATATACATATATATATATACATATATATATATATATATATATATATATATATATATATGAGATCAAGATAAATACGTTTTTGTATTTATGAATTCATATGATTGTGTTTATGCTCTTATACGTTCTTGTTTACGTATTTATATATGTACGTTCGCGTGCAAACATGTCTTTAAATATCTGTATTTATTTGTTTACATGCTTACATCCTTAGATGTTTACATATTTATGCCTATTTGTTTATTTGTAAGTTATGTGTTTATATATTCATATGTACATTTGTATGGTTATATAAAAACAAATTATACAATTATGTGATTAAGCATTTATACAGGGAAATATATCTATATATTCTAATACTCACAGGTACAAATACATAATATATATATATATATATATATATACATATATATATACATATATATATATATGTGTATATATATATATATATATGTGTGTGTGTGTGTGTGTGTGTGTGTGTGTGTATAATATATATATATATATACTGAGAGAGAAAAAGAGCAAGAGGAGAGAGAGAGAGAGAGAGAGAGAGAGAGAGAGAGAGAGAGAGAGAGAGAGAGAGAGAGAGAGAGAGAGAGAGAGAGAGAGAGAGAGAGAGAGAGCAAGCAAGCGCCTGAAAGAGATGGAATTGGGGAGGCTGGGAGAGAGGGAAAGAGAGGGAGAGAGAGAGAGAGGGGGAGAGAGATGGGACGAGAGAATGTAAAGGGAAAATGCTTGGCACTGAAAGGAGGAGAGCGAGAAAGACTGATCGCCTCTAAAAAGATGAAAGGGACGAAGAGGAAGGTCGATACGACGAAGGAAAGGTTTGGGGGGATGGGGGGATGAGGGGGGAAGGGAGGGGAGAAGGGAGGGGGAAGGGAGAAGAGCGTAGTGTGACGTAGAGCGTTGAATTTCCATCTCAGGTCATTACGCTCAGAAATGACGTTGGCGTTGGAAGTTATATGATAAATGTACAGTGATAAAGTATATGTATACACATTAGCAAACATGTTTACATACGTACACACACTTTCTCTCTCTCTCTCTCTCTCTCTCTCTCTCTCTCTCTCTCTCTCTCTCTCTCTCTCTCTCTCTCTCTCTCTCTATCTCGCACTCTCTCTTTTGTATATATGTACAGTTACTCAAAATTGAAAACGGACGCTTTTAAAGAATATCAAACTTGAAAATAGATTTTCAGTTGGTAGGCCTGATGATAAACTCGCCCTCTCGACTCCTCAATCCTACAAATAAACTCTTCTGATTGACACATTTTTCGCTAAACGTGTCATAGAATCGAGATAAGTCTAGATGACGAAGAACTGAGACCAGGAGCTGATGTAAAGATGATAAAAAACGAGAATGAAGAACTTGTAAATATGTCGCCTGGATGTCGGAAGGATGTCGACAAATTGTCGACATTTTGAGGTCCGACATTAACTTTTTTTTATATATTCTTTTGGGTTCTGCTTGGATAATTTTTGGTTTAAGAAGGAAATAAACAAGAACTGGTTTACCAACAGTGTGGTTAACGAATGGAATAGACTTAGTGACCATTTAGTGAGCGCTGAAACAACTGGTTGTTTTAAGGGAAGATGAGATAATTTTATGGATGGGAATGATAGGTGGTAGAGGACATGGAACTGCCTAGTATGTGCCTTATGGTATTATGCAGCCGCCTCCATTCTTATGCTCTTATATTAAACACATGTTAATTAACTTTGTCATTACACGTTTTAACTTGGGTATTTTTTATGTATAAGATCTCAGATTGCTCAATAAGAGCTCACACTACTTTGAACTCGATTTGAGCAATGAATGTACAGTCATGAGCAAAAGTTTTGATCCACGTTACAGTTCTCACAAAACCAATATCATCTTTTTATGAGTACAAGATATATTTTCCTTAGAAGTATTTAGCTTACAGTTTGACAATTTGCTTAAATAGACAGAAAAGTTAGACATAGAATTTGAATTTTGTGTCATGAAAAACTTTGTGTGAGCTAAAACGTTTGGTCATGACTGTACACGTTTGTGACCAAATCACACACACGAAACTCGAGGGAGGAGCTGAAACCACGTGTGTGTGTGTGTGTGTGTGTGTGTGTGTGTGTGTGTGTGTGTGTGTGTGTGTGTGTGTGTGTGTGTGTGTGTGTGTGTGTGTGTGTGTGTGTGTGTATGTGTGTGTGTGTGTGGATGTATTTTTTGTACATACGTATATGAACACTAAATATGTATATGTGTGCATATGTATATATATATATATATATATATGAAGTATATATATATATATATATGTGTGTGTGTGTGTGTGTGTGTATATATTTTAAGTATGTGTATATATATATATATGTATATATATATATGTATGTGTATATATATATATATGTATGTATATATATATATATATATATATTTATATATATATATATATATCTATATATATATATATATATATGAGTGGTAAGAAGGGAAACCAAAATCCCGGGAAACTAAGGCTTTAATACCTGACCGGTTTCACCTTATAAACCTCCTGCAGAAGTAATCATTTAATATATCTGAAGAATTGTCATAGAGCGAAACCGGTCAGGAAATAAAGTCTATGTTCCATTCTTACCACTCATACACCTGTCACGATGTCACGATATATATATATATATATATATATATATATATATATATATATATATATATATATGTGTTGATGTATAAACATGCTTATGCAAGACACGAAAAAGAGGAGAAACGAGCGACCTCACCGGAAGAGTCTTGTCAAGTTGACGCAGGATCGGGGGGACCGTGAATTCCTTTGAAACTGAAACCATATTATTTGATCGCCCTTGAGAGCATTTTGTGGCCTCGGAGGAACACCACCCCCACCCCCACTCCCTCCACCACCTCCCCTTTCGGGGATTCGTGTCTTCTTC
Source organism: Oratosquilla oratoria (assembly GCF_046742065.1). Taxonomy (NCBI): domain Eukaryota; kingdom Metazoa; phylum Arthropoda; class Malacostraca; order Stomatopoda; family Squillidae; genus Oratosquilla; species Oratosquilla oratoria. The sequence goes on from NC_134782.1 coordinate 39,317,583, forward strand.
AGGAGGAAGACCGTGCTGGGAGTCTTCGAAGGCTTCGAGATGGGGGTCGGATATGAGCAGGTACCTCCTGCCGAATGATGAGGATCTGATTCAGTTTGGTATGAAATTGACTGGTGAGAAGGGAGGATGGAAGTGGGGAAGGGGGGGAGGAGGAGGAAGAGCTGGAAGAGGAGGGAGAGGAGGAAGAGGAAGAGGAGGGAGGAAGAGGAGGGAGAGGAGGAAGAGGAGAGAGAGGAGGAAGAATAGGAAGGTGAGGAAGAGGAGGAGGAAATGGGGGATTAGTAGGAGTGAGAACAGGGGGAGTAGGGAGGAGGGGGAGGAGGAGGAGGGAGGTCAGGGGATGGGAAGGAGAGAGGACCAGGAAAATGGAGGGAGGGAGGGAGGGAGGGAGGGAGGGAGGAAGGGAGGGAGGGAGAGGAGGAGGAGGAGGAAGAGCGAGAGAGAGAGAGAGAGAGAGAGAGAGAGAGAGAGAGAGAGAGAGAGAGAGAGAGAGAGAGAGAGAGAGAGAGAGAGAGAGAGAGAGAGAGAGAGAGAGAGAGAGAGAGAGAGAGAGAGAGAGAGAGAGAGAGAGAGAGAGAGAGAGAGAGAAAGTGAAAGAGAGAGAGATAGAGAGATAGAGGGAGAAATGAAAGAGGAAAAGGTGAGAAAGGTGAGAGAGATGGAAGTGAGAGTGAGAGTGAGAGTAAGAGAGAGTCTGCGAGTTGAAAGGGAGAGACCAAGAAAGCATAAGAGACAGGAAGACCAATTGCATGAATCGGGGAATTTATAAAAAAAAAAAAAAAAAAAAAAAAAAAAAAAAAAAAAAAAAAAAAAAAAAAAAAAAAAAAAAACAAAAAAACACACAACACCCGGCGGGGGGGGATGGGGGTTGGAACAATTTTGAAACTGGAGGCCCAGAGGAGGAGTAGTGGAGTGCTATTGAACTCCTACTAGGGGAGGAGTCCACAGGGGTTGTAGGACACTATTGCATGCGGAGTCCTAGATCACCACCTGAAGCAACATTTTCTCTTTTTCGTTTTCTATTCAATTTTTATTTTTTATCTCTCTCTCTCTCCCTCTCTCTTTCTCTCTCTCTTTTTTATGTGAGATGGAGGTTGACAGTGAAGGATTGATTTTGGGCTTAAGTTAGACCTTGAGGAAATGAGTGTTTTAGGTGAAGTCCTAAAGTGTTACTTGAAGCCACAATCTCTCTCTCTCTCTCTCTCTCTCTCTCTATCTATCTCTCTCTCTCTCTCTCTCTGACGTGCAAAAAATGATCCTTGAAAACAGGGGAAAGTTTAGACTCGCAAATCTCGAGGTGGACCTTGATCAGGTGAAGGGCAAGCCTACACTCGAACAGGTCCATTTTGGGCAGATGACTCTAGCCTCAGAAAGACTTACCTTGTACTCGAGTAGAAGGAGGAGGAGGAGGAGGAGGAGGAGGAGGAGGAGGAGGAGGACTTTAGAAAAGAGGTTGACCTAAGGTCGAGATGGAGGATGACTCTTGAGTCTAAGTGTCAGATCTCACCCTTAAGGTGAAGATCCCTATATATCTCAAACTCGACCTCAGACACGAGGTTGAGTGGGACCTTACACTTCGAATGTTTTGAGAGGGACCTGCGGTTGACGGGGATCTCACACTCGAGTAAGTGGGACTTGACCGTGTGCTAAGGGGTGACCTCACACTCGAGTAAGTAGGACTTGACCGTGTGCTAAGGGGTGACCTCACACTCGAGTAAGTAGGACTTGGCCTTGTGCTAAGGGGTGACCTCACACTCGAGTAAGTAGGACTTGACCGTGTGCTAAGGGGTGACCTCACACTCGAGTAAGTAGGACTTGGCCGTGTGCTAAGGGGTGACCTCACGCTCGAGTAAGTAGGACTTGACCGTGTGCTAAGGGGTGACCTCACGCTCGAGTAAGTAGGACTTGACCGTGTGCTAAGGGGTGACCTCACACTCGAGTAAGTGAGACTTGTCCGTGTTTTATAGGGTGACCTCACATTCAAGTAAGTGGGACTTGACCGTGTATTAAAGTAAAATCTCACAGTTGAGTAAGTGGGACTTGACTGTGTGTTATAGGGTGACCTCACACTCGAGTAAGTGAGACTTGACCGTGTTTTATAGGGTGACCTCACACTTGAGTAAGTGGGACTTGACCGTGTGCTAAGGGGTGACCTCACACTCGAGTAAGTGGGACTTGACCGTGTGTTATAGGGATGACCCTAGTCGGATATGAAAGGGACACAGAGAAAAGGAGAATATTGACATGAAGCGGAGGGCAGAGCCAAGTGCCGCCGCCCACTGTACATTTGATAGAAAACGGGGGAGGGGTGAAGAATGGTGTCGAGGGGGAGGTGGGAGGGGAGGGGAGGCGGGAGGGGGGAGGTGGGAGGGGGGGAGGTGGGAGGGGGAGGGGGAGGGGGAGGATGAAGAGGACAGGGGAGAATGAAATAGTGGAAGGGAGACAACGGTGTGGGGAATGGGGAGGGGAGGGGTGGAGGGGGAATGGGGGAGGGAGGAACGGGGGAGTGGGGGAGGATAGTGAAGATGACAGGGGAGACTGAAATTGTGGAAGGGAGGGAACAGTAAGGGGGGAAGGGGAATGGGGGATGATGAAAAGGACAGGGGGAGAATGAGAATGTGGTGGGGAGACAAGTGTAAGGGGAAACGGTGGAGGGGGGAGGAGATGGGGGGGAAGGGGAGTCGCTAAACTGTAGCCTCAACTGCATCCTTTGCCCAAAGTACTCAGACAGCTTAAGCGAACGGCAAAATCTACTAGAGTATGTTCTTATCTACCTTGTAAAAAAAATCTATTGAAGAATCAAAATTTCTTGAAGAGTTGGGAACCTTCTCCCCCCAAAAAAATAGTCTTCATCAGCTTTGAAGAAGAAAGTACCTACCAGGTTAATGAATACAGGGCACAGCGCTCCCCCCTAACCCCCCCCTCTCCTACCCCTCCTTCCCCCCCTCCCTAAACCTTTGGGCAAATTCTATTGGAGGTGGGGGGGGGGAGAGCTTCATTGTAAGTGGGGGGGTCTCTCGGTGGTAGGGAGAGAGGGAGGGAGGGAGGAAGCCAGATGGACGGATGGGGAGGAGGAAGAATAGGAGGAGTAGGAAGAGGAAAAGAAGAAAGAGGTTGAGGAAGAGAAGGAGAAGAGAGTAGAGGAGTAAGAGGAAGAGAACGTGGAGGAGGAGGAGGAGAAGAAGGAAGTGGAGGAGGAGGAGAAGAAGAAAGTGGAGAAGGAGGAACAGGAGGAGAAGGAAGGAGAGAAGAGCATTAAGAGGAAGAAGGGGAGGAGTAGGAAGAGGAATGGAAGAAAGAGGTAGAGGAAGAGAAAAAAGAGAAGAAAGTAGAGAAGGAGGAGGAAGATAACGTGGAGGAGGATGAGGAGAAGGAGAAAATGGAGAAGGAGGGAGAGGAGGAGGAAGAAGAAGAGGAGAGTATGAGGAGGAAAAAGAGCAGGAGTAGGAAGAGGAAAAGGAGAAAGGGGTAGAGGAAGAGAAAGAAGAGAAGGTAGAGGAGTAGGAGGAAGATAACGTGGAGGAGAAGGGGGAGGAAGGAGATAAGAGTATGAAGAGGAAGAAGAGGAGGAAACAGAGGAGAGGAGAAGAGTATGAAGAGGAGGAGGAGGAAGGGAAGGAGAGAAGGAGGGGGAGAAGGGAGTGATAGTTGAGGGGTGAGCCTTTATAGAAGAAACACAAAGGGTGAATAGGGTAGAGTCGAGGGAACAATTTTGGCGTCAAAGGAAGCAACAAAAGTTGAAAAGGAAGAAAAAGAGACAGACAGACAGGCAGACCAGACAGAGCAAGAGAGAGAGAGAGAGAGAGAGAGAGAGAGAGAGAGAGAGAGAGAGAGAGAGAGAGAGAGAGAGAGAGAGAGAGAGAGAGAGAGAGAGAGAGAGAGAGAGAGAGAGAGAGAGATTTATAAAGTATATATATATATGCATATATATGTACATTCATATACTCGCACCTTTGGATATGTATACATACACCGAGAAAGCGAGAGAAAGAAGGAATGGGCAGCGAGAAAACATGAAAGAAAAATACAGGTGTGTGCCGAGCGAATAGCAAAAGAAAGAGAGAGAAAAGAGAGAGAGAGAAACGAGAAAGAAGCTGTAAGAAAAAAATGCGAAAAAAGAGCAGAGAAAAAATGAAGAGTTTAATTAAGCATTTTGTAAAGAAGTTGACGACGCAGAGAAACAAGAGAAACAGACATGAAGCATGAATAAAATCGTCTCAAGTCATTCATGATGGTATGAACCTCGTTATTATGGATCCCAGGGCTCGACTCTTGCCTGAATAGAATCATCTGGCCTTGACCAAAGAGGCCAAGAAAGGGAGACAAAAACATTGGGTTCGTAACCCAATAATCTTGAGAGTCGTGAGTAAATATATGCACCCACCACCTTGACACTGAAGGAGATATTCGCGGACGCGGACCGTGCGGTGCCGGTCCAGGCGGTAGCTGCTTGGCTTAAGATAACGACTTGAGAACTCAAATCCAGCAGCTCATCCGGTTCATCTCACCAAAACAAGAGGAGCGCGAGGATATTGGTTCGAAGAGACGTGTTGGTTCCTTCAGAGAGGGCGACTTAATGCTCAGCCTCCAGGACTCTCGTCTCCCAGAACTGCAAGGGCGCCACGCACGGCAAACACGTTACCTAGTGACCCATAACGGGGTTGGATGGCTACTGGGTGTCCAACTCACCCATTTCACTTGTGGGTGACCAGTGGGGGAAACTGGTTTAGCTGTATCGACAGAGAGACCGTACAGCTGGGTTACCTGGGTTACCTGGGATACCTGGGTTACCTGGAACTAGTATAAGGTCACAGGAGGTCAGTTTGTTCGAGAGTTTGGACACGAATGAAGCTGGGCTGAAATTAATCATATGATAAAGACAAGAAAGGCAAGACTTTGTGCTAAAAGAT
>NC_134782.1:39332492-39337492 GCF_046742065.1 Oratosquilla oratoria
CCCGCAAGGTTCTGTATTGGGTCTGATAACGTTTGCCATATATATAAATGACATGGATGAAGGTGTGGAATGTTATATGAACTTTTTTGCAAATGATGCAAAACTACTAAAGAAAGTAAGTAGAAGAAGACTGTGAATCACTACAGAAAGACTTGGATAAAGTCTGGGAATGGAGTCAAAAGTGGGAAGTGAACTTCGGCATCAAGAAATGTAGTATAATGGAGTTTGGAAAAAGTAAAAATAGAATTTCAGGGCGATATAAAATTGGTGCAAAGGAAGACAAAAAGTTAGCTCGGAAAGGGACCTAGGAGTAATTATATATCAGCCAAGACATATCACCTGACAAGCATATCATCAAAATAGTCGGAGAAACCTTCAGTTTACTAAGATCAATGAAAGTGGCCTTTGACTACTTGGATGAGGAAATGGTAAAGAAAATATCAGTCACACTGATAAGACCAAGATTGGAGTACGCTGCGACACTATGGACACCCAGTACAAAAAAGAACATAAATAAATTGGAAATAATCCAAAGAGCAACGACAAAGATGGCACCAACACTCTCTAAATTGACGTACGAACAAAGATGGTCTAAACTGGAACTATCAACCCTGGAACACAGAGGAGAAAGAGGAGATCTACTGGTCATTTACAGAATTATGAAAGGGATGGAAGTCCTCGAAGGAGAAGATTTATTAAAGTGGAATAACAGAAAAACAAGTGGACATGAAAAGAAACTCGAAAAGGATAGTTATAGAAGAGATCTGAAAAAGAATAGTTTCCCACACAGAGTGGTAGATATCTGCAACAAATTGGATGAGGCAACAGTGTGTGCAAAAACTAAACAAAATTTTAATAACAAACTAGATGCTGAAAGATACAAAGACGGGTCACTACAAGCATAGCTCTTTTCCCGCATAATACAACTAGGTAAAACACACACACACACACACGCACACACACACACACACACACACACACACACACACACACACACACACACACACACACACACACACACCTATATATATATATATATATATATATACATATATATATAGACATATATATATACATATATACATATATACATATATATATATATATATGTATATATATATATATATATATACACATATATATATTTCACAAGTGCGAGTGGACACGTACACATGTATATATGCATAACATGGAACACAAATACGTACCCAAACGCATACTATATATATATGCAATGTATAATACTGACATAATATAACTGTGTGTGTGTGTGTGTGTGTGTGTGTGTGTGTGTGTGTGTGTGTGTGTGTGTGTGTGTGTGTGTGTGTGTGTGTGTGTGTGTGTGTGTGTGTGTGTGTGTGTGTGTGTGTGTGTGTGTGTGTGTGTGTGTGTGTGTGTGTGTGTGTGTGTGTGTACTTGTGTGCATGTGAGTGTGTACATGCGCATGTGTGTGTATTTCTTTGTATACGTGCTGACATACAAGTGAAAATTCGTGTGTCGTTTTGTGCACATACACACGCACACTCGAGGAGGCCGTCATAGTGCGACGACCTGGCCTCAGCTCCTTGGCGAAAAAGGACAGAGAAATGAACTCGGACCAAATAGACTGAAGTGTGGAGGGAAGGAAGTGTCTAAGATGGGCCTGTGTCCTGGACAATGGTCATACACTAAAGTCACGAACGTTCATCTGTCCAGTGTAAAAGGCAAGCGAAAATGTACGTCGAGAGAACTATATGTATATATATACATACATACATACATATATATATATATATATATATATATATATATATATATATGTACACATATGTGTATGTGTGTGTGTGTGTGTGTGTGCGTGCGTGCGTGCGTGTGTGTGTGTGTGTGTGTGTGTGTGTGTGTGTGTGTAATACACCTTCGTCTTTTTGGATCACATGTTGGACTCGTGATCGACAGCTATTTCCTTCACGGAAGAGAGCTCAGAGCTCGTATGACCGATCTATGGGTAATGCTGTGACCTTACACGCACACGAACCCCCAACTCCCCGCCCACGAGAGTTGGAGTAAGCGACTGGAAGCGCAGCGATACTGAAATTATTTTTCAGCCCTGGGCAGGATTCGAACCCGGAACGCCGTAGTGACAGTCGGGGACTCCACCAACCGCGCCACCAAGTCGTATGTGTGTGTGTGTGTGTGTGTGTGTGTGTGTGCGCATGTGTGTACGTGTGTGTAAGAAAATCAATATAATATAAAAAGTACTGAAATGTAAGATATGAAAATAAATCTATCTGAAACAGATATCCTGTCCCTCATGATTTTTTTTTTTTTTTTTTTTTTTTTTTTTTGTAAATGGAAGCTCACTGGCTGAGCGGGTTAGGGCGTCATTACTAGCGGCGTAGGTCGAGGGGATGGCGGTTCGAATCCTGTCACCGGCGAAGTTGAACCAAGGGTATGGTTCATTAAATTCCATGCTACAAAGTCCTCTGTGAGGGGCATCGTCCTAGCCTTCCGATAGTAGGGAGTTTGTGACGTTAAACCACATCAAATGTCAATATTCTTTTTCGTCGTCTGCGCCATAAATAATTTATTTAGATTGTCATCAAGTGTTTACATCTCGACGTGGGAATTCCTTGACCAGAATTTGGTCTAATCATGTATTTTTTTAAGCAAATAGTCAGGCGATGTTGTTCAACAATATTCATCGCAATCACTGCATTAATTAAACAATTTATCAACTGAGTTAAATGTTTTTTTCCTTTGAAAATAGAGACAAGATTAAATGAAGTCTAATAAAATATGTGAAGAATACATTACTAAGCGACATTGAACTATAATATAAATAATTATCATATAAAAACTGACTATTCTATAAATCATTAGTAAGTAACAGGAGCTATAGCATATACAACTACACAAAATATAACTATATGAAAAAAACAAATTACAGTCATGACGTATAACCTACATGTACACTATTATAGCATTTTGTCAGTGATAACCAGCGCTTGGGGAGAGAGAAAGAGAGAGAGAGTGAGAGTGAGAGAGAGAGAGAGAGAGAGAGAGAGAGAGAGAGAGAGAGAGAGAGAGAGAGAGAGAATGTTAGAAGGGTATTAGAAAAGCGGGGCAGTAGAAGTTAAAATCGATATTTCTTTTATTAGAATATGTCTCCAATTATCAAGGAATATTGTGTGACTCTGGTCCTTAAGGATGCCACTAAAGTACCTAAAATATCAACTACAAACAACATGCACCCAATACCCTCATGAAATGAACTACACAACTACTTATATCTGTAGCATATTCAACTACTTGACAGCCATACGGTATACATACACTAAACAATCTTGTTACATAAATAACTACATTACATTAGTCAGACGATATACACACACTAATAATCTCGTAATATAGGAAACGACAATACAAAGTCACACGATTTACACACACTTAGTAAGACGAGACATACACTAAATAATATTGTAATACAATCAACTACATTACATATTCAGACGATTTACACACACTAAACAATCTTGTCATATAAACAACTACATGACGTAGTCATACGGTATACAGACACTAAGCAATCTTGTAATATAAACAACTACATTACATAAACTAAACACACTAAGCAATCTTGTAATATAAACGACTACATTACATATTCATACGGTATACACACACTAAAGAATATTGTAATATAAACAACCGCATTACATAGTCAGGCAATAGATATACACTAAACAAGTTTGCAATATCAACAACTACATTGCATAGTCAGACGATATACACACACTAAACAATCCTGTAATATAAACAACTACATTACACTGAACGATACAATACACGACTACACAACTATACCTTTATCTCTGTTTACCTTGAGCGATGGGGGAAGATGCAAATGGATCAAACTTGGTGTTGTAGTTGGGTGATTACCATGCGCCTTGATGGAATATGTGTGTACGTGTACGCGCGCGCGCGCGCATGTGTGTATGTGTACGTGTGTGTGTATTCACCTTGGTCTTTGGTCTTTTGGATCACGTGGTGGACCCGTGAACGACAGTTATTTCCCTCCCGGAAGACAACTCAGAGCTCGTATGACCGATCTATGGGTCATACACGCACACACACACCCTCCCCACCCACGAGAGTTTGAGTAACGACTCGAAGCGCAGCGATACTGAAATTATTTCAGCCCTGGGCAGGATTCGAACCCGGACCGCCGGAGTGACCGTCGGGGACTCTACCAACCACGCCACCGGGTCGTGTGTGCATGTATAAGTGTGTAAAGTGGGCGTGTCTTCATCATAAATAAAATCGTCCTGGAACGGTTAGTATATACCACAAACATACAAAGTCATTCTAGTTTTATTTTCTAGAACCTTTTCTATAACTCAGTGACACACTATGTCATAAGAACACAACGCGTCACAAGGACACTGCGTGTCACAAGGACACTGCGTGTCACAATGACACAATGGGTTGACACTGGGTACAAGGTGACCAGATTTCTCAAGCGAAAATACGTTAGACAGGAGCTGAAATTGTGCTGAAATAATGCTGAATATTTTTGTTCCTCTACGTTCGGATCCTGTTATTCGTATATTACCAGATTCATATAGTAAAACTTTTAGAAAAAATATGGTAAATTAAGCATAATTATGCTTAACTTGACCACCCTGACTGAGTGAGAGGGGTTGTGATCACGTGATCTGTCCGGAAATGAAGGTGGAGGAGGAGGTGGAGGTGGATGTGGAGGAGGATGTGGAAGTGGAGGGGTAATGGAGTTGATAGTGACAGAGGAGTTGGTGGAGTGGATGGTGGTGGAGAAGGAGATGGATGTGGTGGAGAAGGAGATGGATGTGGTGGAGGAGGAGGAGGAGAAGGAGGAGGAGGTGGAGGAGGTGGAGGAGAAGGTGGAGTTGATAGTGACAGAGGAATTGGTGGAGGTAGTGGTGGTGGTGGCAAAGAGTCACTGATTTTATTCTGGTGAAGGAAAGGTGATTTATAAAGAATTT
>NC_134782.1:39354992-39364992 GCF_046742065.1 Oratosquilla oratoria
AAACATATCATTATCGAATCTATTTTGTTTATTCATTTTACCTACTAACTCATTTTATTGTTCATTTATTGTGTATTTATCTATCTTTATAGTTTATTCATTCATTCATCTGTCTGCTTATCTGTTTGCCATTATTTTCATCTTATTCTATTATTATCATTATCATTATTATTTTTATTATTACTATTATCATTATTATTACTATCATCATTACTATTTTCATTACTATAATTACTATCACTGTTATTATCATGACTATTTTTACTATCCTTATTATCATTATTATCTATATATTTTCATTTATAATCATCATTAATTTTATTATAATTTCTTATCTATATATTTATTCATTTATCTATCTATTATCATTTTTCATTTTTTTTTTTTTTTGCGGCGAACGGGCTTAGAACATATTAGTTTTGTTTAACTCAAACCCATGAGCAGAATAAACTCTTTTGGCATCATTAACTAAAAGAAAGTCGTTGGCAAAGGAAGTATTGGAAGCCTGCTAGTGGTGGTCCTCCAAGATGGACGTCAAAGAGGACCATCTCCCTCTTACCCAGTTTCAAAACACTTCAATTCCCTTTCCTTCCGTCAGGTTGGGGACCGATGGGCTGGCACTCGGTTTCCGGACACCGGCGACTGATCCTCCTCCTACTTGCGGCCAAAAAACCACAGCAGTTCCAAGGACCGTTGACGGCCACAATGGGGCAGCGGACTTCCAGTCACCGGCAGGTGCGTGTTTGTTTTTATTCTGGCTGTCGACGGGTTATTCTATTCATCTCCGGGGACTCGCCCCCTTCCCCCTCTCCCCCTCCCCCTTTCTCCCCTTTTCTCTTTCTCCCCTTTCCCTCCAAATCTTTGGGAGTAATGGTCTTCATACCTAATAAAACCTGAAGATTCTTCTGTCGTTTGGAGTCTCTCTCTCTCTCTCTCTCTCTCTCTCTCTCTCTCTCTCTCTCTCTCTCTCTCTCTCTCTCTCTCTCTCTCTCTCCCTCTCTCTCTCTCCCTCAGGACTCTCTCTCAGAACTCTCTCCACGTGCCTCTCCTTTGGTCTCTTCAGTGAGACTTTCCCTCCCTACCTCCCTCCCTCCCCTGCCTCTCCTTCCCTCGACCGCCTCCGGGGCACGTAGAACCCCCTCCCACCCTCCCCACTCCCTCCCACCCTCCTTCTCCCCCTCCCCTCCCTCACCCCTCCCTCCCAGAAGTCTTTTTAATCCGGTTTCCCTCGAGTTCTTTCTGGGGGGAGGTCTTCAAAGAAACGCTCTTGGGTTCTTTGAAGACTCCTCCGGGGGCCGAAGAACTCGAAGACCTTCCATCCGGACGACCTTCTTTTCCTCAAAAAAAAAAAAAAAAAAAAAAAAAAAAAAAAAAAAAAAAAAAAAAAAAAAAAAAAAAAAAAAAAAAAAAAAAAAAAAAAAAAAAAAAAAAAAAAAAAAAATCGCTCACTACTACTACTATTCAGCATACAAATTCTCCTACCATCCTCGACCCTTATCGAACTGTGGGGCATAGTTCAAAGATGTTCCGGGTGTGGGATCTTATTTTGCTGAAGGGTGGTCGGCCAACAGCCTCTGGATATTAAACTTGTGTCGATTAATTCCTTTGATACACTGAATATTATATACCGCATAGATACACACTTACATACATAAATATGCGCACGCGCGTACACATACGGACACACAAACAGAAACGCAGACACACACACACACACACACATGCACTTTCGAGATTATATATATATATATATATATATATATGTATATATATGATATATATATATATATATATACATGTGTGTGTGTGTGTGTGTGTGTGTGTGTGTGTATGTGTGTGTGTGTGTGTGTGTGTGTGTGTGTGTGTGTGTGTGTGTGTGTGTATGTATACGTAAATTATTGACACCCGTATGGACCAGAATCACGCAGTATTATCTTATGAATTTAGATTAATCTTCAATCAAAATGATAATGCTGTTAATCAATTTCAACTTCTACTGTCGCTCCGTTCTTCCACTGCCCTTCTTCAATCTCTCTTAATGCCTCTATCACTCCAACTCTTCGGTGGGATTTTGTCCGCAAGGATAGAATCGCTGGTAATTCCAGACATTTGACTTCTCTCCCTTCATCCCCAGCCCCCTTCTCCCCCCCTTTTTTTTTTTCTTCTTCTTTCTTTTCTTCTTGAAGAGATTACCAGATTCTTTTGGACTTTCTTGACAGACATCAGACTTCATTTCGAAGTGTCCCTTCTTTTTTTCTTCTTCTTCTTTTTTTCCCTTTTTTTTCTCAAATTTCTTTGAACTCATTAATAATTCATTGAGTCAACTTATGATTCGGAATTCTTGTCGCTTTTTTCGTTTCTTTTATGATTTTGATTTCTTTTATTACTATTTTTCTACAGTTACCGTTACCCTATTATTACCGTCTTTAATCATCGCGTTACCATATTTATCATCAGTATCTACTTGAGTAACAATTACTATTACTCCATTATGGTCCTAATCATTGCTAATATTACCAATATCAAAATATCAAGATGGTTAAATGATCAAATGTTAAAATTGTCATCCTTATTACGCAAACAATCCTCTTGGTATGATATGATAATTACCTTTGATAAAATAGACAATATCATATGATATTTGTATGAAATTGTATGATAAACGTATAATAATAATAATGATAATAATAATGATAATAATAATAATAATAATAATAATAATAATGATAATAATAATAATAATAATAATAATAATAAAAATAATAATAATAATAATGATAATAATAATAATAATAATAATAATAATAAAAATAATAATAATAATAATAATAATGATAATGATAATAATAATAATTATAATAATAATAATAACAATAACAATAATAATGATAATATGATTATATTTCTAACAATTAGTACTCATCGCTCATATCTTAATCATCACATTCATTATAAAAAAAATATATTATAATTTCAATTGTTATCTTTATCAAGTCTTATCAGCTTATACGTTGCGACGGCTGACATCAGGTCACCATCCAACAATGACAACAAAGAATGAAACTGACAACAGACATCAATGGGACCAATTTAGGTTTTAGAAGAAAATAAGCTAGAACCGGCTTACCAACAGAATGGTTAATGAATGGAATAGATTTAGTAACATTTTATGTATTGGGATGGCAGGTGGTAAGGGACATGGAACTACCTAGTGTAGGCCATAAGGCCTCTTTCAGTCTCCTAAGTTCTTGTGTTCTTTTGAAATGGCTTCAGTGACAACAACTAAGATCAAGATGTTATTTTGATCCACCCATCTCTCATCCATTCCAAAAAACTCCACAAAAATACACTTAGTCATCCGGACCAGTTACCGTGGGCGGTGACCTAGGGGCCGCGGATAAGCTGATTAGACGTTTATCAACATTCGTATTTATGAAGTCCCGCGTTCGATTCTCAATAACCAGGGGGTAACACTCCCTCCCCCCCCTCATTTGCCTCGGCTGTCCGAGCACCCAAGGCAAAGGTGATTATTTTGGGTCTCAACGACTCGTCTTCTGTTAAAATGTTCTCAATGTTATTGTTATTGAGGTTATTTTTGTTATTAATACCCTTGTTCTTGATCAATTGAACATTTGTTCAAACTGCCGGCGAGGTGATTTATTTAAACTAAACGGAACTCTTTGTGATGCTAATGTGAACTTATATATTTCATTCTGGCTATTGCCAGGTGATTTAATTCAACGAAGCTTAAATTTTCCAAAATGGTGGAATGAACACCTTCACTAAAGAACATGAACATTCAGACCCACCCCGTGATGTTGAACAAAGAGAATAATTCGATCATGTTGTTCATTTTAAGGGAAGGTTAGATAGCTTTATGGGTGGGGTTGTTAATAGGCGGTAATGGACATGGAACTGCCTAATGTAGGCCTTATGGCCTCTTACAACCTCCTTCATTCTTATGTTCTTATGGACAAGACTTCTTCGTTTGAACATTCTGTTCATAGTTCGTCTTCATATTGTTCGGATTGGGGGATTTGGGGGACGGGGGAATGAGTGGGAGGCTGGGGGGGGAGTGATGAGACGGTGGGAGTGAGAGATAGGGTGAGGGGAGAAATGGTCTTGTGGGGTGAGTGAGGGAGTGAGGGAGTGGGTGAGGGAGTTGGCGAAGAGGTGTGGGAGTGGATGAGGGAGTGATGAAGTAGATGTGGGAGAGGGTGAATGGAGCGGGTGTGGGAGAGGGTGGAGGGAGCGGGTGAGTGAGTGAAGTGAGATGTGGGAGAGTGGGTGAATGGAGTGATGGAGTGGATGAGGGAGTAAGGGACTGGGTGAAGAAATGTGGAAGGTGTGAGTGGGGGAGGAAGTGAGGGAGTGAGTGTGGGAGAGGTTGAGGGAGTGAGTGAGGGAGTGAGTGAGTGAGGGTCTGAGGAAATGTGGGAGTAAGTGGGATACGTAATTGGTGCCAAAGGGTGAAAATGGGAGGTGAGGGTGAAGTTTGTATGACGCCACAGGGTGATACAGTAAAAGACAGGGTGTCTGTAGGGTGAGGTGGTTGTGGAGGACAGATAAGGTGAAGGAGGTGGTGGGGTGGGTAGGGTGAGGGAGGGTGAACAGGATGAGGGAGGATGAGGAGGGTTGAGAGAGGGTGAGGAAGGTTGAAAGAGAGTGAGGAAGGGTGAGGAGGGTGAGGAAGGGTGAGGAAGGGTGAGAGAGGGTGAATGAGAGTGAGGGAGGGTGAAAGAGGATGAGGGAGGGTGAGAGAGAGTGAGGCAGGATGAGGAGGGATGAGAGAGGGTGAGGAGGGGTGAGAGAGGGTGAGGGAGGGTGAGGGAGGGTGAGAGAGGATAAGGAAGGGTAAGAGAGGGTGAAGAGGAGTGAGAGAGGGTGAGGAAGGGTGACAGAGGGTGAATGAGGGTGAGAGAGGGTGAAAGAGGATGAGGGAGGGTGAGAGAGAGTGAGACAGGATGAGGAGGGGTGAGAGAGGGTGAGAGAGGGCGAGAGAGGGTGAGGGAGGGTGAGAGAGGGTGAGGAAGGGAGAGGGAGGATTAGGAAGGATGAGGAAGGTTGAGTGAGGGTGAGGAAGGGTGAGAGAGGGCAAAGGCCTTATCACATTCCTCCGACTGTCGAAGCAAATTTGCAGCTGGCAGCCGTCGGGAAGGTATCCGACATTTGATGGGAATTGCTGACGGGTCAAAATAGTTTGCCATACGGACTTGATGGCGGAAAAAGTGATGGAGGTAGGCGGTACCGCCGATTAATCGGGGGTTGGAGGAAAAATAGCCCAATGTGGAAGAGAGCGTGGGAAAAGTTTTATTGGTCTGTTTATAGGTGTAGTTAACGATGTTAACCTAATTACCGTCATTTTAATAATTCAGGTGAGGAAAATCTAGAAGAAAGAAAAATTAAAAAAGGAAAACAAAGAAATAAGGTAGACAGAAAAAATAAGAAAAATAAAATAAGAAAAGGAAAAGAAAAAAGAAGAAAAAGAAGAGATAAGAAAAAAGAAATGAGAAAAATAAAAAAGATAGACAAAGGAAAAAAAGAGCAAAAAGAGAGAAAGATAAACAAGAGAGAAAAAAGAGAAAAAAAAGAAAAAGTGAAAAAAGCAAATTATAAAGAAAAATTAAAATTAAAAGAAAGAAAAAGAAATGAGAAAAAGAAAACGAGAAAAAAGAAAAAATATATAAAAAGGAAGTAAGAAAGAAAGGGGAAAAGAAACAAGAAAAAGAAGAAAATGAAGGATAAAAAAGAGAGAACTATGAAAGAAAAAATAAAGAAAAGAAAAAAAGAAAATGGCGTTTGGGTATGGGATAGAAAAGGAAATTTTACTAACTAGATTAATTTTCTGTAGTTTTGGATAGTAGGGGCGTTTTTATTATTATCATTGTTATTATTATTATTATTATTATTATTATTATTATTATTATTGTTATTATTATCATTACTATTATTATTATTATTACTATTATTATTACTATTATTATTATTATTATTACTATCATTATTATTATTATTATTATTATTATTATTACTATTATTATTACTATTATTATTACTATTATTATTATTATTATTACTATCATTATTATTATTATTATTATTATTATCATTATTATCATTATTATCATTATTATTATTATTATTATTATTATTATTATTATTATTATTACTACTACTTTTATTATCATTATTATTATTATTATCATTATTATTATTACTATCATTATTATTATTATTATTATTATTATTATTATTATTATTATTATTATTATTATTATTATTATTAATTATTATTATTATTATTATTATTATTATTGTTATTATTATTATTATTATTATCATTATTATTATTATTGCTATTATTATTAATAATAATAATACTATCATTATTATCATTATCATTTATTATCATTATTATTATTATCATTATTGTTGTTGTTATTTCTTATTTTTAGAAGAGACTAGTCTTCAATCACGAAAAATAGCGCTACTCTGGTCCGAAGGGGGGTCATTAAATTCTCCTTAAATAATGATCGCATCAGACTTATGCCCTATTCACACTAGCGGTTTCAACCGCGGCGGTTCAATTACAATGTTAGTCAATGGAGGCGTTCAAGCACAACCGCGGATTTTTTCAGTGACTATGCGGTACCTCCTTGGTTTCCGCGCGGTTCAAACCGCTAGTGGGAACAGGGTAGAAGCGCTGGGCTAACCTGATGACGTTCTTCATAATTCACCTGACGGGAGTAAGGGGGCAGAGGAGGGGAAGGGAGGGAGGGGGAGATAAGAGGAGGGGAGATGAGAGGAGGGGAAGGGAGGGGAGAGAAGAGGATGGGAGGGGAGAGAAGAGGATGGGAAAGATGAGGAGGGGGAAAGTAGGAGGGGAGAGCAGGAGAGGGGTAGAGTATGGGGCAGAGAAAAGGAGGGTGGAGAAAAGAGGGAAGGGGGAGAGGAGAGGAGGGTGGGGGAGAGGGGGACAGAGGAGGAGAGGGGGGACAGGAGGGGAAAAAAGAGGAGGGTAGAGGAAGAATGGGGAGAGAAGGAAGGGGGCAGAGGAGGGGGCGAGGGAAGGAGGGGGGAGAAGAGGAGGGGGAGAAGAAGAAGGGGAGAGAAGAGGAGGGGGAGAGGAGAGGAGGGGTAGAGGAGAGGAGGGGTAGAGGAGAGGAGGGGAGAGAGGAATAACGGGGAGAGGAGGAAGGGGGCAAAGGAGGGGGCGAGGGGAGGAGGGGAGAGAAGAGAAGGGGGTGAGGAAGAAGAGAAAGAGAAGAGGAAGGGAGAGGAGGAAGGGGGAGACGAGGAGGGAAAGGAGAGGAGGGGAGAGGAGAGGAGGGGAAGAGGAGATGAGAAAGGGAGGAGAGGAGGGGGAGAGGAGAGGAAGAGGAAAGAAGAGGAGGGGAGAAAGGAAGAACGGGGAGAGGAGGATGGGTGCAGTGGAGGGGGAGGGGAGGAGGGGAGAGAAGAGGAGGGTGGAGAGGAAGAAGGGGAGAGAAGAGGAGGGGAGAGGAGGAAGGGGGAGAGGAGGAAGTGGGGAGAGGAGGAAGGTGGAGAGGAGGAAGTGAGGAGAGGAGAAAGTGGGCAGAGGAGGAGGGAGAGGAGAGGAGGGGGAGAGAAGAGGAGGTGAGAGAGAAAGAAGGGGGAAGATGAGGGGAGGCGGGAGAGGAAGGGGAGAGGAGGGGAGGGGAGGGGAGGGGAGGGGGAAAGCCTCTTCCAGAATGGCGGAATGAAAATGGGGTAGGTAGGGGGGAAAATCTTGTCTCACTTTCGTCCTTTTTTATTACCTTCTTGCCTCCCGTTCTCATCGTTCCATTTCTGATTATTGTTCCTCTCTCGCCGGACGAACATTACCTTCTCAAAATGCTCTTGAAATGCGTCTCTTGCTGTAATATACTTCTTCTTCAGATTCAATTAAGCACTGAATAAAATATTCCCCGGAGAAATTAATGACCAAGTCTTTTCATAAACACTACATATACACCTCTTCATCAACATTAATTTTTACTTTATCATGTTTAATTGTGTTTTAATTTATCTTATTTTGTCAAGTTTTATGGAGAACTCGTATGGACATCGATGTACCCCGATCTGACGTCCATTGAATCCCAACAGGGAGGCGGGTGGGAGGGATGTGCACAGATTCATAAGAGGGACCACAGACCCGAAAATTCGAACATTTGTTGTCATTTCTGTAAATAAACACAGACCTGCTTAAGAATCGTGTACTTCACATTTATGTAATTCTATTGCTTCATTTGGAGACTATTTGTTTAAATCTGGATAAAGCCATCAGGCATTCACTAACTACATTATGTGTTGAAATAATCTCGTAGATAGAGCAACAGAGTTCCATAAATATTGAGTACACGATTCGGTGTCAAGTCTTTTTCTTACATAAAAAAAAAAAATAAATGTTGAATTTGGCTCAAATTCTACTCGGTTTGTTATTACTCCATTAAAAACTATTTGTGATAAAAATAAATAGACAAAATAAACGAACAAATAAAATAGATAGAAATGAAAAGTATATTGACTTTTTTTCATTAAGGATCAAGATTTCTACCCACTCGGCAGCGGATACAACACGACAACACATTTCATTCAGACGAAATACTGACGATTTTGTTCAGATGAAGTCTTGATGAAGCAGAAGACATTAAGAGCTTCCCCATCCCCATCTCCCCCTTCACCAAATCTCCCGATCACCCCATTCCCCTTACCCCCTTCGACCTATTCCCCCACCTTTCCCCAATTTTCCCTCCTTATTTCTCTCTCCCTCCCTCCCCATCTCCCCCTGCCCCCTTTCTCTATCTCCCCCTCACCCTGTTACCTCTATCTCTCCCCCTTACCCTCTTCCCCCATCTCCCCTCCCTCCTTTCCCATCTCCCACTCCCCTTCTCCCCCTTTCCCTTCCCCTTATCTCCTCTTCCCCCCTTTCCCTTATCTCCTCTTCCCCCATCTCCCCCCTTCACCTCATCTGCTCCCTCCCCCACCAACAATTCTCGTGAGTTCTATCAAGGTCCCAGAACAGCGTTCCATAACCGAAAGGGTAAAATATAGTGAAACACACTCTACGGCGTTACTCTTGAAAATGCAAATAAAAACATCTTTTTCTTCTTCTTCTTCTTCTTCTGATTCAGGAGTTTATAGACGCGAAAGGGATCAGATCCTCTTGGAAAGGGATCCAATCGTCCTTGAAAGGGGATCGAGTCCCTCTAAGCAGTAAACATCCAACCCGAGGGGATTGCGAAACCTATTCAAACTGTCGACGGACTTTATACATTGCATTCTGGCAGGTGTCGGACGATTCTCTTCAGCCGAGGGGCATAGGTTGTCTTTTCATTGCTTTTTATTCGTTGGTTTCCATTTTTTTTTTTTTTTGGGGGGGGAAGGCTAATCTGGTTCATCTGAAAACTGTGTGCGTCCTTCGTTATTGAATATTTCTGTATTTCTATATCGATACTTGATATATTTTAAATGTAAAACACACACACACACACACACACACACACACACACACACACACACACACACACACACACACACACACACACACACACACACACACACACACACACACACACACACACACACACACAGAGTGATAGATCTCTGGAACAAACTGAACGAGGAAACAGTGAGTGCAAAAACTATACAAGAATTCAAGATCAAACTGCATGCTGAAAGATACAAAAGCGGGTCACTACGAGCACAGCTCTCTTCCCGTAAACTACAACTACAGTGGGTAAATACAACTAGGTAAAATACACGTGTCTGCCCTGTGCCCTATGTCTTGTGTCTGTGTCTTACGTTCTTGTCTGACATCCACATCCCCACCAAAGAAGGAGAAACTACGGAAATGATATAAATCATCTGACGACATCCAGGAGGAGAGGTTAAAGTAGCACCCGGTATGGAAGAATCAAATCGCCTAACGGTAGCCATAATAAAATCTATAAGGTGATCTTCACCGTGCCTGGCTGTGTACAGATAATTTCATCGAGAT
>NC_134782.1:39369992-39390779 GCF_046742065.1 Oratosquilla oratoria
TAATAGTCACTATTAGGCATCGGAGAGGAGTGCGGGAATCGAACCGACAAATGAGCGAATGCGACGCCAGTACGCACATCCATCTTTGGTCGTTTTATTCTGGTTAATGTCTGGCGATTTCAATCGTCTTGGCAAGAACACCCGGGTGATGACGTCATCAAGTGTTGTCGAACTTAATAATTTATTCTGGCTAGCAGTGCATAATAGTATTTAATTGGAGGAGGCCTACACTCAATATTTTAACCACTACTACTACTACTACTAGTACTATTGGTACTACTATTTTTCTTCTTTTTTTTCTTCTTTTCTTTTTAAACGACCTCCATTGTCGTGGAACTGTGTGGTGAAAGCAGTCAGGATCTGTCTCTCACAAACACAGTCCATTGGCCCCTCTCTCTCTCGCCAATGAGCCGTATTCATAAAAATGAAGGATATCCTTGCAAACATAAGGTAGAAGTATAAGGTAATGCTCTCAAGCAAAAGGTAGAAGTATAAGCATATCTTTCTTTCCATATTCATAATGATTCCCTTATACTTGGGAGGATATCCTCCAAGCAGAAGTAAAAGAATGACTCGTGTTTCGGGAGCGCCGGGTTACATAGTTACATGTTTGAACGTGTCGTAACTCGTAAGATTTCTGATGTGATGTCCCTGTTTCCCGTACACGAGTTTACTATTGCGTTTGAGTTGGCCAAAGCATCGCTCAATTATACTCTTTCTTTTTTGAAAAGCTTGTTATATTTTACCTCAGCAGGAGATGTAGGATTCCGAAATGGAGTCATGAGACATGGCTCTATCCCATA
Source organism: Oratosquilla oratoria (assembly GCF_046742065.1). Lineage (NCBI taxonomy): Eukaryota > Metazoa > Arthropoda > Malacostraca > Stomatopoda > Squillidae > Oratosquilla > Oratosquilla oratoria. The sequence continues at coordinate 39,370,796 of NC_134782.1, forward strand.
CCCGTCATCACCAAGTAGCACAACATTACGTTTAGTTCTTAATTGTAAACACACTTGTGAATTTCTCCATATCCTCGAGTCGTGCACGGATCTAGGCCAACTAACATCAACACTAGTGAACATTTCTATGGCATTACAAGTGGCTTGAACATTCAGGGTAGACCGACCTTTTCGATTAATGTACTCTCTCCATTCAGTTTTGGTTTCGGTATCCCTATGTGAGTACAATCGATGACACCAATAGCTGTCGGAAACATATACAGACGCTCCTCAACTTACGTTTTAGTTAGGTTCCGAACGGCCGAACGTAACGTGAAAATGAACGTAAGTTGTTACTGTACTATACATCCATAAATTCTATTACCGTATCTTATAAAACACCCCTAAATCATTAATTATAAACATAACATTGTAAAATAATAACATTAATTTCAAATAAATTAAATTCAAGCAACATAAATTGAGATGGTGGAGGAGAAGGAGGAGGAGGCAAGGTACGTTCAGTCTGTCGTTTGTGCCATGTAAACAATGGACGCAGCGTCATGCGTAAGTATCGTTTGAACTACGGAGAGCGCGCTAAATTAAAAAAATCACACAAAAAAAAAAAAAAAAAAATTTACAGTCAGTTCAAACGTAAAATCGAAAAAATGTAAAACGAATGAACGTAAGTAGAGGAGCGTCTGTACTTCCCTTGCCATACCTGTTTTGCCTCTACTAATTCGCTGTTGGTAGTTGGAAACTTTATCCATTCATTCGCATGAACAATTATGCTATCAACTACTGCACTCACAGTCCGTGATACCGTAGCTTGGCTAACACCAAGTTCTTGACCGATACCTTTTCGATAGCCAGGATCACTGAGATAACGCAAACATATCTTCATTCTATGGACAGATGACAAGGCGCCTCCCCGAGTTTCTTCATTGGTGCCTAAAAATCTGTCCGCAAGCCACTGTACATTTTGTTCTTCAAAACGGAATAACATCTTAAAATCACGATCAGGTGTAGGTAAACGGGGCATGTAATGTTAAACATGCCTCACATCCACAAACTCTGCCATCGTGCTGAGAGTTGGACAAAACAACCTTTCACTTCTAACTGTAGTCTGCTACTGACCAGACTCCGCCTTCTTGAAGCATATGCTCTTTATTTGAAGTAAAGAGTCTTGTTTATGTATAACCATTCACTTTTATGCGATTATAAGGTTATGCTTTTGCTCAACAAGTAAAAGGTTTTGCTTGAATTTTTTATGAATACAAGTAGAAGGATTTCCTTCATATTTTGCAAGTATAAGCATATCCTTTTCTTTATGAGTACGGCCCAATGGGCCTGTGGCCGACTACCCTCTACATTTCGTATTATTTCACTTTAATGAAGCCTAACACAGAAGTTCATTTATCCCGCTATCTATCACAGTCTACTACTACTACTACTACTACTACTACTACTACTACTACTACTACTACTACTACTACTACTACCACTACTACTACTGCTGCTGCTGCTATTAATGGTGTTACTATTTGTGTTGATAGTAAAATAAATACTAGATTGTAATGATGGTTGTAACGATACTGGAAGTCATGACAGCAAACAACCACAGACTCAAAACAACACACAAACGCCCCTCTACCGTGTGTGAATACCCTCTTCATCTGCCGTCTCCTCCTCCCTTCCCCTCCTCCCCTCCTCCCTTCCTCCCCTTCTACTCCTTTCCGCTTTTGTCTATGTTTCAATTATCCATCTTCGCTTCGCTTGATTCTTCTTCTTCTTCTTCTCTCTTCCTTCTTTCCCTCCTTCTTCTCTTTTCTTTCCTCCCTCATCTCCCTGTCTCTTTTTCGTTCTTTTCTTCCTTCATTTATTCCTGTCCCTAACTCTTCTCTATTCCCTCTTTTTTCAGCCTTCACTCTCTTCTTCATTCTCTTTCTTTCTCCTTCTCTCTCCTTACTTTCCCCTCCCTTTCTCTCCTCTTCTCCATCTTTTTCCTTCCTCCATTTTCTCCTTTATTTCCCTTATTTAATTCTACTATCTCTTTCTCTCCTTTTTTTTTCCTTCTCTCCTATTCCATCTTTACTCCCTCCCTCCTTCCTCCTTCCTCCTCCCCCTTTCTTCCCTTCCTAGCTCCACCTCATTATGTATTCATTCTCCCTCCTCCCTCTCTTCCTCTTCTTCTCTCCCTCCTTCTTCCTCCTCCCTTCTCGCCTCCCTGGCTCCTCCCTCTAGCCTTTCCTCAGCTGAGGGAGTGAGTGAGGGAGTGAGGGAGTGAGGGAGTTCCAATAACGTACCCTTTCTCCCGCTCCCTCCCTTCCTCCCTTTGGCCTTTCCCTAGTCGAGCGAGGGGGCAAGGAAGTGAGGGAGTGAGGGAGTGAGGGAGTGAGGGAGTGAGGGAGTGAGGGAGTGAGGGAGTGAGTGGGTGTGAGCCAACTGGCCAATTCCCAGACTGAGGTCCCAGGGAACCGCTTGAGTAATAGACCCAACATCCCTCCCTCTCCCCCCCCTCCCTCCCTCCCTCCCTGCCTCTTGTTCGCATACCCACTCCATAACTCCCTCCTCCTCCTCCTCCTCCTTCTCCTCATTATCATCTCTGCCTCCTTCCTCTTGTTTGTATACTCACAACTCCTCTTTCTCCTCCTCCTCCTCCTCCTCTTTCTCATCATCATGTTCCTCTTTTAATTTCTCCTCTTTTGGTAAAAGTCTTGTATAGTCTCCATGTTTTCACTTCCTCTTCTTCATCCTCCTCTTCCTCTTCTTCCTCCTCCCCCTCCTCCTCTTCTTTCTCATCATCATGTTCCTCTTTTAATTTCTCCCCTTTTGGTAAAAGTCTTGTATAGTCTCCATGTCTTCAATTCCTCCTCTTCATCCTCCTCTTCCTCTTCTTTATTCAAGAACTTCTTCTTCATCATATTTACTAAAGAGGCTTAGACTTCCTCTTTATTTCCTCTTCCTCTTCCTCCCATTCCCTTTTTTCTTCTCTCATCCTTCTCCCACCTCTTCTCTCCTTTCTCTCCCTCTCCATCCTCTTCCACTCTCCTTTTCTTCCTCTTCCTCCCACTCCTGTACTTGTTCTTCCTCTGCTTTCTTTTCCTCCTCCTTCTCCTCCTCTTCCTCCTTCCCCTTCACCCTCTTCCCCTCCACCAACTCCTCCTACTCCTCCGCCTTCTCCTCCTCCTTCCCCTCCACCCCGTTCCCCTCTACCAACTCCTCCTCCTCCTCCTCCTCCTCCGCCTCTGAGCTCCCTGCCAGCCTCTCCATATCTCCATCATTACTCTCTCTCTCTCTCTCTCTCCCTCTCTCTCTATTTCTCTCTCTCGTCTCCTCCTCTGCTTTGGTTCTCCCGTTCATCTACCGCATTCTTTTCTACTTAATCTTTATTGTCGTTTTTCTTTGTTTTACCTCTTCCTTTTTCTTCTTATTTTTCTTCTTCATCTTACTTTCTTTTCCACAGTCTTCTTTTTATTCCCACTCTTTTCCACCTTTTTCATTCTTTCTTTTGACCTCTCCCTTCTTTTCCTTCTCCTTTTCTTACTTCTCCTTATCTTCCGCATCCTCCTTTTCCTCCTCTTCCTTTTCTTCTTCTTCCTCCTTTCTACTTTCCCTCGTCTTCTGGATAATTTTTTCTCATTCTTCATGTCCTCACTCTTTTTCTCTTCCTCTTTTTATACATTTTCTTATTCCCATTTCTTCCTACACCTCTTCTTCTATCTTCCTTCTCTTTTTCTTCTCCCTCCCACACTCCCTCACACTCCCACACTCACTCCCTCATAACTCTCGCTCTATCTTCTCTCAACCCATACTCCCATGCTACGGCATGATCTTGTCTTAACATCATTTTCATCTTCATCTTCATTTTCATTTTTATGCACATCTTCATCATCTTCAGCCTCTTCCTCCTCCTCCTCCTCCTCCTCTTCTTCTTCTTACGTTTCCTCCCCCGCCTCTCCACCCTTCCCCTCCTCTTCACCCTTCTCCTCTTTTTCTTCTTCTCTTCTTGTTCCCCCTCCTCTTTCTTCCAAATTACGAACTCATTCTCTTCGTTTTTATTCTTCTCCTCCTCCTCTTCCTCCTCCTCCTCCTCCTCCTCCTCCTCCTCCTCTTCCCTTTCCTCATCTTAAAGCTATCATTTCCTTCTTCGTCTTCTTCTTCTTCTTCTTCTTCTTCTTCCCCCTCCTCCTCTTCCTCCCCACTTCCTCATCTTCCTTTTCGCTCTCCTCTTCCTCCCTTCTCACTCATCTTCCTAATCTTCCTCCTCACCTCTTCCTCATATTCCTATTCCTCATTCTCCTTTCTTTTTTCCTTACCTTCTTCCCTCTCCTCCTCTCTTCCTTTCTTCCTTCTCCTCTTTTTCCTATTCCCCCTTCTCTTTCCCTTCCTCCCCCTCCTCCTCGTCCATTTACCCTCTTTCCTCTCCTCTTTCTCTTCCCCTTCTCCCTTCCTCTTATTATCCCCTACATCTTCCTCCTGTCTTCCCTTCTTCCTTCTCCTTTCTATTCTCTTCCCCCTCCCCCTCCTCACTTCCCTTTTTCCCTCTCCCTCTTTCCTCTTCCCTCTTCTTTCCCCTCTTCTTCTTCTTCCTCTCTTCACTTCTTCTCTCCTCCCTCTTCTTTTCCTCCTCCTCTCTTTCCTTCTTCCTTCTCCTTTCCTCTTCCTTCTTCTCTTCTCTTTCCTCTTCTTCCTCCTCTCTCCTCTTTCTCCTCCTCTCTCCCCTTCTTTCCTCTTTTCTTTCCCCTCCTCTTCTTCCTTCTCATTTCCTGTTCCTTCTTCTCTTCTCCCTCCTCTTCCTCCTCCTCTGTTCCCTTCTTCCCTCTCCTTTCCTCTTCCTTTTCTTCCCCCTCTTCTTCTACTTTTCTTTTTCTCTTCCCTCTTCTCTTCTCTCTCCTCTACATCCTCCTCTCTTCCCTTCTTCCTTCTCCTTTCCTCTACCCCATCTTCCCTCTCCTCTCCCTCCTTCTCTCTTCCCTTCTTCTTTCTCCTTTCCTCTTCCCCCTCTTCTTCCTCCTCCTCTCTTATCTTCTTCCTTCTCCTTTCTTCTTCCTCCTCCTCTTCCCCCTCTTCTTCCCCTTCCTTCTCCTTTCCTCTTCCCCTCCTCCTCCTTCTCTCTTCCCTTATTCTTTTTCCTTTTCTCTTCCCCATCTTCCCTCTCCTCTTCCTCCTCCTCTCTCCCCTTCTTCTTTCTACTTTCCTCTTCCTTTCATCTTCTTCCTTCTCTTTTCCTCTTCCTTTTCCTCTTCCCGCTCTTCTTCCTCTTCCTTCTCCTTTCCTCTTCCCTTCCTCCTCCTCTTCCTCCTTTACCTTCTTCCTTCTTCTTTCCTCTTCCTCCTCCTCCTCTTCCCCGGCTCTTCATTTTTGATCTGTTTCTCATTCCAAGTCCCAACACTTCCCCTCATCTTCCTCCTTTAGCTTCCCCCCCCTTTCCCCTCTTTTTTCCCCTCTCTTATTGTTTCCACACTTTGTTTTTCTTCTCCTCTCTCTTCTTTCCCCTCTCTTCCTCTTTTTTTCCATATTCTTATTTGCTCCTCTTTACACACTCGCCTTTGACTCTTGATTGTGTATTGTGTTTGATCTCCTGCACCTCATCTCCTTCACCATACCCGTCCATGCCTCACAATACATACGCTCACCATACCTACAGTATGTCCATACACACAATACTCATGTAGCTTTATCACCATTCTCACAATATACGTGATATCAAGCTCACAATACATTTGTCGTACTCTCACTATACTTATGATTTTACACACAATACTGATAATATTCAGACACCATTCTGAAAGAATGTATGGTACCAATTTCACAATACATTCACGCTTAAACACATTATATTCACACATCACACTCACCATATCCCTACATGTACAATACACTATGCACTATGCTCACCCTCACTTCCGATCACCATACACACTAGCGTCACCCCGTCAGTCACAATACTTATCACCTTTACACTATCAGACACCCCACTCACCATTACATGCACCATAGTCACGATATATATTCACCATACATCACGCACACCACACACAAATTTTCCTATGCACCATACCCATATTACACCGTCATACTCAACCTTACACGCACAATACCGACACTATACTTTTGCCATACTTCACCATACTTACTCCACATGCACCATACTTACTACCTTATGCACCATAGCCATATCACATCATCACCATACACAACACTCTACACCATACACACTCCACATACACAATACTTACCCCCTTGCATCATATCCATAACATACCCTCACCATACTCTATACAGTCACCATACTTCACAATGCACACTCCATATACACCATATACCAGATCCCATACTTACTCCCCTATGCATCATACCTATATTACACCCTCACCATACTCTATACAGTCACCATACTTCACTATACACGCTCCACATACACCATATACTAGATCCCATACTTACTCCCCTATGCACCATACCTATATCACACCCTCACCATACTCTAAGCAGTCACCATACTTCACTATACACATTCCACATACACCATACTTACTCCCTATGTATTATACCCGTATCACACTCTCACTATACTTCACTATACACGCTCCACATACACCATACACCACACCCCATACTTACTCCCGTATGCACCATACCTATATCACACCCTCACCAAACTCTATACACTCACCATACTTCACCATACACAATCCTCATACACCACAATTACAACACACACCATAGCTACACCTCTATCACACCCTCACCATACTCTATACACTCATACTTCACTATACACACTCTACATACACCGCACCCCATACTTACTCCCCTATGCACCATATATATGTTACACCCTCACCATACTCTATACAGTCACCATACTTCACAATGCACACTCCACATACACTATACTTACACTCTATGTATTATACCCGCATCACAGCCTCACCACACTCTATACACTATACACTCACCATACATTCACCATATTCACAAAAGTTATTTACTATTTCAATCTCATCTATTACTCTCACCAACGCATCAATCTCACGCCCTTCTCTCCACCCGATTCTCACGCTTCTCACTCACCAAGGCTTACCAACTCTCACAGAAAATATCAATCTCACCTCTGCCTCACTTGTAACCTCTTAGTAACTTCTCCATCTTGTACTTCAACAATCTTCATCTCACGGATAAATACTCATCTCACGGATTCAAGGCAGATATCACACGAGTTGTGTCCTCGCTCTTGTTAAGTTTCAGAACTACTAAGGCTGTTTCAGATTCGTTATCTCACAATCTCACGCTTTTATAAATCGTGAATACATTGTTATAGGGAGATTATTCTCACATTCTCACACTGAACCCAAACTCACGTCACGGATTAGAAAAAAAAAGTGTGACCTGCCTCTGACGTCACATCAATGTGTTTCCTCACGCTTTCTCACGATGAATGTTCTTGCCATTGGTTCACTTTCACGTAACTTTTTTTTTATCTTTTTTCTAATCTCACGTGACACACATTCTCTACCTTTGTCCAGTCTCACAACATATTTGCATTTCGATAGGTTTGTTCCTCTCACGTAAAACCTTTAACATCCCAGAGAGAGAGAGAGAGAGAGAGAGAGAGAGAGAGAGAGAGAGAGAGAGAGAGAGAGAGAGAGAGAGAGAGAGAGAGAGAGAGAGAGAGAGAGAGAGAGAGAGAGAGAGAGACAGACAGAGAGAGACAGACAGAGAGAGAAAGACAGAGATAGACAGACACAGAGAGAGAGACAAAGACAGAGAGACAGACAGACATAGATATATAAGATAGAGAGAGAGACAGAGTGAGATAGAGATAGAAACAGGCAGAGAGAACGAGTTAGATACGAGTAGATAGATAGAGAGATAGAGACACAGAGAGCGAGTTAGATAGATAGAGAAATAAATAGATAGAGAGAGATAGAGACAGAGAGAGCGAGTTAGTTAGATAGAGAGATAGATAGATAGAGAGGAATAGAGACAGAGAGAGCGAATTAGATAGATAGAGAGAGAGAGTGGGGGGACCACGACACACAAGCAATATGTAAAGGAAAAACCGCAGAGAAGAAGAAGAAGAAGAAGAAGGGGGAAGGGGACGAAGACGTTAATAAGAAAGAAATACAGAATAAAGGATAGAGACAAGAAAAAGCAGAATTAGATTTGTGCAAAATTAAAAAGAGGCGGAGAAGAGACACAGGCATAGACAGACAGACATGAAGGTGTGTGTGTGTGTGTGTGTGTGTGTGTGTGTGTGTGTGTGTGTGTGTGTGTGTGTGTGTGTGTGTGTGTGTGTGTGTGTGTGTGTGTGTGTGTGTGTGTGTGTGTTTGTGCGTGTATGTGTGTGCACTCAGTCGAGTGGGGCATATACACACACACGTACACACACACACACATATATAGATAGATAAAGAAACGAACAAATATATTCTTTTAGACCAGATGGATCTTTTATTTTATTCTATTTTTCTGATTAGCGTTGGGTAATTCTATCCATTTTACTGTAAGACCCGCTAAGAACCGAAAACGTGGAGAAGAATAAGACCTTGACAATTACTTTCTTCTTCGGTCACAACTCCATCAGGATGTACAGGCGGAGGAACCAGCACGCGCTTACAGCAATCCGAGTTACTTCTCACATCGTTCCCAAGACTAGCGAAGAACCTCAGGTCCACTGGATAGATGGTGGTTGCTGAAGCACGGAGATTACAAAGGATTTACAAAGGCAAAGCATGCCGACAGGAGACCTTTTGATCCATATCTAGGTCGGATGCAAAAAAAAAAAAAAGAAAAAAAAAAAATCATATTAATAATAAATTAAAACTATAACAATGTAAATAACAATTAAAATACATAAATAAATGCATTGGTATAGTTGAATAACAAACAAACAGGTAAATCGTAATTGATAATAAATTGACATATAACTAATAATAAATGAAAATCAGACAGACAAATTATAACAAAACAAAAACAAATAATATAACATAAATTATAATAATTACAGCATCTTACTTAGGTATTTATCTAAATGATTCTTAAAGCTTCGAACTGAACTACATTGTACTAACCTGTGCAGGAAGTTTATTCCATTCATTAACTACACGGTTGGCAAAGTTTGTTTCTACCTACTTCCAAATTGAATCTATTTCCGGACAGTTTGAGACCATTGTTTCTTGTCTGATTCTCATTCAATGTGAAAATTTGGTCACTTTGATATTGTCAATTCCCTTTAAAATCTTAAAGACCTGTATCAAGTCACCTCTGAGTCTAACGCTTTTTTAGGGAAAACAGATTCATGTGCTTAAGTCGATTTTCGTATGATTTATTTTTGATATTTGGAATCAGTTTTTGTGGCTCGCCGTTGTATGGGGATTATCTAGGGGTCTTTGGGGTTCTTCAATCGTAAGGAGAATACCGGACCAGTTCTTAAAGGAAATTGATCATGTTGAAACCCGGATTACTTGTAATGATAGAAGAGAAATCTTCTTCAACAGTGTCAACGAAGAACGGGTAGCAAGCTTCATGCACTTGCACAACGAAGAGGAGAAATAGCTGAGAAGATTGGACGATATAATTGGATGTATTTCTTCCTTGTTCCAAACCAGCGACAATGAAAGCATGGGTCAATCTTCTTATAAAGAAATAATACCAAGTTTCATGCATTTCTACAACGAAGAAGAAAGTCTGATGAAGGCTTAGGATGATGCAATAATACGTGACAAATCCTTACAAACTTAAAGGAAAGCCAAAAATTCCCCCACTGGCAAAATCCCCATAATCACCATCGAATCACGAAATATCCGTCGAAAAATGCATTCCGAAGGTAACGGTAATAAATGGCAAATAAAATCCTGGATAGTGTAAGACATCTGTTTGATCACAGTCTGGAAAATAAGTTTGCTTTAAAGATGCGAAAAGAGAAAGAGCGGCTGCCCTCTTGGATACCTTTGCATCCTGGTTTCCTATCAAATACGTGACAAATCCTTACAAACTTAAAGGAAAGCCAAAAATTCCCCTACTGGTAAAATCCCCATAATCACCGAGATGGAAAGGTATCCAAGAGGGCAGCCGCTCTTTCTCTTTTCGCATCTTTAAAGCAAACTTATTTTCCAGACTGTGATCAAACAGATGTCTCACACTTTCCAGGATTTTCTCTTTCTCTAAGCTTTCCTTCTATAGTGCGTTCTGTTTCGCTACTTGGAATAATCCGTTGGCTTTCTTGTGAGCATATCAATTAAGTTTTACCCCTTCTGACTTGTAAAGGATGGATGCAGCGGAGATAATGGGATTGGAAGCTTGATCTTCCATAGATGTTTTTGGGTGTTCTGATTGCCGGGTCTTTGGGGTCTTCCGTTTGTTTCCCATAGGGAACCACGAACGTTGTCGCTCAAACCCTAGATCTAACCGAATCCATGAGGGATAATAATCCCGCTCTTTCTTATCCAAATGGTGCCTCTCGACTTCAGTAGGTAAGAATTCCCCGTTTTCGTGGGTTACTTTCTGCTTGCACTGAAAGAGAGCACGGATAGAGCCAAGAATTTCATCGTAATTTTGAAGATACTTCAAGTCTTCGTAGTGCAAATGAACGAAGCTTGGCATTCTTCTTTTATCTTTCTTAGTCATACCTGCGTTGTCTTTCTCATTCATCTGAAATAAGACTGGTATGGAACTAAGTATGTTATCGTAGTTTTTGAGAAACGTCCAGTCCTCATTGTTTATATGGAGGAAACTTGGAATTCTTTCCTTATAACTTGGAGAATGGCTTTCTGTATGAATAACGGCATTATCATCTTCACTGGTTCGAAATAAGGCGGGAATACAGCTGATAATATCTTCATACTTCTTAATGAATTGGTCCTCTTGGTATTGAACGTGCACGAAGCCTGGAAATCTCTCTTTTGAAATACTTCTGTTCGTCACATCCTTTACATTTGTTTTAAACAGGAACTAAATGCATCTTATTGCATCATCCTAAGCCTTCATCAGACTTTCTTCTTCGTTGTAGAAATGCATGAAACTTGGTATTCTTTCTTTATAAGAAGATTTACCCGTGCTTTCATTGTCGCTGGTTTGGAACAAGGAAGGAATACATCCAATTATATCGTCCAATCTTCTCAGCTATTTCTCCTCTTCGTTGTGCAAGTGCATGAAGCTTGCTACCCGTTCTTCGTTGACACTGTTGAAGAAGATTTCTCTTCTATCATTACAAGTTTTCGGGCTTTCAACATGATCAAGTTCCTTTAAAGACTGGTCTTCGGTATTCTCCTTACGATTGAAGAACCCCAAAGACCCCTAGATAATCCCCATCTCCGTGCTTCAGCAACCACCATCTATCCAGTGGACCTGAGGCTCTTTGCTAGTCTAAGGACGATGTGAGAAGTAACTCGGATTGCTGTAAGGGCGTGCTGGTTCTTCCGCCTGTACATCCTGAAGGAGACATAGAGTGAGAGGAGAAAGAGAGTGAGAGACATAGAGACAGAGAGGGAGAGAGAGAGAGAGAAAGAGAGAGGGGGAGAGGGAGAGACAAAGGGAGGAAGAGAAAGGAAAAGAGAGAGGGAGAAAGAGAGAGATAGAGAGAATGAGAGAGATATTTAGAGAGAGAGAGAGGAAGAGCGAGAGAGAGAGAGAGAGAGAGAGAGAGAGAGAGAGAGAGAGAGAGAGAGAGAGAGAGAGAGAGAGAGAGAGAGAGAGAGAGAGGGGGGGGGGAAAGAGAGATAAAGGATGGATAGAGAGAGACCAAGAAGGATCTTTAAACTACACCCTATTTTATTCACCCCTCAAGAAGAACAAGGCTTGGAGCCTTAAGAACAAATTGCTAGAACATATCTAGAGAGAATAGAAACGCTCTGAGAGGAAACGGGGGTGACAGTGGCGGCAGCTCGGGACGGATCCCTCCGAAGAGAATACAAGACGGGTGCGTGAAGTGGTGCAAGATAAGTCTACGGGAGTACAACAACCACAACCAAGCGTGTGTTGGTTTCAAGAGACGACAAGGCGAGGAACACTACAACACTACGAGCAACTACTACTACGAGTGGGACAAAGCGATCTTCAAGGTGATCATCTACAAGACGATCTTCAAGGCAGTGAGTGACGAAGCTGATGAACGACGAGGCTGACGAACGACAAGGCTGACGAGGTGACGTCGAGGTGATGTCGAGGTGACGTCGAGGTGACGTACGTAAGCAACACTACGTGGAGACAGTCAAGCCAAATCAAGGTATGACCAATTCAAGTGTGTTGAGGCATGAGGTTCATACCTCAAATATCAATATCCCTAAATTTACTGGGGAAGCAAATACATATGGGGTCAACAAGTTCCTTAATTTGATAGACACTCTTATTGTGAGTAAAAACATTACTGATAAAAAAAAATAAAAAATAAAATAAAAGAGAATATAGACCCTGCGAATGGGAGGGCTAGGTTTATCATTAATTTCCAGCAAATGGAAGAGATCAACCAATATGAAGCTTATAAGAAAGCTTTCATCAAACATTTTATGTACAAATGTGACCAGGATCCTATCAAGTCTTTGGTAAAAATTATTAAAGTTAGAACAAGTGAAACAGACACAGAATACTTAGCTGGATTAGATAGATGGTCAAAAGACATGAATTCTATCTTGAAGGATTCAGACTGGATAGAAAGATCTAGTGACAAAATGAACATTTCTCAGGTTATCAAATTGATCACATTTGGATTGTTAGCCAAAACTCCTGATGACTTAACGGCAGAAAAGCTGTATAAAGATCTTAAGTCAAATATACTGTGAGTTTAGGAGAAGTAGACTATCTTCCTCAAGGGTACAGTGAGACCAGAATGGTAAACCCATATGTAATGACCGTGGGCCAACATAAGAACTCTAGAGAGTTGAGAAAAGCTGAAGTAGGACATAGACAGAATGTTAGAAGTCCATCCAGGGATGCTAGAATCCTATGTTTTAATTGTAATACCTGGGGACACAAAGCGGGAGACTGTTTTTTATGGAATTATTTGTAGAAATTGCAAATATGAAGGTCACAGTGAGTATCAATGTAGGAACCCACCATTCTGTATGTATCATAATAAGATAGGCCATAGAACTCATGAATGTAGATTTTTTCGGATACTCCCAGAGCTAAGAGGAAAACCCCCAGACACAGAATAAATCAATATTTTAGAACTCCCCATATATATACCGATAGACGGTATTGCGTTAAATATGGGAATACAAGAAAGATGAAAGAAACTGACAAACTGATAAATACTATTGGAAGAACTTCTGTAGGACCTCTCATTGTTGGTAGAATGTTCAATAAGCCTAATCAAATATCTATTGATACAGGATCTGTAGTTAATGTAATTACCAGTAAAGTTTTAAACCAGTTGAAACCAGGAGTAAAAATATTGGAACCAATCCGTTACTAATTGCAAGGAGTAACTGGAAATCAGTTAAAAACATTAGGTAAGGTTGAACTAGAAGTTATCTTATATACAAATGAACATTTGCGCATTCCAGTGATAGTGGTAGAAGAATCTGTTTTTACAGGAGATTTATTGATAGGATTTGCAATTATGAAAAAAGAAAACATGGTAATATGTCCTGCTGACTTAGGAATTTTAGTGAAGTCACAGTTAATCCCATTTTGAATCAACCAGACTTCAGACCAGTGACAGGAATTAATAAATCCCTAGATAACATTTCTATCTTAGATAACGAGGCCGAGCGGTCCAGACCAACAGAAAGTAAAGCAACTTGTCAAAGGTCTGAAGTGGGACTCAGGGATTTATAAGTCAAATAAGAACAGAGTAGAAGTACTAGTAATTAACACTATGAATAAAGATATAGTTTTAAGGAAAGGTACACAAATGGGATGTTTTCAGGTGTGTACTAAACCCATTAAGATTTTAAATGAGAGTAGTGAGGAGTTAGAATGACCAATTTCATCAATCTGTTCAGTTCAAGAAGGAATAGATTTAAGAAATAAATACAAAGATCTATTAGAATCAACTAATTGCCCTGAGTTGGATGAAAATTTACTTGCTTTGCTTGTGAAGCACAATAAAGCAATTGCTTTGACGGGGGACACCTTAGGCAAAACAACTGCTTTAAAACATCAAATTAAATTAAAACCAGGAACACAGCCATTTACATACCCGCCTACAGAGTTCCTCACTCTAAATTAGCAATAGTAGATAAATTGATCACTGAAATGTTATCACAGGATATTATTGAACATAGTAAAAGTGAATGGAACTTTCCTTTGATTTTGGTGCCAAAGTCAGATGGTACTATGCGCCCAGTTATTGATTATAGGGAATTGAATAAGCACACCATTCGTGACAGGTTACCATTACCCATTATAGGTGGTATTTTGAGAAGTTTGGGAACTGAGAATAGATATTTTAGCACAATAGATATCAAATCAGCTTTTTGGCAAATAGAGTTGAATGAAGACTCAAGAGAGTTCACAGCATTTTCTACTCCAACGTGACATTATGAGTTCAAAAGAATGCCATTTGGGTTATGTAGTCCATTAACTTACATGAGATTAATGAATACTATTCTAGATGGATTGTTAGGAAACACTGCCAGTGTATTTCTAGATAACATTTTAATAGTTTCTCAGACTGCAGTGGAGCACTTTAAGAAATTAGATTTGATATTCTCAAGACTAGTAGAAGCAGGGTTAAAAGTAAAACTGGAAAAATGTAAGTTCTTGCAAGACAGTGTTATTTATTTAGGACATAAGATAGACAGACATGGACTTAGTACAGTGAATTCAAAGCTTGACGCTGTCAGGAATTTTCCGGTTCCGACCAATGTAGACAAGGTTAGGAGCTTTTTGGGATTGACAGGATATTATAGAAATTTTATTCAACGATATGCTGACATTGCTAATCCATTAAGTTCTTTATTGATGAAGGACTCAAAGTTCATATGGGGACCTGCACAGCAGCAAGCTTTTGACAAGTTGAAAGATAAACTCACGAGTTCACCCATTCTAATATTTCCGGACTATGAAAAAGAATTCATTCTTTGTACTGATGCATCTGACATAGGATTAGGAGGCATACTGATGCAAGAGAGAAATGGAACTTTGAAACCAATAGCTTATACATCAAGACTTTGTAATAGTGCGGAGAGAAACTACTCTATAACAGAAAGAGAAACTTTAGCAGTAATTTATTCTTTAGAAAGTTTTAGGGACATGATACTAGTGTATCCAATCAGAGTTTGGACTGATCATACAGCTATTCAGAACTAATTTAAGCATAAGAATCTAAGGGGCAGACTTGCTAGATCGTTTGCAATACTTCAGTGCTATGAAGTTCAATTTGAATATATTCCGGGTAGAAAGAATGTGGCTGCAGATGCACTTTCTAGAAACATTAGTCAACCAATGACTGGGACTGGGTTGATTAATTTTGTTTGTAGTATAGAAGAATTAATAACTTTAGATGAGGAAATGCTAGTAAGAGAACAGAGGGATGATAAGACATGTGATTCATTAATCAAGTATTTGATGAACCCAAGAGGAAATCCTCCAAAGCTACCAAAGGGGTATAAGATAGATGAATTTCATTTGATTAATGGACTTTTATATAAAAAAACAGTTGTAAGTGGGAAAGATATTTCTAGAGGTCCTGTAAATCAGTTGGTAATACCACAAACTCTTGTAAATGAGATATTGAAGTTACTTCATGATAGTGATTGTAGCTCACATCCAGGAAAGGGTAAAACTTATAGACAAGCACAACTTAAATACTTTTGGCCAGGTATGAAGAAATCTATATATGATTATATAGAAAATTGTGTAAAATGTGTTAAGGTGAAAGGAAATACACCAAAACCTGCTCCTATACTTACCTATCCCATTCCACAAAAACCTTGGGAAAGAGTTCACCTGGACACATTGGAGTTACTTATGTCTGAGAATGGATATAAATATGTATTTGTTGCTATTGATTATTTTTCAAGATTTTGTATTTTACAACCCATTCCAAATAAGAAAGCTGAAACTATTGCTTCAGTAATCTATGATCAGATAATCTGTAATTTCACTACACCTAAGATCTTAGTTTCAGATAATGGACCTGAATTTAATAACAAGATTTTGGAAAAATTATGTAGTTTATTTAAGATCAAGAAAGTAAATATCTTAGTGAATCATCCACAAAGTAATGGGGTTGTAGAAAGGTTGAATAAGAAAGTCATTACATGTCTTAGAAGTATGATAAGTCCTCATAGTATAACTTGGGATACTTGGATTCCTTGTGTTAAGTGGACCTTGAATAATCAAATCAATGTAGCAACAGGTGATACACCCCATTTTATAATTTTTGGGGAAGACAAAACCCTTCCATATAAGATTTTGGCTGCAGACCAGAAACCTGTGTATAATTTAGATGATTATATATTGAATCAATCAATCAATCAATCAAATCAGCCATCCTGAGTCCACTGCTGAACAAAGGCCTCCTTCATAGCATTCCATGATTCACACGATCGTGTCACCCTCTGCCACGTCACTCCCGCAAACCTCTCGATCTCGTCTCTCCACCTTCTGTCTGGTCTCCCTCTTCCACGCTTCCTATCTCGCGGCGTCCATTCAGTAACACACTTGCTCCATCGCTCATCAGTCGTTCGCACCAACTTACCTGCCCAATTCCACTTCCTCTCTTTCACTGCTTCCACAATATCTTTCACTCTAGTCTGCTCTCTCACCCAACTTGCTCTCTTTCGGTCTCTCAGTGTTATTCCCATCATTGATCTCTCCATTCTCCTCTGTGCAGTCCTTAGCTTTGTTTCCATCGCCCTCGTCAGCTTCCAAGTCTCACATCCATAGATTATTGCTGGTAGAATGCATTGGTTGTAAACTTTAAGTTTCAAACATAAAGGTAGAGACCCTCTCAGGATTTTACTATACTTACCAAACATTTTCCAACCAATTGTAATGCGTCTTTTTATCTCATTATCATGGTCTTTCGTCACCTTCACCATCTGACCTAAATAATTATACTCTTCAACTTCCTCAAGACTCTCATCATCAATTACGATCTCTTTACTTTGAACTTTCGTGTTGAACATTACTTTGGTTTTACTCTTATTCATTTTTAAACCTACTTTGATACTTTCTTTGTTTAGATCGCTCAGCATATCTTGCAAGTCGTCTGCTCTTTCTGAAATAAGAATGATGTCATCTGCAAATCTTAGGTGGTTCAAATATTCGCCATTAATCTTCAAACCTTTCTTTTCCCAACTCAATCTTCTGAAAATATCTTCTAAACAAGCTGTAAATAGTTTGGGTGAAATTGTATCGCCTTGCCATACTCCTCTCTCGATTTTGATCTTTTCTGTGTCTTTATGTAGTCGAACTATAGCGGTGCCTTTCGAATAAATCTTTTCTAAAACTCTTACGATCTGTTCGTTTGTACCTTGTTTGCGTAGCGAGTTTAGTATTGCTATTTGTTCTACTGAATCAAAGGCCTTCTCGTAATCTACAAAAGCTAAACACAGAGGTATATTATATTCTGTCGTTTTCTCGATTAGTTGGTTTATCGCCTGCAAATGGTCTAGAGTTGAATATCCGCTTCTAAAGCCTGCCTGTTCTCTCGGTTGGTTTCCATCTAAAACTTGACTCAGTCTATTTGTGAGGATCTTGGAGAATACTTTATATACGTTTGATAGCAAGCTAATCGGTCGATAGCTACTAAGGTCCTTCTGGTCTCCTTTTTTATGAAGCAAAATCACTATAGCATTGCACCACGCATTCGGAACGCTTTCTTGACGTAAGCACTGGGTGTACAACTCAGCTAATTTAATATGAACTAATTTACCAGCGTCTTTCAATAGATCTATTGATATACCATCTTCCCCAGGTGCTTTTCCTCTTTTCATAGTTTTTAGAGCAAATTCTACTTCTTCCTTTGTAATATTTTGGTGAATATTTTGAAAATGATTTATTCTATTCAATTCTATTCTATATATTGAATAGAATAAATAATTTTCAAAATATTCACCAAAGAGTTAGGGAACATATGCAGCAGTATTCACAAGAGATGAAGAAACAACAACACAAAATAGCACATAAACTAGAATTGAAAATAGGAGATTTAGTCATGGTCAAACTACATTCACCCTGTAATAAGCTTTCACCAAGGTACTCAGGTCCATATAGGGTAATTGATTCTGCAGGTGGACATATATATAACATCGTAAATTTAGAAACAAGGGAAGAAGTGATAGGCCATTTAGACGACATGAAGAAAGTTAGGGTAATTGAAAATGACAATTGTGATACCTTATGTATCAATTTTAATGAACCAGAAGAGTTCAATGATATTCTTGGTGATTTGAATATTAATCTTGATGCATTTTACAGATGAGGGCTGCAATATTAATTTTTATATGCTTGGTGAGTGCCCTGGACTGGAATCCAATTCGTCCTGGAGCATTGGTACAACATCAAGGTAACCTAATATTGGTTGACAAGATGGTTAGGGTAGTACTTGATTACAAGAATGTAACAATAATTAAAGATAATGTTGACTCCTTGAGAGTGAATTTGAAATTGTTAAAAGAGAGCATTTCTAGTAAGAATGTTCAAAGGAAACTTGAAAATAAGATAGAGGACATCGAACATAAGTTGGATGCCATAGGTTCAAATTTCAAAAGAAATGGTAGACAAAAGAGAAGTGTCCTTGTGGTGGCCTTAGGAGCTCTTGCTGGATTGGAAATTGCCAATTTTGCCTTCCTTGCTGATTTGAAATTTTCTATGAATAAATTGAAGGAGAAGGTTGCAAAAATTGATGATTTACAAACAAGTATTAAAAACACTCAGGAAATGATCTCTGAAATTTTAGATAACTTAGAGAATCTCAGTTTAAAACAAAGTGAACAGGAGAATACAATGCAACTTTTCTTGTTACTCAATACTATGCATTTGAAATTGTCTGAGATGCAAGTTCAGTTGGAATCTTTTGTACAAAATTTAGTTTTAGCAAGTTCAGGTCAAGTAACATCTTCTCTCCTCCCAATATCTTAACTTATAAAAATAATAAAATCAGCAAAGAAGGATTGAAACTTTGAACCTTTCTTTGAGGAAGCTAATGTAGCATTATATTACCCATTGCTAAATTCCCACTTAAACG
The DNA here is from genome assembly GCF_046742065.1 of Oratosquilla oratoria. NCBI lineage: Eukaryota > Metazoa > Arthropoda > Malacostraca > Stomatopoda > Squillidae > Oratosquilla > Oratosquilla oratoria. Next base: position 39,389,922 of record NC_134782.1, read on the forward strand.
TAACTTCAGTGATAATAGAAATTCCTTTTTCTTCCAACCTAAGATTTAACTTATTCAAATTGATACCCTTCCCATTGAAGGTAAATGGTTCATTATATGAAGTAGATATTCCAGTTGTAGATGCAATCAATTATATCCTTTCTGTAGACAACCTTAAAGAAAGCATGATCTCTAATGATAAATTAAATGATTGTAAAAGAGTTGATAAGAATCTTTATCTTTGTCATTCTTCTCTTTTTGTGTTTCGGGAAGCTTTAAAAAATTCATGTGAAGCTTCTCTGGTTAGAAATATGTCTGTGATGAATAATTGTCATTATAAGAAAATTTTGGTAGACAAGATTTATCATAGTAACATCCAAGGATCCCATTATCTATTTTTCCCTAATAAGACCAAAATTTCTATTAATTGTAAGGAACTAATTCCTAAGTTGGAAGTGGTTGAAGGTCTTATCTCAGTTGTTGATACCTGTGAATTACATGGAGGTCCTATTTCCACTTTTGCAAATACCCTTAATACCATGCATTTAACTGAAGATTCATATATATCAACATTCAACTTAACATTGCCTGAAAACTCACCTAAGATTAAGAGAAGATTATTGTCAAGATTTCCCTCAAATGATTATTCAATTATAATGGTTATTCTTAGTGTACTTTTTTCTTCAATGTTATTGTCTGCACTGATTTCAATTGTTGTATTCCGGAGATTGACTCTGTTAAACCCCATTAACCATGTATCTGCTTGAATTATTTTTGTGCATTTTGGAGGGTTGCTTATATCTTTGATATATACTTGATTCAATTTTACGCAATGGTAGATTAGCTTATTAGGATGAATTCCAAGTATGTATTAGCAAG
>NC_134782.1:39393779-39398779 GCF_046742065.1 Oratosquilla oratoria
AGAGAAAGGGAGAGAGAGAGAGAGAGAGAGAGAGAGAGAGAGAGAGAGAGAGAGAGAGAGAGAGAGAGAGGGAAGAAAGTCAGATAGAGAGAAAAGAGAGAGAAGAGGAGAGAGAGAAGATAGAGAGAGAGAGAGAGAGAGAGAGAGAGAGAGAGAGAGAGAGAGAGAGAGAGAGAGAGAGAGAGAGAGAGAGAGAGAATAAAGAGAGAGGGAGAGAGAGATAGTGAGAGAATAAGGAGAGAGAGAACAAAGGAGAGAGAAAAAGGGAGACAGAGACAGAAGGAGGGGAAGAAAGCGAGAGGGAGATAGAGAGGGAAGAGAGAGAGAGAGAATTAATTTTTATCTCTTTCTCTCTTTTTATGTCTGTATTTCTCTCTATTTTTCTCTCTCTCTGTATTCCTTCGTCTCTACATCTTTCTCTCTCCCTCTGTCCCTTGCCATTCTCTCTCCCTCTCTCTCTCTCCCTCTGCCACTTCTTAATCTCTCTTTCTCTCTCTCTCTCTCTTGTTCTCTCTGTCTTTTTATTTTTTCCTTTCTTTCTAACACCTTTCTCCTCCCTCTATATCTCCTTCTCTACCTCTCTCTCTCTCTCTCTCTCTCTCTCTCTCTCTCTCTCTCTCTCTCTCTCTCTCTCTCTCTCTCTCTCTCTCTCTATCTTACTCTCTCTCACTCCTTGTTCATTCTCTCTCTCTCTCTCTCTCTCTCTCTCTCTCTCTCTCTCTCTCTCTCTCTCTCTCTCTCTCTCTCTCTCTCTCCCTGTATCTCCACCTATCCCACTCTATCTCTCATATATCTTGCTCTCTCTCTTTCTCCCCTCATCCCCCTCTCTCTTTTTCCCCTTGTCCCCCTCTCACTCTTTTTGTCTCTCTCGTCTTCTCTTTCTCTCTATCTTACTTTTCACTCTCTTCCCTCTCCTCCTATCTCTCTCTCTCACCTCATGACCTCTCTCCCTCTCTCCCCTTTCTCCCCCCTCTCTCACATTTCTTGCTCTATCTCTTTCTCCTTCTCTCCCTCCCTCCCTCTCTCTCTTTCTACATCTCTCTCTTCCTCCTTGTCTCTTCCATTCTTTTTCTCTCTTACTCTCACTAACTCTCTCTCTTTCTCTCTCCTCTCTCTCTCCCTCTTTTCCTATCTCTCTCTTGCTCTCTCCCCTTCTCTCTGTCTCTTTCTCTGTCTACCTCTCATTCACTCTCTTTCTCAGGCTATTGTTCTCTCTTTCCCTCTCTCCTGCTTTTTCACTACCTCTCTCTTCCTTGCTCTCTCTCTCTCTCTATCTATCTCCCTCTGCATCTCTCACCTCCTTCTCTCTTTCTCTCTCTCATGGTTTCTCTCCCTTACTCTCACTTTCTCTCTCTTTTCTCTCTCTGTCTTTCAAATTCTCTGTTTCTTTTTCCCTCTCTCTCACCTCTTGCTCTCTATGTCTCACCTCTTTCTCTCACCCTCTCACTCTTACTCTCACAGTCTCTTTTTCTTGCCTCTCTCTCATGCTGTCTATTCTCTCTCCCCCACCTCTTGCTCTTTACATCTCTATCTCTCTTTCTATCTCTAAATTCTTGCTCTCCCTTTCTTCCTATCTCCCCCCTCTCTGTCTCTCTTTCTCTCTCTCTCCACCTTTCTGTATCTCTCATTTGCTTTCTCTCTATCTCTCCTTCTTTCTCTCTTTTTCTGTCTTTCCCATCTCCGTCTCTCTCTCTTCCTCTATGTCGCTACTGTTCTCTTTGTCTCTTTCTTTCTCCTGCTCTCTCTCTCTCTCTCTATCACCTCCTCTCTCTTTCTCTCTCTCTCTCTCTCTCTCTCTCTCTCTCTCTCTCTCTATCTCTCTCTCTCTCTCTACCACCTCCTCTCTCTTTCTCTCTCTCTCTCTCTCTCTCCCTCACCCACCTCCTTCTCTCTCTCACTCTCCTTCTCTTTCTATCTCTCACCTCCTTCTATTTCTCTATGTATGTCTATCTCTCTGTGTCTTTTGTCTTTTGTTCTCGCTGTTTCTTCCTCTTTCTCTCTCTCTCTACACAAACATACACACACACACACACACACACACACACACACACACACACACACACACACACACACACACACACACACACACACATACACACACACACACACACACACACACACACACACACACACACACACACACACACACATATATATATATATATATATATATATATATGTGTGTGTGTGTGTGTGTGTGTGTGTGTGTGTGTGTGTGTGTGTGTGTGTGTGTGTGTGTGTGTGTTTGTGTATGTTTTTATATATCTATATATATATATATATATATATATATATATATATATATATATATATATATGTATGTATGCATGTGTGTATATAACCTAATCTCTCTCTCCCTTTTTCTCTCTTGTACCTCCTTTCCTCTCTCCCTCTTTGTCTGTCTCTCACTTCCTTCTCTCTGTCTGTATCTTTTTTTTCTGCTCACTCTTTGTGTCTCTGTCTCTTGCTCTCTCTCATTCTCTCTCTCCCTGTCTCTGCACCTTCTTTCTCTTTCTCTCTCTCTCCTTTATTCTGTCTTTCTCTCTCTCTGTCTTTAGTTCTCCCTGTGTCTCTCTTTGTCTGTCTCTGTCTCCCTCCCCTCTCTCTCTCTCCTTTGCTCTTTCTCTGTCTCTGCCTCTATTTCTTGCTCTTTCTCCCACCCGCTCTCTGTCAGTCTTTCTCTTTTTCTGTGTGTCTATCGGTGTTCTTCCTTTCTCTTTCTCTCTCTCTTTCTGAAAGAAGACAGAGAGAATTAAAAGGGGTGAAAATTAGGAAGGTAAAAATCAATCAATCTGAAAGAGAGAAGAGAAGAAAAGCGAAAGGGAGAGAGAGAGAGAGAGAGAGAGAGAGAGAGAGAGAGAGAGAGAGAGAGAGAGAGAGAGAGCAAATCCATGTTATAGAATGCTTGCTTGCTTGATGCAGTCAGCGACGAAACAAGTGGTGCTTGCTAGAGAGGAAGTCCCATTGCACGGTCAGACTCCCAGGAGGGTGATGGAGGGGTAGGGGAGGAGGCTGAGGAGAGGAGGGCCATGGGTGTGTTAGCAACAGCAATTTACAAAGACATTTTTCTTCTTTGTTTGTTGCAAGTTTGGTGGTGGTCACATATTCACAGCACAGGTGGTTGTACGTCCTCCTATTCTTCTTTCAGGAGGAAGAGGAAGAAGAGGAGAAGGAAGAGGAGGAGGAGGAGGAGGAGGAGGAGGAGGAGGAGGAGGAGGAGGAGGAGGAGGAGGAGGAGGAGGAGGAGGAGGAGGAGGAGGAGGAGGAGGAGCCTGGCCAGGAGAGTTCACCATTTGTCAGTTGGAGTAGTGAGAGCATGTGAGTATACTTGAGGGCACTAGCCGCTTGAGGAAGAGGGCAATCTATGAACTGAAGGGCACTGGTCATGAGCGGCAGAGTGGGCCAAGCCTCAGACTCTCGTCCACTAGGGCCCCTTTTTCGGGGACCCCAGTCACGGCCCTACGCTGGTCCCCTCCACTCCCCAGGGGACGTCAACAAAGAATAAGTTCACTGTGTCACAGCGAGAGAACGAGAATAAGAACGAAGAACAACGAAGATCTTTAGTCTTGGGAGAGTCTGAACACGTATGCCCGTGCTGGCCCAGTCTTACCCTCACTGTGCCATCTAGCGGTTGATTGGGTAATAACGGTGTGGTGACCAGTGATCACCCTCAAGTGGGGGGAGGGAGGGAGGGAGGGAGGAGTGGGTCCTCGGCATCCACGGGGGCAGACCGCATGATCGAGGCAAGTGTTGAAAACAACACAAACTCGCACAAGGCGCTTTGTCAAGACCCTGAGGCACTTCGCTCTTGGCCAGACGTCTTCGGCGGACTTCGGAAGAGACTTCGGGAGACGAAGAACACGAACTGGTCGTTTCACCTCCCTCTCCACCTCCCCCTCCCCCTCCAGCCTAAGCCGATTAGACTTCTTCATCACACAGGCTGCCCCTCTCGTTCTTTCTCTCCCTCTCTTCGTTGATCCTTCTCTCTTTCTGTCTACATGATGTGTCTACTCATTCATAATTCTTATTAGACAAGAACTTTGCATGTGTAATTATGTGTGTACACACACAAACACAAACATACACACACACACACATATAATATATATATATATATATATACATATACATATACTGTATATATATATATATATATATATATATATATATTTACATTTTTATCAACCGTAATGCACTTTAATTCTAGGCCATCTAGGCGCATGCAGAAATTAAAACGTGGTACGCCCGAGGACCCGAACTCATGCGGCGAGAACGTTACCAGTACCGTATTGACTATTAGACTATTAGTGGATAAAATCATCCCTATTGGTGGGATGATTTTATCCACTATTTTTCAGTACACAGCAGACGTGTCAAAACTTGTGTTCTAATAGGTTTCTTTCTCAGAGCTTTTCGTATCTGCAGTAAAAGACTCCTAGATGATGAACTGGCATACATCAAGAATACCTTTAAGAAGCTGAAATACCCCGGAGGTTTGATCACCAAAACAATGAGGAAAGCCGAGAAGATCTACGATGGCTCAAACGTCCAGGCCCCGGGAAAAGATAAGTCACACTTTATAACTGTCCCTAATTCTACGAACACCGGAGCTATTGATAATTATTTGTTAAAAGGTGGAGTAAATATAGCTAAAGTGTCTTCCAATAAGATAGGAAAAATATTTAAAAAACATGCTAATGTTCATAATAACCTCAGTGTCGTTTACCGCATTCCATGCAGCGGCTGTCCTTCATCATACTTCGGCGAATCAGGTCGAGGGATCAAGAAACGGTTGAATGAACACAAAAACGACCTCAGGACACATAGAATATCTAACTCCCTGGTTCGTCATCTAGACAAATGCGGACACCTACCTGACTGTAGCCGCGTGGAAATTCTACACGAGGGACTTGAAAAGAAAATGAGAAAAACTGTGGAAGCTGCACATATCGCCACCAGGGAAAATAACAATGACAGAGACGGATTTAAATGCCTTTAAA
>NC_134782.1:39401279-39403779 GCF_046742065.1 Oratosquilla oratoria
AATGATCACTTAAACCAATTAGATATTCAAGAAGATTTAGATGAATTACAGCAATGGTCTGAAAAGTGGCTAATGAAATTTAACACAAGTAAATGCAAGGTAATGCACATAGGTAAAAATAACAGTAAGTACGATTACAAGTTATTTGGAAATTCGTTAACAAAAGTGAATAGTGGAAAAGATCTCGGCGTAATTATCAGGAACGATCTCAAATCATCCAAGCAGTGTATTTCAGCCTCTGAGAAAGCAAATAAGATTCTAGGACTGACTGCGCGATCTTTTGACTTCAAAAGTCCATCACTCATTAACAAGCTATATAATTCGTTAGTTCGTCCACATTTGGAATATGCTGTTTCTGTATGGTCACCAAGTCTCATTAAAGACATTGACAGACTGGAAAAAGTACAACGGCGAGCCACAAAACTGATTCCAAATATCAAAATAAATCATACGAAAATCGACTAAACCATATGAATGTTTTCCCTAAAGAGAATTGACAACACCAAAAGTGACAAAAATTTCACACTGAATGAGAATCAGACAAGAAAAAATGGTCTCAAACTGTTCGGAAATAGATTCAATTTGGAAGTGGGTAGAAACAACTTCGCCAACCGTGTGGTTAATGAATGGAATAAACTTCCTGCAGAGGCAGTGCAAGGTAGTTCAGTTCGAAGCTTTAAGAATCATTTAGATAAACACCTAAGCAAGATGCTGTAGTGATTATCATTTATTTTATATTACTTGTTTTTGTTTTGTTATCATTTGTCTGTCTGATTCTCATTTATCATTAGATATATGTAAATTTATTATTATTTAATATTTATCTATTTGTTCATTATTTAACTATACCTATGCATTTATTTATGCACTTTATTTGTTATTTACATTATTATAGTTTTTATTTATTCATTTATTATATTATCATTTCGATTTTTTTTCGCATCCGACCTAGATGTGTCCCAAAAGGTCTCCTGTCGGTATGCTCCGCCTTTTTAATCCTTTTTAGTCCTTTATATAAGTATATATACATATATATATATATATATATATATATATATATATATATATTATATATATACATATATACATATATTTATGTGTATAAATATATATATATATATATGTTGAGACATTCTGACAGGTTGATGTAAGCGGAATAGGAAACACAGGAGTCTTAGTCTTGAGTTTATTCCTGACTAGTTTCGCAGGTATGCTTTTTCAAAGGAATATGTGTACAAACGGGCTGTGGGCATTATATACATGGGGTGGATCTCACCACCTCTCCGAGTTGCCATAGTTGGTGGCGAATGTGAACATCACATTGTGGCTCATGTAACAATGAAGACATTTTTACAATTAAATATGATAACACTAATAACAAAGAAATTATTAATAGAAAATGTAACAATAGTAATGATAACGATGAAGATAAATATTTAATTAATAATATTAACAATAATAACAAAAATGATAGTAGCAATACAGGAAATAATAACAATAAAATAAAAGTAATAATAATAAAACAATAAAAACTTAATAAGAATAAAAATAAAAATGATAATACTAATAACCAAGAAATAAAAATTATTAATAGTGATTATGACAATAATAGTGAAAACAATGATAATAAAAACGAAAAATTAATTAAATATTTAAATAGTAACAATAATAATAACAATAATAATAAAAAAGATAATGAAAGTAATATTTTTATTATTACCATCTTTATTATTATTACTTTCATTATCTTTTTTATTATTATTGTTATTATTATTGTTACTATTTAAATATTTAATTATCATTGTTTTCACTATTATTGTCATAATCACTATTAATAATTTTTATTTCTTGGTTATTAGTATTATCATTTTTTTTATTTTTTATTATTGTTTTTATTGTTTTTATTATTATTACTTTTATTTTATTGTTATTATTTCCTGTATTGCTACTATCATTTTTGTTATTATTGTTAATATTATTAATTAAATATTTATCTTCATCGTTATCATTACTATTGTTACATTTTCTATTAATAATTTCTTTGTTATTAGTGTTATCATATTTAATTGTAAAAATGTCTTCATTGTTACATGAGCCACAATGTGATGTTCACATTCGCCACCAACTATGGCAACTCGGAGAGGTGGTGAGGTCCACCCCATGTATATAATGCCCACAGCCCGTTTGTACACATATTCCTTTGAAAAAGCATACCTGCGAAACTAGTCAGGAATAAACTCAAGACTAAGACTCCTGTGTTTCCTATTCCGCTTACATCATATATATATATATATATATATATATATTGGTACATTGTGACAAGTTGATGAAGGTGTAAAAAAGAAGTCACGGGTCTAGTTCCGAGTTCCTGAGTTTATTCCTGACCGGTTTCGCTCTATGCTTCTTCAGAGGAATGTGACTCTGGAGTGAAGCTGGCGGTATACATAGTCTGAGTAAGACCGCGTTCCCTCCTTGGAGGTGGGTTACGTTTGGTTGTACA
>NC_134782.1:39408779-39423779 GCF_046742065.1 Oratosquilla oratoria
GGAGAGAGAGGAGAGAGAGGGAGAGAAGGAAGACGGGGAGAGAGGGAGAGAGGGGGAGAAGGAAGAGAGGGAGAGAAGGAAGAGAGGGAGAGAGGGAAGGGAGGGAGAAAGGGAGAGAAGGAAGAGAGGGAGAGAAGGAAGGGAGGGAGAGAGGGGAGGGAGGGAAGGGAGAGAGAGAGGGAAAGAGAGAGGGAGAGAGTGAGAAGAGAGGGAGAGAGGGAGAGAGGGAGGGGTAGTAAGAGAGAGGAGGGAGGAAGAGGGAAAGCTAGCGAAGGTGTGGAGGTAAGAGAGGGTGGGGGAGGAGGAAAAGGGGGAACGGGAGGAGGTGAGATGAGGGAGGAGAAAGGAGGAAGAAGTAAATAGGAGGAGGAAGTCGAGAAGAAAGAAGTATAGAGGGACTGGAGGAGGAGGAGGAGGAGGAGGAGGAGGAGGAGGAGGAGGAGGAGGAGGAGGAGGAGGAGGAGGAGGAGATGGAGGAGGGTAAGGGGGAAGGAGGGAGGGAAGGAAAGAAGGGCGAGTAGGAGGGATTGGAAGAGAAAGAAGTATTGAAGGACAAACAAATGTAGGAGGGGCAGAAGAAGCAAAAAGTAATCAGAAATTTTTGGGGTGGAAATTAGTCTCTAATGCTGCGTGACTCTGGTCAGTAGGGGTGCCGCTAAGGCCCCTTAAATGTTGACTCTTCAATATTATGCTCTCAATAGTTCTTACGGGTAGGAAAAGGAGAAAGGTGGAGGAGGAGGAGGGGAGGAATAGGACAAGGGTAATGAGTAGGAGTAGGAGCTGGAAGAGAAGGAGGAGGAGGAGGGGGACAAGGAAGTGGAGGAAGAGAAGGAAAAGTAGGTGCAGGAGGAGAGGAAGGAGGAAAATGAGGACGAACATGAGGAGGAGAACAAGGAACAGGAGGAGAGGGAAAAGGAGGAGAGGGAAAAGGAGGAGAAGGACAAGGAGGAGGGGAACAGGAGAAGGGGGTGCGGAAGAAAAGAGGAGGACGAGGAGGACAAGGAGGTAGAGGAAAAGAAGAAAAAATAGTAGCAGAAGGAGGGGGAGGAGGAGGGGAGGAGAAGGAGGAGGTGAAGGAAGAGAAGGAGAAGTAGGTGCAGGAAGAGAGGAAGGAGAAAGAGGAGGGGAGGGGGGAAGAGGAGGAGGAGGAAGAGGAGGAGCAGGTGCAAGAGAAGGGAAAGGAGCAGGAGCAAGAGGAGGAGGAGGAGGGAAAGAGTAGAGGTGGAGGAGGAGGGGAAGAGTAGGAGGGGAAGGATTAGGAGGAGGAAGATGAGGGGGAGGAGGTAAGGAAGAGGTGGAGGAAGAGAAGGAGAAGTAGGTGCAGGAGGAGAGGTACGAGGTGGAATTGGGAAGACGAGGGGGGGAGGAGGAGGAGGAGGAGGAGGAGGAGGAGGAGGAGGAGGAGGAGGAGGGGAGTTGTGTTCCATGGAGTTACATGGAGGACAAACGAATAGCTAGAGACCTATTGGTCCTTCCGTGGCTGTTCAATACTTAACCTAATCTAATGCTATTTATAAAAAATTATACGGGAGCAAATAAATCTAATCGAGGATTTGTAGCTAAGTAAACGTCGTAACTTTTTTTGAATATCTTAACAGTAGAACAATCGATGAAATCGAATAGTAGATCATTCCATATATTAACAACACGATTGAAGAAAAAAATATTTTGCCTTTGTTTGAAATCGATTTCTATTAACTTTGCATCCATTATTTCCAGTTATATTGGAGGTGTCAGCTGTAAACTACTTTTCTACGTTCATGTTTCCAACTCTTTCGACAATTTTGAAAACCTCAATTAAATCCACTTTCGACCTCCGTTTTGAATCTAGGAATGAGCTTTGTTACTCTTCGTTTGACCTTTTGATCCATATCTAGGTCGGATGCAAAAAAAAAAAAAAAATTATATATATATATACATATACACATATATATACACATATATATATACATATACATACATACATATATCATATTAATAATAAATTAAAACTATAATGTAAAAATATCAGATAAAATACATAAATTATTGCATAGTTATATTTGAATAAAAAACAAACAGGTAAATAGTAAATGATTATATTTTGACATATATCTAATAATAAATGAAAATCATACAGACAAATTATAACAAAACAAAAACAAATAATATAACATAAATTATAATCATTACAGCATCTTACTTAGGTATTTTTCTAAATGATTGTTAAAGCTTTGAACTTTATAATATGGAGACCAGCACTGACCATAATATTCTATGTTGGGTCTCACTAGAGCCTTGTAAAGATTAAGAATAATTTCTTTCTTCTTGTGAATCCAATTAATCTATTAGCAGTTTTTACGACCTCCGAGCAATGCTTACTTTGGTATCCTTAGAAGTCATTACACTAAGTTCTTTTTCTTGTTCTGTATTTGCCAAATGTACACCATTCATCGTACATATGACCTGGACATTACTATTACCAATATGAAGTAATTTACATTCACCGACATTGAAAAACATGTGGGATTCAACTTGCATCCATACAAAAGTGTTCAAATCAAATTGTAACTTTTGTTGTTGCGTCAGAGATGTCACCTTGTTTGCAATTTTGGTATAATCTACAAATTGAGATATTTCACACATTATATTTTTATCAAGGCCATTACTATATGTAAGAAAGAGTATAGGACCCAATACTGAGACTTGAGGTACTCCACTCGATATTCTACGCCATTTTGAGCATTTTCCATTCAAAACAACACTCTGATTACGATCAAACAGCTAATCTGAAATCCATCGGTGACTGTGTCCTACTATAGCATGAACTTCTAGTTTACCAATAACTATTTATGTGGGACTTTGTTACACGCTTTCTGTAAATCAAGATGTGTCAACTGCCCTCCCTCCTTTATACATTTCATATCATACAAGAAATCGTGAAGGTTTGTCAGACAAGAGCGCTTTACGGAAACCATGTTGTGAATCTTTGGTAATATGGTTTTTCTACAAGAATTCCACAATTTTGTCTCTCAGGATAGAGCCCATTAATTTGCACACATTTGATATAAAAATAATCGGTCAGTAATCACCAGGATTAGAAATAGCCCCTTTTTTAAGCAAGGGAGTAATATTTTCTAGTTTCCACTCTTGTACACTCTTCCAGACTGCAGAGATAAATTGAAAATCACACAAGGAGGCTTGCAAATACTACTTTAACTTTGAGTATTTTTAGGAAAATTTCATCTGCATATTTTAAGTTTATCTGTAACACGCATCACATCATGTTCTGCAATATCTATGCCAAACAGGAGTGCAGCTGATGTCCGTCGTGATGAGACTGGCCGTTCATTTCCGTTCTCCTCAACAGTCATCACAGACTCCGAATAGTCGTTTAGGAAGTCTGCCATTTCCCTCTCATCTGTTACAATTTCCCCCCTTCGATGACTGAAGGGGGGGGGGGGGTCAATGGTACTATTAAACACTTTTTTTTTTTTTGCTCTAACATACCAGAAAAAAATTTTCTTTGCAATTAGAGGCAGTATTATATTTTAGCTGATTTTGATTAACCTTTTTGATTTTCGACGAAATATTTTGTATTATAATCTGATTGTGCTTTCTGATAATCTGTATCTCCTATACACACGTTTCTTGACTAGCAAGATATATTTTATATCAATATTTCACCATATGGATTTGGCATTGCTTGATGGTCATCCATCACGCATTGGAACATATTTATCTATGGCTTTTGTGAGTGTATCAGTAAATATATCTCATGCTTGCTCAACATCATGAGTTCAGTAAATTTCTGACCAGTCGGTATTTTCAAGTACCTTTCATAAAAAAAATCAAAGCTATTATTTTATAGATATACTAGCCAAATTACCCGCGCATTGCTGCGAGCTCATGAATAATCCCTAACCTAACCATACCCCACCTAATTTTAATCCTTAACCCTAACCAAATTATTTTTTTTAAATGAAATATAGTTATCCAAGTACCTGGAGTGATAGGATATCAGAATATATATGATTATGGGGGTGTATCTCCAAATCCCTAGAAGTTCGTGAACAAACAAACGAACAATGAAAGACAGACAAATTAAAGATAGTAATGCAAGTACCTTGGGTTATAAGGTTTCAGAATATATTTGGTTATAGGGGTCTATCTGCAAAAACCTAGGAGGAGTTCGTGAATAATCTCTAACCTAACCATACCCTACCTAACTTTAATCCTTAACCCTGATCAAAATATTTTTTTAAATGAAATATAGTTATCCAAGTACATGGAGTGATAGGGTATCAGAATATATATGGTTATGGAGGTCTATCTCCAAAACCCTAGGAGGAATTCGTGAACAAACAAACGAACAAACAGACAGACAAATGAAAGATATTATCCAAGTACCTTGGGTTATAAGGTTTCAGAATATATATGGTTATAGGGGTCTATCTGCAAAAACCTAGGAGCATTTCGTGAATAATCGCTCATCTAACCATACCTCACCTAACTTTAACCCTTAACCCTAACCAAAATATTTTTTTTTTTTGGAAATGAAATATAGTTATCCAAGTACCTGGAGGGATAGGCTATCAGAATATATATGATTATATGGGTCTATCTCCAAAACCCTAGGAGGAGTTCGTGAACAAACAAACAAACAAGTAAATAGACAGACAGACAGAAGCTACTATTTTATTATAGTAGATGTTACATTCGATGTTGAATAAGAGAATACTGTGATCTCTGGTGCTTAATTTTGGTATAATATCTACATTAATTACTTGGTTACCGTTAGTGGAAAGAACAACGTCTAGAACATTCTGCTTTCGTGTTGGCTCGCGAATGTGTTGGCATGATGAACTTTCCAAAACATTTGACCGGTACGAGAAGTTAATGTCCCACACCACAGTTACAAGTAACGTTGAAATTTCCAAAAAATAACAGCATCATTCTCACTGCAAATATCTAAAATCTGTTCATATAATTCACTGCCCACATTTGGATTCTGGAGTTGTGGTCGGTAAACAAAACCAAGAATGAAATTTCCCGACCCTGTGAGAATTTGCACATATTTGATGTTAATGTTAGTTGTTCGTGGTTTAGTCGTTTCCTGTGGGCGTAAATGTGATTTTACATAAAGAAGTACACCACCACTAGCTCTCTGTGACTCTTCACCACTGAATAAGGAGTACCCTTTTATACTGTACTCTGCTAAGAAATCTCTAGTCTCAGTGTTTATACAAGATTCAGTGACTCCAAAAATATCGTAATCTTCAAGGAAAGTAAATGCAACACGATTTTGGAACTTACTTGCAAACTACGTGCATTGACATAATAAACTATTAATTTCCAACGGATATATATATATATATATATATATATATTATATATATATTATATATATATATATATATATATATATATATATTATATAACACAGTGAGAAACAAGGACAGAGAAGTGAGCTGGGAGAAAGTGAAAAATCATATTGATAAAAAAATTCTCATAGAATCAGAGGAGGGTGCGTTTATAGCATCCATTGTAAAGAGTGGGATCTTACCTATATTGGTCAAACTAGTAAAGATTTAAATTTGAGGATAGGCCAGCATAAATACAGCATCAGAGCAGGGCAAATATCAAGTGGGATGTTTGTGCAAATGAGGGACTGGAATAGATCTGAAAAAAAAAGTTGTCTTAAGTAAAAACATTATGGAGCGGATGTTATATAAAAAATACCTTTGAGAACAACATGCATACAAGTATGGGATTATATAGAATGGATAATTAATTTCATTATGAAAAAGGTTGTCGATGGTAGACTTTAACCTAACCGTCTGAGTTGAGGTCACTTTGGGCCTTTCCATGTTCCTTTTGTTCTCTTTTCTTTATGTATAAATTGTCCTTGTTTCTCTGTATGTATTGTACCTTTTGAAGATGTCTTGAATATATATATATATATATACATATATATATATATATATATATATATATATATATATATATATGATATATGTATGTATTTATGTACGAGTCCATATGTTCCTTCGTTTCTCTCTTTTCCTCCTTTTCTTCATTTTTCTCCCATTCCTTCTCCATTTTTTTCCTCTTCGTCCTAGTTCTCCCTCTCTGCATCATTCTTCTCCTCCTCTTCCTCGTTGTCCTCCTCCTCCTCTTCCTCCCCTTCTTCTTCCACCTCTTTTTCCTCCTAGTCCTCAACTTCCTTTTCCTCCTAACCTTCCTATTCTTCCACCTACTCCACTTCTTCCTCCATTTTCTCTCCTTCTTTCCCTTCCTCTCCTTTCGCCAATTTTCCTCCTCCTCCTCCTCTTCCCATTCTCCTCCTCTTCCCTCCCTTCCTCACTTTCTTCCTTTTCCTCCTCCATTTCCTCCTACTCATTCTCATCTCCTCTTCTTTTTTCTCCTCCTTCCCTTCTCCTCCACGCCTCTTTCTCCTCCTCCCTCCTCCTCACTTTCTTCTTCCTCTCCTCCTTCACCTTCTCTTCATCCTCTTCCCTTCCTCTCTCTCCTCCTCCACCTCCTCTTCCTCCTTCTCTTCCCCTCCTCTTTTCCTTCTCTTCTTCCTACTCTTCTTCTTCGCCCTCCTCCTCCCCTTTTCCTCCTTCTCTTCTTCCTCTTCCCCTCCTCTTTTCCCTTCTCTTCTTCCTCCTCTTCCTCGTCCTCCTCCTCCCCTTCTCTTTTTCCTCCTCCATCTCCCCTCCTCTTCTTCATCCTTATCCCCCTCCTCCTTCACCTCGTCTTCCTCCTCCTCTTCCCCTTCATTTTTTCCTTCTCCTCCTCTTCTTCTTCCCCTTCCTACTCTTCATCTCCCTCTTCCTCCCCCTCCTCTTCTCCATCCTTTTTCTCCTCCACCCTGCCCTCATTATCCACCCTTCCTTCCTCCTCTAATTCTTCCTCCGCCTCCTCCTCCTCTTTCTACTTCCCTTCTCCTCCCCCAAATTTTCTTTTCCTCCTCTTCTTCCTTTCTCCGTTTTTCCTCCCATCCCTCCTCCTCCTTCACCTCCTCCTCTTCTTCCTTCTCTTCTTCCTCTTCCTACCCCTCCCTCGTCCACCTTCTCTTCCTCCTCCTCCTCCTCTTCCTCCTCCCCCTCTCCCTCTTCCCCGTCTTCCTCGTTCCCCTCTTCCTCCTCTTTTTCCTCCCCGCTTCCTCCTCTTCCCCCTTCTCCACCTCCTCCTCATCTATTTTGTCGACCAGAGGGAGTTCCCCCTCTCCGACGTCATCCAAGAGGTCAGAACCCGTCTCGATCGTCCCCGCGTGTCTTCTGGCTGTCGGCAAAATATTTTATTCGACCGAGGAAGCCCCCCGAGGCCTCTAAAGGTCAAAATGCCGCCCGTCAGACCCTCCGAATGACCCTTATAGACCTTTTTTTTTTTTTTTTTTTAGCTTCTAGGCGATTTTATTCAGCTGAGGGGAAACCCCATAAAATGAATAAATAAATGAATAAATAAATACGATTTTGATAGATAAATAAATAAAAAATTAATGAATAAGTAATGACAGTGAGTTCGATTTTACCATTACCATCAAAATGCCATTACCATATTTACGCCATTAGCCATTCTTACTATTATTACGCTTTACGCTTAACGATTATCTCGCACCTCGTAACGATTATTACCAACTACGTAACGATTTTTACCTCACCGTAACGATTTTTACCGAGAACGCTTGTTTGCCGCTCCTTACCATGCCGCCGCTGATCGAGTTTTAAACTTTATCGGAAACCACGACCGTTGCCGCTCGTAGCCCAGGTGGATCTAGATCCACGAAGAACACCGATCCTTCTCTCTCCGTGTCCACAATGGAGCTTTCTTTTCCAGATTTCTTATGCTCTCGACTATTTCCATATTCTTTTCGCTCTCTTTTTTGACCCGAATTTGTTTCTCAGTGTGGTGGATCGGGATCCACAAGGGTAACCGGTCCTTCACTTTCCGTGGAGCGGCACTAGCTTCATTACCCTGAATGTGAGTTTTAAACTTGATCGGAATCCATGAGCGCTGTCGCTCGTAGCCAAGGTGGATCTAGATCCACTAAGGAGATTTGTTACCCTGTCTTTGTTCAAAGAGGTTTCTGATACTTTCTAGTATCACCTCACCCATTTCGCTTTCTTTCTTGGACCGAATCTGTTTCTTAGGGAAGTGGATCGGGATCCACGAGGCTAGTCGGTCCTTCTACATCCGCCATGCCTTTGAGAGTTCATTGCCATGCTCCTGCTCAAACAAATTTCTAATGCTCTCCAGTATTTTCTCATTATTTTCGATTTCTTTCTCCAATCGAATTTTATTGAGGTGGATTGGGATCCACGAAGTTAATCTGTTCTCTTTCTGCTGTGCCTTTGAGATGCCATTAGTGTAATTCTGCCCAAATAAAAACCTGATGCTTTCTAGAATTTGCTCATTATTTTCGATTTCTTTTTTGAATCGAATTTTTGTTGGGTGGATTGGGATCCACGATGGCAATCCTTCTTCCGTCCTTAGTACCTTTGAGAGGTCATTAGCACGGTCCTGTTCAAACAAAATTCTAATGCTCTTCAGTATTTCCTCACGATTTTCGATTTCTTTTTCAAATCGAGTTTCAGTGAAGTGGATTGAGATCCACGATGGCAATCTCTCCTTTGAGAGGTCTTTATCTTCGATCTACTCGAATAAAAATCTAACACTTTCTACTATTTCGTCGTATTTTGGACTCTCATTTCGGAACTGAATTTGTTTCGTACGGAAGTGGATCGGGATCCACGAGGGCAACCTTACTCTCTCCTCTCGCTGTGCCTCTGGAAGGTCACTATCCTGGTTATGCTCAAATAGATTTACAATACTTTCCAGTATTTCTTCTATTTCTGAGCATTCTTTTCCAAAACGTTTCTCTATGGCAGGGACATGGACCTAGATCCAGGAGCTGAACCTCTCCTTTTCTTTCCTTGGCTGGACGACCGTATTACCCTAAATTTGTTCAAACAGTTCTTTAATGCTTTCCAATACATCATCATTACTTTCCATTGCCTTTTCAAAATGAATGTGTCTGGCTACAAGTTTGGACTTTTCTGAGCTAGAGAGAATTTTGAGAGCGGTTGCCTAAGAATCAGTGCCTTTAGAAGACAAACTTTTTTGAGTGCTTTTTACTTCTTTCGATGTACAACCGAAAGGAAACCAGGAACTTCGCCTTTCACAAAGGTTCCTGATGGACGGAATGGGTGGGAAGCTCATCGTTGTCTTCGAGCTCGGACCATAATTAACATCACATTCCAGTGTCCTTTTCTTGGTAGGAATGGTTTCTTCCATCGTAAGCTTTCTCTTGTTCCTAATTGGGCAATATCCCCATTGTCTGGCTTCATTGAATATGCTCTCCTCTTGAGGCGGCCTGTTGCAAGTACAGTGACAGTTGCAGTTGTCGTACGATGCAAATCTTCTTATTTGCTCACATTCAGAATATAAAAGTCTTTCATAATGCATATCCCTTAGTTTTTCGAACTTCCATTGCAATTCATTCAATTCTCTTCGAACTCCTTCAATCTCTTCTTTCAGCTCACAATAATCACATTCATATCGTGCAGATTTATTACAACTTTTATATAAACTTTCGTTGTTAAATAATTCAGCCTCATACTCATAGTTCCTTGTCTTATACCATTTATCAGCAATAAAATGATTATAATAGGACCCACTGGAGAAGAAAGCTGGGGCACAGGACCGGCAGCAGTGTCTATTGCATTGCCCATTGGTAGCCCGTATACCGTGAGCCAATGACCACTAGCGTGATGAACCAAGTTGTTGGGGCACCATACGGTCTCCGGACCGCGACTCAAAGGAACAGGAGCGGGAAGAGTCGGTTCCTTCGGGCATAATGCGGTCTCCGGACCGCGACTCGAAGGACAGCATCCCACCGTCGGTCCCCGGAGCACTCCCGGACTCTCCCCGGGCCACTAGACCCAGGGAGTCAGGTCGGACTACCGTAAAGATCACGCGAGTCCTCCTCCTCTTCTTCCCCCTCCTCCTCCTCCTCTTCTTCCTCCTCCTCCTCCTCTTCCTCCTCCTCGTCCTCCTTCTCTTCCCCCTGTTCCTCCTCCCGTAGAACATAAGAATGAAGGAGACTATAAGAGACCATAAGGCCTATACTAGCCAGTTCCATGTCCTTTACCACGTATCCTCCCCGTCCATAAAGTTGTATAAATTTCTCTTAACACAAACAATAGTTTTTTCCATTCGTTTACCACTTTGTTGGTAAACCAGTTCTTGTCTATTTCCTTCTTAAATCTAAATTTGTCCAACTGAAATCCATTACTGCGAGTCCTGCCCTGTCGCCTTAATATGATGACCTTGCCTGCATCACCCTTGATCCGCTGGAACACCCCTATTAGATCACCCCCTCCCCCTCCGCGTCATTCCAAGAAGTGTAAATTAAGGTGCCTAGGCCTGTCCTCGTAAGGTAATATTTTGAGCCCGTGTATCATTTTGGTCATTCTCCTCTGTACTGGTTCTAGTGAATTAATATCCAATCTACAGGACGGAGACCAAAACTGTAGCGCATAGTCAAGGATGGGTCTAACTAACGCCACACAAAGTTCGATAACTACCTCTTCACTCTTATTCGTAATCGTCCTAGCAGTGAAACTTAATGGTCTGTTAGCTCTGTTCCAGGTGTTCATGCACTGTTTCCTGGATTTGAGGTCAGGACTCGCTTGGGCAACTTGTCGAACGCTTTGTTAAAGTCAAGGTAAATAACTTCGTAACTGTCATTGTTAATCTGACGCCCTGTGGACATCGGTGTAAAAAGATAGATTAGTCTCACATGACCTACCCTTGGAGAAACTGTGCTCTGAGTCAAATTACATCTCTCGACGTGATCCCTGATTCCATTAGCTATTTTTGGTTCTAGCATTTTACCTATAACCGACGTCTAACTGACGATTTCTCACTTTTTTTGAAAACTCAGACGACGTTCTCCTGCACCCAAGAAAATAGTCACGAATCAATTAACTGGTCGCAGTTTTCAAATTTACACTATAAGCATTCTCGTAAAATTTTCGTCTGGACCCGTGGGTTTTGTTAGTCTACTTCCCTCATCCCCACTAAAGGTCGTGCCGCAGACAGATACCTCTCCTTTGTGTACATCGTGAGAAAATATTTATGAAACACCTCGCTCATTTTTTTCATCTGAATCAATGAAGACATCTTCGTCGGTTTAGGGACTAACCGTTCCTTATATGTATATATGTATATGTATATGTATATGTATATGTATACATATATATATATATATATATATATATATTATATATATATATTTATATACTAGCCAAATTACCCCCGCGTTTCTGCGAGTTCGTGAATAATCCTTAACCTATCCATACCCCACCTAAATACCCTTAACCCTAACCAAAATAATTTCTTTTGGAAATGAAATGTAGCTTTAAATACTCCCCCTCCCAGGTGTTCAGACCCCCTCCCCCCAGAAGGTTGGGAAACCCTAGTTCGAAAATACATGCATACACAAACACAAATATCATATGTACACATTCTTTTGCGTGCGTGTGTATGTGCATGTGTGTGTGTGGATTGACAATGAATGTCTATAGCTAAAAGGTGAAGAAATGCATCTCATTTATTCATCTTCAGAATATATATGGTTATATGGGGTTTATCTGCAAAAACCTAGGAGGAGTTTGTGAATAATCTGTTTCCGCCCGCACTAAAAAAAAAAAAATATATATATATATATATATATATATATATTTATATTTGGTAAAATTGTACAATCATTTTACATTTACATGCTTTTTTCTTACAAAAGCTATCATGGTTTGTGGCAACATTAATTTCACAAATATAAATAATATTTACAGACACATACAATGGTTTGTTTAATCATATTAATCCTTATGTCACAAAAATACTACGCGAACTAAAGGGACAATACAGTAGTGGCGTGTTACCCCACCATAAACTTTACCCCTTAACCCTAACCAAAATAATTTCTTGGGAAATGAAATATAGTTTTCCAAGTACCTGGAGTGATAGGGTATGAGAATATATATGGTTATGGGGGTCCATTTCCAAAACCCTAGGAGTTCGTGAACAAACAAACAGACAGAGGCTACTACTTTATTATAGACATGTATATATATATATATATATATATATATATACATTACACACACACATACACGCACACACACATATATATATATATATATATTTATATATGTACACATATATATATATATATATATATATATATATATATATATATATAAATATTGTCAACGCCGTCTCCGAAGGTCGGTGGCATGAGGTACAGAGGGATGGGAATGACAATCATAACGCACACTTGGCTCTTCTTTATTTATGCCCTTCGTTCTTGATCTTATACAGACGGTGTTGAAATGTGTGGTTTCTGCAAATTATATCACATTGTGATTTGCATTCATAATTAATCTATTAAATCAATGCAATGATTAAACACACTATTCATCAATAAACAATCATTGAACTCAACTTCATGATTCCTACCATGATTTTGTTTACCCGCCTCCACAACATACATCATCACATATCTTCGTGATCCTTTGCTATTCTGAGAAACCAAATACATCACTAATTAACATGACTTATGCACTAACTCTTACATATTCTTTCAATATGTAACATTACATAAAAATAACAATTTACTCTTTCAATGCTTACCAATAATGACTGCCATGGCACTTATGGAGATGTTGTCAGCTCAACGTCTACACACAGAAAGGATACTTATCATTACGATCCTGACGAGGGAAATACGCACTACTTTGTTAGCGTAGGAATACATCTAAGGGATCGTAAATAAATATACGAGTTATGTTCCACTCAACATTCTCCTTTTTTCTAGAGTTTCTTTAATCTTATTTTATTTTATTATATATATAATGGATCGTTACAGTACATCAATTTCGACAATAACATTTTCCATTTTATTTTACATACATTGTAACTATATACGTAACAACACGGGCTTGTGGTTGCCATTAAGTTCAATTATTTCTCGCACATGTCATCGATATTTTCTCACATATATATTTTCATCTTACACTTAGACATTGTGCAATCTGTACTCAACATACATCAAATGTCATAGACCGTGATTCGTAATTAACCTTAGTGCATATACTATTTGTCAATACACTCGAACATTATACAATTGGTACTTGACACAGATCAAATGTCATAAGCCGTGATTCGTAATTAACCTTAGTGCATATCATAATTTACCTGTATAATATCATACATCAAGATATTTTTATACATAGTGCAATCGGCACTCACAATATATATATATATATATATATATATATATATATATATATATATATATATATATAAGTGCTGGAACATTGTGTGACAAGTTGATGAAGGTAGAAAAAGAAATCACGAGTCTAGTTCCGAGTTTTTTAGTTTATTCCTGACCGGTTTCACTCTATGCTTCTTCATATATATACATATATACTGTATATATATATATGTATATATATATATATATGTATATATATATATATATATATGTATATATATATATATATATATATATATATATATATATACATATATGAACAGACAATGAAGGGTTCTCAGGACACAGATATTCAACTTATCAGCCACATTAAATTTCTTCCATTTAAATTCCTTGCACACACGATTGAGGCTAAGAAAAGTACGTAACTCGATGGAAACTTCAGCTACATACTCTTATTCATCTCGATAATGTTTGCAAGGAATTAATATGGAAGTAAATTAATGTGGTTGATAATATATATATATATATATATATATATATATATATATATATATATATATATTTATATACACACATTTATAAACTGTTTGAGACAAATGAGGAAGTGATAGGTGGGGAAGGGTAAACGAAGATGGGCTTAAGAATACGTTTATTGTCCTAACATTTCGGTCTCCATGACCTTCTTCAGAAGGTCATAGAGACCGAAACTTTAGAACAATAAGCGAATTCTTAAGTCCATCTTCGTTTACCCTTCACCACCCATCACTCTCTCATATATATATATATATATATATATATATATATATATATATATATATATATATATTACAAAGGATTACAAAGGCGGAGCATGCCGACAGGAGACCTTTTGATCCATATCTAGGTCGGATGCGAAAAAAAAATCATATTAATAATAAAATAATAAATAAAAACTATGATAATGTAAATAACAAATAAAATACATAAATAAATGCATAGGTATAGTTAAATAATAAACAAACAGGTAAATAGTAAATAATAATAAATTGACATATAACTAATAATAAATAAAAATCAGACAGACAAATGATAACAAAACAAAAACAAATAATATAAGATAAATTATAATCATTACAGCATCTTACTTAGGTATTTATCTAAATGATTCTTAAAGCTTTGAACTGAACTACATTGCACTACCTGTGCAGGAAGTTTATTCCATTCATTAACTACACGGTTGGCAAAGTTGTTTCTACCTACTTCCAAATTGAATCTATTTCCGGACAGTTTGAGACCATTGTTTCTTGTCTGATTCTCATTCAATGTAAAAATTTGGTCACTTTTGATGTTGTCAATTCCCTTTAGAATTTTAAAGACCTGTATCAAGTCACCTCTGAGTCTACGCTTTTTTAGGGAAAACAGATTCATATGTTTTAGTCGATTTTCGTATGATTTATTTTTGATATTTGGAATCAGTTTTGTGGCTCGCCGTTGTACTCTTTCCAATCTGTCAATGTCTTTAATGAGATTCGGTGACCATACGGAAACAGCATATTCCAAATGTGGACGAACTAACGATTTATATAGCTTGTTAATGAGTGATGGACTTTTGAAATCAAAAGATCGCGCAGTCAGTCCTAGAATCTTATTTGCTTTCTCAGAGGCTGCTTGGATGATTTGAGGTCGTTACTGATAGTTATGCCGAGATCTTTTTCACTATCCACTTTTGTTAACGAATTTCCAAATAACTT
>NC_134782.1:39431279-39451279 GCF_046742065.1 Oratosquilla oratoria
GTTTCTCCAAGGGTAGGTTATGTGAGACTAATCTTCTATCTTTTTACACCGATGTCTACACGGCGTCAGATAATACGATGTTATTTACCTTGACTTTAACAAAGCGTTCGATAAGTTACCCAAGCGAGTCCTGACCTTAAATCCAGGAAACAGTGTATTAGCGACTGGAACAGAGCTCTCAGACCATTAGGTTTCACTGCAAGGACGATTGCGAACAAGAGTGAAAAGGTATTTGTAGATCTTTGTCTGCCGTTAGTTAGACCCATCCTTGACTATGCGGTACAGTTTTGTTCTCCGTCCTGTAGATTGGATATTAATTCATTAGAACCAGTACAGAGGAGAATGACCAAAATGATACACGGGCTCAGATTATTACCTTACGAGGACAGGACTAGGCACCTTAATTTACACTTCTTGGAATGACGCAGAGGGGGGGGGGGGTGATCTAATAGGGGTGTTCGAGTGAATCAAAGGTGACGCAAATAAGGTCATCATATTAAGACGACAGGGCAGGACTCGCAGTAATGGATTTCAGGGCAAATTTAGATTTAGGAAGGAAATAGACAAGAACTGGTTTACCAACAAAGTGGTCAACGAAAAGGAAAAGACTTAGGAACCGCGTGGTGAGCGCTGAAACTATCGTTTGTTTTATGAGAAGTTAACTTTATGGACGGGGAGGATACGTGGTAAAGGTCATGGAACTGGCTAGTGTAGGCCTTATGGTCTCTTACAGTCTCCTTCATTCTTATGTTCTACGGGAGGAGGAGGAGGAGGAAGAGAAGGAGGACGAGGAGGAGGAGGAAGAGGAAGAGGAGGAGGAGGAGGAGGAGAAGGAAGAGGAGGAGGAGGAGGAGGGACAAGAGGAGGAGGACGAGTAGGAGGACTCGCGTCATTTTCACGGCAGTCCGACCTGACTCCCTGGGTCTCGTGTCCCGAGTAGAGTCCGGAAGCGCCCCGGGGACCGACGGTGGGATGCTGTCCTTCGAGTCGCGGTCCGGAGACCGTATTATGCCCGAAGGAACCGACTCTTCGGGCTCCTCGTCATTGGCTCACGGTATACCGGCTACCATTGGGCAATGCAATAGACAATGCTGCTGGTCATGTGCCCCAGCTTTAGTCTCCAATGGGTCCCATTATAATTATTTTATGGACAATGAATGGCAATATACACGGAGTTTTGAGTCTGACAGTGAATTATTTTATCATGGGGCTTTATATAACAATGGTAATAATTCTGTGCAAAAGGAATGTTATTTGTGTGAACTATAGGAAAACATTGAAAGACTTCGAAAGGAGATGGATCGCTTTCAATGGAGGCTTGAGAAATTGAGGGTAATGCAGTATGAAAGGTTTTCGTATACTGAATGTGAACAAGAAAGAGGATTTTCATCGTACGACAACTGTACTTGTTACTGTACGTGCAACGGGCCGTCTCAAGAGAAGATCGTACTCAATGGAACCAGACACAGACAGTGGAGAAAGTGTCTTGTAGGGAACAAAAGAAAGCTTTCTTCGGAGGATATCATTCCAGCCAAGAAAATGGCACTGGAATGCGATGTCAATCAAGGTCAGAGTTCAAAGACCGTAAGCAGTTTCCCACCCAGTCTGTCTGTCAAGAACCTCTGTGAAAGACAGAGTTCCAGGTTTACTTTCGATTTTACATCGAAAAAGACAAAAATCACTCAAAAAAGTGTGTCTTCTCAAGCTCTGAAATTCCTTTGTAGCTCAGAAAAGTCAAAATTGGACTTTTACCCTCAGAACATGAATGACGGACTGTACCTTGTCGGCAGACACATTCAGTCAGAAAACGTAAATAATGATGAAACATTGGAAAGTATAACAAAAAAATTCGAACAGATTTAGGGTAATAAGGACGTCCGGCCGTAGCCAAAGAAAGAAAAGGAGAGATTTAACTCCTGGATCCAGATCCCTGCCAAACAGAAACATTTCGAAAAGGAAAGCTCAGAAGTTGAAGGAATACTGGAATGTATTCGAAATCTATTTGAGGATAAAGAGGTGGAGAGGATACCTTCTTGGATCCCAATAACCTTCCTTAGGAAACAGAGTCGGTTCCGGTATGAGAGCGTAATGAACGACGATATAATAGAAAGTGTTAGATTTTTATTTGGGCAGAACCAAGATAGAGGCCGCTCAAATGTACAAAGGAATGAGGAACGATTGCCATCATGGATCCCAATCCACCTCACTGGGACTACACCCGAAAAGGAAGTCGAAAATAACGAGAATGTACTGGAAAGCATCAGAATCTTGTTTGAACAGGACCGTGCCAATGACTTCTCAAAGGTACAGCAGAAAGAAGAGAGACTGCCATCGTGGATCCCGGTCCACCCGACAAAAATTCGATTCGAAAAAGGAATCAAAAATGACAAAATACTAGAATCGATTAGAATTTTGTTCGAGCAGGACTATGGTAATGGCCCCTCAAAGGCACATCAGAATGAGGAGAGATTGCCATCATGGATCCCGATCCACCTCATTAAACATCGATTCGAAAAAGGAATCGAAATGAATGAAAAAATACTGGAAAGTATTAGAAATCTGTTTGAGCAGGACCATGGCAATGACCTCTCAAAGTCACGGCGGATGTAGAAGGACCGACTACCCTCGTGGATCCCGATCCACTCCACTGCGCAATAGAATCTAATTGAAAAAGAAAGCGCAAATAATGACATAATACTCGAAAGCATAAGAAATCTATTCGAACGGACTCCGGGTAATGTGGCGGCTAGTGTCACGCCTTGCCCATGGAGAGAAAAGGAGCGACTGCCCTCGTGGATCCTGATCCACTTCCCAAAGAAACATATTCGGCCTAAAATAGAAAGCGAAATGGATGAGGTTATATTAGAAAGTATTAGAAACCTCTTTGAACAAAGTCTGGGAAATAAAGCTCCACTGTAGCCACGGAGAGAGAAGGAGCGACTTCCTTCGTGGATCTAGATCCACCTGGGCTACGAGCGGCAACGGTCGTGGTTTCCGATAAAGTTTAAAACTCGATCAGCGGCGGCGTGGTAAGGAGCGGTAAACAAGCGTTCTAGGTAAAAATGGTTACGGGGAAGGTAAAAATCGTCACGGTGAAGGTAAAAATCGTTACGGTGAGGTAAAAATCGTTACGGTGAGGTAAAAACCGTTACGTGGGGGTAAAAATCGTTACGAGGTGCGCGATAATGGCTAAGCGTAAAGCGTAATAATGGTAAGAATGTCTAATGGCGTAAATATGGTAATGGCATTTTGATGGTAATGGTAAAATCGAACTCACTGTCACTACTTATTCATTAATTTTTTATTTATTTACTTATCAATTTCTTATTTATTTTTTATGGGGTTTTCCCCTCAGCTGAATAAAATCGCCTAGAGCCTAAAAAGAAAAGAAAAGGGTCTATAAGGGTCATTCGGAGGGTCTAACGAGCGACATTTTGACCTTTAGAGGCCTCGGGGGGCTTCCTCGGCCGAATAAAATCGTTTGCCGGCAGCCAGAAGACACGCGGGGACCATCGAGACGCGTTCTGACCTCTAGAATGACGTCGGAGAGGGGGAACTCCCTCTGGTCGACAAAATGAATGAGGAGGAGGTGGAGGAGGTGGAGAAGGGGGAAGAGAAAGAGGAAAAAGAGAAAGAAAAGGAGGAAGAAGAGGAGGAAGAAGAGGAGGAAGACGGGGAGGAAGAAGAGGAGGAAGAAAAGGAAAAAGAGGAAAAGGAGAAAGGGAGGAGAAAGAAGGGGAAGAAGAGGAGGAAGACGGGGAGGAAGAAGAGGAGGTGTAGTAGGAAGGGGTAGGAGGAGGAAGAAAAGGAAAAGGAGGAAAAAGAAAAAGGGAGGCGAAAGAGGGGGAAGAGGAGGAACAAGAAGTGAAAATGAGGGAAAGGATGAGAAAAAGTAGGGGGAAGAGGAGGTGGAGGAGGAGGATGGAGAGGATGAGGATGAGGAGGGGAGGTGGAGGACGAGGAAGAGGAGTAGGAAGAAGAGGAAGAAAAGAGGAGGAGAAAAAAAGGAGAGGAGGTGTATGAAGAAGAGGAGGAAGAGAAGGATCAGATAGAGAAGACAGAAGAGGAGAGTTGCGTGGTCATAATGAAGATGGTGATGATGATGATGATGATGATGATGATGATGATGATGATGATGATCATGATGATGATGATGATAATGATGAAGATGGTAATGATAATAGTGATGATGATGATGATGATGATGATGATGATGATGATGATGATGATGATGATGATGATGATGATGATGATGATGATGATGGTGATGATGATAATGATGATGAAGATGGTGATGATAATAGTGGTGATGATGAGGATGAAGGTGATGGTGATGATGATGATGAAGGTAAAAATGGTGATGGGGTTGATGATGATAACATTGACGGTGTTGACTATTGCATTGGTTGTTTCTTACATCAAGAGAAAGGACAGTTTGCCACATGGGGGGGAAGATGGGGGGAAAGGTGGAGGGAGGGGGGAGGGCAGGAGGGGACGGGAAGAGGGGGAAGGGGGAAGAGGAAGGATAAAAATCCTTTTCGTTTGAACAAAATCTGCAAAGTATGTCATCAGGTTGAAGGAGTTCATCGAGATCTTTCTGACAGACAATACTTGAACGAAACAAGGCGGAGGGGGGCCGAGCATAGAGGAGGAGGAGGAGGAGGAGGAGGAGGAGGAGGAGGAGGAGGAGGAGGAGGAGGAGGAGGAGGAGGAGGTGGAGGAGGAGGAGGAGGAGGAGGAGGAGGAGGAGGAGGAGGAGGAGGAGGAGGAGGAGGAGGAGGAGGAGGAGGAGGAGGAGGCGATCAGGGCCTGAAAGGACACTGAGTCAGAGGACACAGAAGATATGCCAAAAAGAGGACAAAATAATAACAGGACGACTAAGTAAATATACACATAGGGATTGTGAGTCTGAGCCAGTATTGCATAGTGTTGAGATAGATGGAGACACGTGGCAATCCTAAAGTGTCCTTTTTTTTTTTTTTTTTTTTGAATGATTGTTGCTGGGTGACTATTCACTCACCATTCCACACTGAGATGTGGCATGCTTCTATCTCCCCAGCTCTGTTTAGGTATGACAACTAAATTTGTTTTTTTCTTAAAGAGTAGATCAAATTAAATTTTGGGAGGGAAATTTTGAAATATTGGGTATGGGAGATTTCCAAAGAAGAGGGGGAAATTTGGGAAGGATTTAAAAAATACAGGAAAATCGGGAAAAAATATGAATTTGTTGAAAAAAGAGGAGTATAAAAAACGAAAGGTTCGGACAAAATAAGAATGTGTCGGACATAGTCAGAAGAGTTAGGAAAAAAAAAAAAAAAAAAAAATCGGACAAAATAAGAACGCACTGAAAAAAAAGGACAAAATATTATTCTGTCGGACGAACTCGAGATAGTCGGACAACATCTGAATGTGTTGGACAAAATATAAATGTGTCAGACACAGAGCATTTGTCCTCTTTCCGAAAGAGACAAAGTAATCAAAACGTTTTAATTGACAACAAAAATAACAGAAAATTAAATCTTTGGTGAACAATTTTCCCAAATAAAAAATAGAAGAAAATAGATTAAAGACGGACAAACATGACTTAGAAAAACCAAAAACAAAACTGACACATTCTTAAATGAGAACAAAACCAAAGAAAGCAAAATTGCGCAAAAAAAAAAAAAATAATAAATAAATAAAATAAAATAAAAGGGAGACAAAAACAAACAGACAAACGAATAAATACATAAACAAGTAAATAAACAAAATAAACAAAAAACATATATCACGGAGACAGGTCAGGAGTGGATGGAGGTGAAGGGTCCCAAAAAGTGGAGTTAAGTGGAGGTAAGGGATGGAGGAAGGAACGAGAACAAGGGAAAGCAGAAATGGAGGGGAGGAATTGCATAAGCGAAGGAGGAGGAGGAGGAGGAGGAGGAGGAGGAGGAGGAGGAGGAGGAGGAGGAGATAGGACTGGAGGAAATAGGAAGTAAGAAAAACAGTAAATCAACAGAAAGTGGAAAAAGCCAAAGGAGTAGTTAATGGAACAAGGGGGAAGACCAACAAAAAAGGGTCAGAAAACAGGGTAACAAAAATAGGGGAGAAAAACGGCAAGTCAACAGAAAGGGGGGGTGGGAAGGAGGGGAGGGGAGGGGAAGGGAGGGGGGCAAAAAATAAAATAAAGGAAGAGGAGTAAAGAGAAGGAGGAGGCAACGAAAGGAAGGGAAGTGAAGAGGGGACAACTGGAAGACTTGGAATGAAAGTGAGGATGAGGAAGAGGATGAGATTGAGGAAGAGGATGAGGAAAAGGGAGAGGAAGAAGTGGAAGAAGAGGTATAAGAAAATAAAGAGATGGAGGAGGTTGAGGTAGAGATTGAGGATGAGGTTGAGGAAGAGGATGAGGAAGAGAGGGAGGAAGAAGGAGAGGAAGAGTATGAGGAAGAGGAAGAAATGGAAGAGGTATAAGAAAAAGAAGAGAAGGAGGAGGTTGAGGCAGAGATTGAGGATGAGGCTGAGGATGAGTTTGAGGATGAGACTGAGGTTGAGGATGAGACTGAGATTGAGGATGAGGAAGAAGGTGAGAAAGATGATGAGGAAGACGAAAAAAAGTATAAGGTATAAGAAAAAGAAGAGATGGAGGAGGAGGAGGCAGAGACTGAGGACGAGGCTGAGGCTGAGGATGAGAAAAAAGAAGAAAAATATTTACAATAAAAAGGTAGGTGGAGGAAGAGATGGAGGAAGTTGAGGGTGAGATTGAGGATGCGGAAGAGGATTAGAAAAAAGAAGAAAAATAAGCAAGAATAATAATAATAATAATAATAATAATAATAATAATAATAATAATAATAATAATAATAATAATAATAATAATAATAATAATAATAAGAAGAAGAAGAAGAAGAAGAAGAAGAAGAAGAAGAAGAAGAAGAAGAAGAAGAAGAAGAAGAGGTATAAGAAAAATAGAATTTAGGGGAAGAAAAAGAGGAAGTGAAAGAAAAGAAGGAGGAGGAGGAGGAGGAAGTGAAAGAGAAGAAGGAGGAAGAGTAGGAAGAGGAGGGAAAAGAGGCAAAAGAAAATGAGGTGGAAGGGGAAGGAGAAGGAAGTGGAAGAGGTAAGGACAGAGGTGGAGGAGAAAAAAGAAAAATTAAAAAGGAGGAAGAGATAAAGAGAAGGAAGGAGAGGAAGAGGAGGAAGGAAAGTAAGAGGAAGAAGAGAGTAAGGCAAATAGATTTTATATATATATGTATATATATATATATATATATATATATATATATATACATATATATATACATATATATATACATATATATATATATATATATACATACATGTATATATATATATATACACACACACACACATGTATACACACACACACACACACACACACACACACACACACACACACACACACACACATATATATATATATATATATTTATATATATATATATATATATATATATATATATATACATATATATGAACATTTTTAGAAGCTCTGCCATGGGACTCGAACCCTGACCCGTGCGTCCATAATCACGAGGTTAAGACGCACGGGTCAGGGTTCGAATCCCATGCCAGAGCTTCCAAATATGTTCAATCTGTCTTCACATACACAACGCACACACGCACACACACACACACACACACACACACACACACACACACACACACACACACACACACACACACACACACACACACACACACACACATATATATATATATATATATATATATATGTATATATATATATATATGTATATATATATATATATATACGTATATGTATATTATATATACATATATATTATATATATATATATATATACATTATATATATATATATATATATATATATATATATATATAATTGAATAAATGGAAACGGGGGGAAGGGTAGGGATACAGAAGGATGTCTGTCTGTCTGTCTGTCCGGGAACTTTGAGGAGCACCTCGGACACTCACTCCAGCGGTTGGAGGGCCTCAGAAGAGTTCCGGCCTTCGAGACCCGAGTCGTCCTCGAAGAAGAAGAAGATGATGAAGAAGAAGAAGAAGAAGAGGAAGAAGATAGAAGAAGAAGAAGAAGACACAAGATGAAGAATAGAAATGAAGAAGACTGAAGAAGAGGAAGAGGAAGAAAAAGAAGGACAAGAATAAGACAGAAAGAAGAAGAAGAAGAAGAAGAAGACACAAGATTAATAATAGAGATGAAGAAGACTGAAGAAGAAGAGGAAGAGGAAGAATAAAAAGAAGAAGGACAAAAATAAGACAGAAAAAGAAGAAGAATACACAAGATGAATAATAGAGATGAAGTAGACTGAAGAAGAAGAGGAATAAAAAGAAGAAGGACAAGAAGACTGAAGAAGAGAAAAGAAGAAGAAGAAGAAGAAGAAGAAAGAAAAATATAATAAGAAGATAGAAGAAGAGAGAAGAAGGAGAAGAAGAAAGGGACAGAGGAAAATGAATAAGAGACAGGAAAAGGAGGAAGAAGAGGAATAACAGAAAGAAAAGAAAAAATATATAAAGAAGGAAGAAGAAGACAGAACAAAGAAAAAGTGGGAAATTTTGATAATTTTCCAAACACAGTCATAAATAAAAAAAATAGATTATAATAATAATGATAATAATAACAGTGATAATAATAACGATAATAATAATAATAATAATAATAATAATAATAATAATAATAATAATAATAATAATAATAATAATAATAATAATAATAATAATAATAATAATAATAATAATAATAATAGTAATAGTAATAGTAATAATAATAATAATAATAATAATAATAATTATAATAATAACAGCGATAAAAATCATTATAATACATACATATACAAACAGCTTTTTCCCCCTTACAAGGGAGGTAGCCAAACAACAAAGGCACAAAATCCACTTTTACCTATTCCATCCCCACATACGCCACTCCCACTCATCCCCTCTCCCTCCCTCTTATCTTGGCTCCTCCTGGATGACGGGTCATCACTGCATCTTACCCGCTGCCCCGGGGTCATAAGAAATGCAGTAAGACACAGCACATCCTCAGCAAGGCTACTTCATTAAATCGGCGACCCTCCCCCCTCCCTCTTCCTCCCCTCATGCAGAATTGGAGAAGATGAGGAGAAATCCCTTCTTTACACGTACTCCCTCAACCCCATCCCCCACCCACTCCCCCTCATGCATCAAAGCATCATCCATACTCATTCATCCTCCATTCACCTCTATCTTCTGTCCTCTCCCGTCCTTCCTCAACAGACATTCCCCTCTTTCCCAATGCCCCTTTTACCCCATCCGTCCATCTCATCCTTGGTCGCCCCCTCATGTTCACCCCTTCCACACCTTCCACATTAATAAAAATAACAATAATAATGGCAACAATAATATCAACAACAATGATAACGACGTTTCGGTTATCAGCAAACTCTTGTTGTACAATGGGAGTTCCGTTTCAAACAACGAATTCATTTGTGATTCGAATTTCTGTTGACACATAATCTCATCCTGACCACTCATAAGTAGTCAAAACTGGCTTGGGAAAAATAAAATTAAAAGAAAATAAATAAATAAAATAATAATAATAATAATAATAATAATAATAATAATAATAATAATAATGATAATGATAATGATAATGATAATAATAATAATAATGATAATAATAATAATAATAATAATAATTATAGTAATTAATAATGATAATAATAATAAAGACAATAATAATAATAATAATAATAATAATGATAATGGTATAATAATGATAATAATAATAATAACAATAATAATAATATAAATATTCAATAGCATTTATAAATACAAAAGCAAATGAATACATGAAAAAAATGAAGAATAAATAAGATAAATAGATCAATAAATGAATAGATAAGAAAAAATCAGTATATTACTTTTCACGTTTTTCAAATGATACATAGGGAATAAATAAACAAATAAATAAACAAATATATGAATAAATAAATTAATTAATGAATATATAGATAAATACATAAAATAAAACAAATAAATAAATGAGACAAGTGAAATAGACACACACACACACACACACACACATATATATATATATATATATAAATATATATATATGTATGTATATATATATATATATGTATATATATATATATATAATATATATATATATATGTGTGTGTGTGTGTGTGTGTGTGTGTGTGTGTGTATACATATATATATACATATACATATACCAAAGGCTTTTTACCCCGCTTATAAGGGAGGTAGCCAAAAAACAAAGGTATAACAAAACCAATCCCACCCATTCCATCCATATCACGCTCCACTCCCCTCCACCGTCTTCCCTCCCTCTTATCTTGGCACCTCCTGGATGACGGGTCATCCCTGCATCTTGACCACTGCCTGGGTCAGAAAAAGTGTCGCAAGGTCGCTTCATTAAATCGGCGACCCCCCCCCACCTCTCCGTCCCCTCATGCATAAAAGGAGAAGACGGGGAGAAATCCCTTTGGGCTGCGTCAAAATTTTCTCACACATACTCCCTCACCCCCCACCCCCTGCCCATTTCACCTCATGGATCAAAACATCATCCATATACAATCATTTTCCATTCACCCCTATCTTCTGTCCTCTCCCGTCCTTCCTCAACAGACATTCCCCTCCTCCCCAAAGCCCCTTTTATCCCATCCATCCATCTCATACTAGGTCGCCCTCTCATGTTCACTCCTTCCACATCTGCCTTCCATATCTCTCTTATTAGTCTTTCTTCACTCATTCTTTCCATGTGTCCAAACCATCCCAATACTCTTTCATCAACCCTATCTCCCAACTCCCTTCCCACCCCCGTTCTCCTCCTCACCTCCTCATTTCTCACTCTTTCTAGCATAGTAACCCCTATCATACTTCTCAGACACCTTATCTCAAACTTATTCAAACTCCTTCTCTCTTCCTCTCTTATATTCCATGTTTCTGCCCCACACAGTGCTGTTGGCACAATCACTCCTTCATACAATCTCATCTTAGCATCCATTCCCAAATGTCTATTTCTCATTACACTTTTTAATCCACCAAGGCATTTACTCGCTTCTTTTAATCTACACTCTACCTCCACTTCTACTCCTCCCTTTCCTGCCACATTCGCACCCAAGTATCTAAAACTATCTACTTCCTCCAGTCTCTCTCCCTTAATACTCACTTCCAGTCTGCTGCCACTTTCACCCCTTGTACATCTCATCACCTTACTTTTACCCACATTTATCTTCAGCTTCCTTCTTTCACACAACTTCCCAAACTCTGTCACTAACTTCCTCAATCCCTCCTATGATCCTGCTACAATCGCAGTGTCATCCGCAAACAACAGCTGGCTTATCTCCCACTTTTCACCATTTTCTTTAAACATCTCCAATCCCTGACCCACTACCCTTGCATTTACCTCTCGCACCACCCCATTAATGTATAAATTGAATAGCCAGGGTGACATAACACATCCCTGACCAAGTCCCATCTTTACCTCAAACCATTCACTCTCTCCATTTCTAATCCTGACACACGCTCTACTACTCTCGTAAAAACTCTTGACAGTTCCTAGAAGCTTACCTCCTATCCCATATATCTGCAATACCTCCCACAGTTCCTTCCTGTCTACACTATCATAAGCATTTTCCAAATCCATAAAAGTCCAAAAAACATTCTTACCTTTTTCTATAGCTTTCTCACATACCTGTCTTACCACAAAAGTCTGATCTACCATCCTGTCAGAAGGTGACCTGTACTGGCCAGACAGGATAAGAAATTAACAAAAGAAATCTGATTAAATTCTTTTCGTGACAACCACACTATATCAGTACAACTCCACTTTCTATATATATTTGTATATACGTATGCACACACACACACACACATATGTATATATATATATATATATAAATATGTGTGTGTGTGTGTGTGTGTGTGTGTGTGTGTGTGTGTGTGTGTGTGTGTGTTATGTAGAAATGTATGAGAGGTCGTTTCTACGCTTTATTTAAGGCCATTCATGAATTTTTTTTTTTTTAAGTTAAACCTTTCCCTAATGCTCTCTTCCTTTTCTCTCTCTCTCTCTCTCTCTCTCTCTCTCTCTCTCTCTCTCTCTTTCTCTCTCTCAACACCTGAAAACTTAATAAAACCACAAAGACTTTTTCAGTCAGAGTGCACATGTACACAGATACACACACACACACACACACACACACACACACACACACACACACACACACACACACACACACACACACACACACGCACGCACACGTACACACACACACGCACCTACTCGTAAACCTCTTTCAAACTTACCAAAAACCCACCCCTTTTTATTCAACACATCCAATTCTCGAGAAAAATAAAAGAAAAAGAGAGAGAAGAGGAGATGTAAGTCTCTGTGCTTAAGTCAATCCCGAGAGGCACTGTGAAGGCTTCAACATTGTCCACAACTCTCTCAAGCACGCAATGCTCTTGTCTAACAAGCCCCCTTCTACCATCATGCTATAATACCTCGAATATTTGAATTCCCTGACGAATGTCAAGTGTATGTAACATAGGGGCTAATATAATACGATGGGGGTAGGGATATTACGATGGGGGTGGAAATATTACGGTGGAGGTAGGAATATTAGGGTAGGGTGAGGATATTACGCTGGAGGTAGGCATGTTATGGTAGTGGGGTGTATATTATAGTGGAAGTAGAGTTTATATATTATATAGTGGGTATAGTTATTACGGTGGGGGTAGGAATATTATGGTACGGATGTGTGAATTATAGTGGAGTGATTTAGTATAACATGAGGGGTAGTGATATTATGGTAGGGATATGTGTATTATGGTGGCATGTGAATA
Source organism: Oratosquilla oratoria (assembly GCF_046742065.1). Lineage (NCBI taxonomy): Eukaryota > Metazoa > Arthropoda > Malacostraca > Stomatopoda > Squillidae > Oratosquilla > Oratosquilla oratoria. Next base: position 39,444,129 of record NC_134782.1, read on the forward strand.
TCATGGTGGGGGTAGGAATATTATGGTAGGGGTGTGTATATTACGGTGGAGGTATACATATCATGATGGGAGAATGTAAAGAATGGTGGAGGCATGTATATTATGGTGGTGTTTGAATATTATGTACGGGAGTATGTATATAATGGTGGTACACATAATGTCCATGGGGGTATGTATATGATGCATAGAAATATACATGCATACATACATACATATATATATGTATATATATATATATATATATATATCTGTGTGTGTGTGTGTGTGTGTGTGTGTGTGTGTGAAATAAAAACACTATGATCGTGTTTACAAATGCGTAAGTGGTTACTTACGCATATATATATATGTATATATATATATATATATATATATATATATGTATATTTATACACATAAAATGAAAGGGGCACATAGAATATATATGGGGGTATATATAAAGGGCGTATATTGATTAAATATGGGATATTGTAAATGTAATGTACGATATGATGGAGTGTATATTATGTGGTGCACATGCATCTTATAAGGGGGTATTTATATTATATATAGGAGGAATATATAAAATGTGGGGGGAAAGGGGGGGATAATTTCTCTCTAAAATATGCATAAACTCTCTACGTTCTCCCCCTTCCGACCTGTTACTTATTTTCGGAATCTGTAATTCCCCCCTTTCCCCCTCACGCAAACTTCCCCCCCACTTCCCCTCTCTCCCCCAACTAACTGGTTCTATGATCTTCAATTTTGTATCTTATTAAATTTGTATCTCAAACCTGCATATATCGATTCTTTTGCATAAATAATCTACTTTCTTCTCTCTTTCTTTCTCTTTTCTCTCTCTCTCTCTCTCCTCTCTCTCTCTCTCTCTCCCTCTTTCTCTATCTTCTTTTCTCTCTCTCTCTCCTTCTCTCTCTCTCTCACTCTCTCTCTCTCTCTCTCTCTCTCTCTCTCTCCCTCTTTCTCTCTCTATCTTCTTCTCTCTCTCTCTCTCTCTCTCCCTCTCCCTCTCTTGTTTTTTCTTTCTCCTTCTCTCTAAATCTTCTCTCTCTCTCTCTCTCTCTCTCTCTCTCTCTCTCTCTCTCTCTCTCTCTCTCTCTCTCTCTCTCTCTCTCTCTCTCCTTCTCTCTCTCTCTTTCTCTCTCTCTCTCTTCTTCTTCTTCTCTCTCTTTTTTCTCTCTCCCTCTCTCTCTCTCTCTCTCTCTCTCTGTTTCTCTCTCTTCTTTTTTCTTTCTCTTTCTCTCTCTGTTTCTCTCTTTCTATTTCTGGTTTGGGTCTGTTTCTACGTATGTTCAAAAGCGAAGGACAAATTAGCCGAAATTGGCAAAGAGAATATCTTGTATCCGATCCGAGGACCGAGTACCAGCCCCTCGGGGCTGTTTGGAAGAACAACTTCAGGAAGGTGCTCCTCTTTGACGCCCGTCCAATACAACAAGAAAAGAGATTTGATGGGTGGAAGTGGAAGAAGAGGAAGAAGAGGAGGAGGAGGTAGGGTGGGAAGAAGGGTTACAGGAAGATGTGGGGGGGGGAATTAGGAGGTGATGTGATGGAAGAGGAGGAGGAGGAGGAGGAGGAGAAAGAGGAGCATGTGGAGGAGGAGGAGGAGGAGGAGGAGGAGGAGGAAGAGGGGGGATTAGAATGGGCAAGAGCGTCTGTGAGGGGAGGGGGTGAGGGGGGAGAGGAGGGGAGAAGAGGGGAAATGGGAAGGAGGAAGGAACGGAAGGTGGAGAAGAGGGGAAGAGAGGGGAAGAGAGGGGAAGAGAAAGGGAATATTTGATTGGTTGGAAAAGGGTACAACCCGACCAGGGACTTTGTGGAGGGGGAGAGGGGGGGAGGGGGAGGGGGAGAGGGGGGAGGAGGAGGGGAGGTGGAGAGGAAGTGGATGGTGGAAGAAGAGGAAGGGAAATCTATGAGAAAAAAAGGAGGGCAGGAGGAGGGGAGGAGGAAGAGGGGAGGAGGGGAAAGAGGAAGGAAAGAAAGAATGAGGGGGAAGAGTAAGGAGTAGAGGAAGGAGGAGAGGAAGGAGGGGAGGAAGGATGTCAGGAAGGAGAAGAGGAAGGAGGAGGAGAACGAGAGAGGAGAGGAAGAGGTAATGTAGGCGAGGAAGGAGTAAGGGAGGAGATGAGGGAAGAGGTGGAGGAGGAAGAGGAGTGTGTGGGAGGAGACGGGGAGGGGGAAGGTGAGAGGGGGAGGGGGGAGGTGGGAAGGGGAGAGGGGAAGGGGGAAGGTGGGAGGGAGGGGAAAGGGGGAAGTAGGGGGAAAGGGAGAAGGGGAAGGAGGGGAGACGGGGGAGGGGAAAAGGGGGGAAAGGGGAGGGGAGAGGGGGGAGACACAAATATTTAATCCCCCCTCCTCCAACTCCCTTTTACTCCCCTCACCTTTCCTCCTCACCATTTCTCTCCCTCACTCTCTCTCCTCTCTCCCCTCCCCTTCCCCTCCCTTCCCTATTTTTTATTTTCCTCCTATTCCCTTCTCCTTCCCTTCCCCGTATGATGTATTGACTTCTGTCGATAGTCTAGGAACCCCTACGGACCAGAGTCACAAAGTATTCTTTTAAGAATAGAGAAAAAAAAATCTGCTTTCCCTCCATTCTGCTACAGCCCTCCATATAATCCCTCCATTACCTCCTTCTCCTCCTCCTCCTCCTCCTCCCTCTATGTTCGTCCCCAGCTTTTCTCCCTCCCACACACTCCATTTTTTCTTCACTCCCTCCCTCTCACTCCATCTTTTCTTCCTTCCCTCCATCCCTCCATATTCGTCCCCAGCTTCTCTCCCTCCCTCCCACTCCATTTTTCTTCAATGTCTTCCTCCCCCCTCCCACTTAATTTTTTCTTTCCTCCTTCCCCCGCTCCCACTCCATCAAAACTTCTTCCCTCCTTCCCTCCATCCCTCCCTTCCACTCCATCTATTCTTCCTTCCTTCCCTAACTCCCACTCCATATTTTTTCTCTCCCTCCCTTCCACTCCATTTGTTCTTTCCTCCCTCCCACTCCATTTTTCTTCCCTCCCTCCCTCCCTCCCTTCTACTCCATCTATTCTTTCCTCCATCCCTTCCTCCCACTCCATTTTTTCTTTCCTCCCTTCCTCCCTCCACTCCATTTCTTCTTCCCTCCCTCCCTCCTAATATTTTCCTCTCCGTGGAGGGAGAGACGTCAAAGGTAACAACGGCAGAAAGAAGTGGAGGGGAAAAAATGGAGGGGGAGGGGGGGAGGAGGAGGAGGAGGAGGAGGAGGAGGAGGAGGAGGAGGTGGCGGCTGTGCGGTAGGGGGAGGAAAGCTAAAGGGGATGGGCAGCAGGAAGAGGAGGAGGAACAGGAGGAGGAGGAGTAGGAGGTGGGAAGGAGTGAGTAGAAAGGAAGTAGATGGAGGAAGAGTAGAAGGAGGAGCAGAAGGAGGTGGGGAAGGATAAGGAGGATGAGGAAGAGAATGAGGTTAAAAAGAAAGAGGAGGAGGAAGTGGAAAAGGAGGAGAAAGAAGGGTAGAAGGAGAAGCATGAATAAATGGAAAAGGATGATGAGGATGAGGTAGTGGTGGAGGAGGATGAAAAGGAGGAGGAGGGGTAGGAGGAGGAGGAGGAGGAGGAAGAGGAGGAGGAGGAGGAAGAAGAAAAGGAAGGAGCAGGAAGAAGAAAAGGAAAGAGGAGGAGGAGGAAGAGGAGGAGGAGGAGGAGGAGGAGAAGAAGAATTACAAGATGGAAGCACCAGATTCGATAGTTAGGGAGGGAACCAATATACGTTTCTATTTTATTGTGTTCTATTGTGCTTTATAGTATTGTACTGCAGCGTATTGTAGTATATAGTATTGTATTAAGATATCTTGTATTGCTCCCTATTGTACTAGAATAAATTTATTGCGCTATGTTGTATTTCATTGTATTGTATTCTATTGCATTTCATTGTATTATAATATAATGATACTAAATTGTATTACATTTTGAATGTATCCATGCTATATTTTTGTGAACTGAATGATATCATACTCCGCTGAAATATATATTACAATCTATAGCCTTATAATGAATTGTACTGTATTGTATTCTGTTGTATTAACTTACATTGAATTGTATTGTGTTGTATGAGCTTGCTCTGTGCTATATAGTATTGTATAACAATTAGTTGTATGGAGTATGAAAAGAGAAGAAAAGAGGAGGAGGAAGAAGCTCAGGAAGGGAAGAGAGGAGAAGAGAGGACGGGGGAATTTAATGGAGGAATATAATGGAGGAGGACAGAACAAGCAGAGGGTGACGTGGAGGGGAAGAAGAAGGAGGAGGAGGAGGAGGAGGAGGAGGAGGAGGAGGAGGAGGGAGGAAGATTGCTCCAGAATCAGGACGAGGAGAATGAGGAGATGTAGAGGAAGAGGAGGAGGGAGGAAGATGATGATGATGATGATGATGTGGAGGAGGAAGAGGAGGACGAGGAGGAGAAGGAGGAGAAAGAGTAGGAGGAAGAAGAGGGGGAAGAGGAGGACGAGGAGGAGAAGGAGGAGGAAGAGGAGGACGAGGAGGAGAAGGAGGAGAAAGAGTAGGAGGAAGAAGAGGAGGACGAGGAGGAGAAGGAGGAGGAGGAGTAGGAGGAAGAGGCGGAGGAAGAGGAGGACGTGGAGGAGAAGGAGAAGGAGGAAGAGTAGGAGGAAGAGAAGTAGATGTAGAGGAAGAGGAGGAAGAGGGAGGAAGATGAGGATGCGGAGGAGAATAAGGAGGAAAAGAAGAAAGATAAGAGAGCATAGAATGAGGAGGAGAAAGAAGAGGAAGAAAAGGACGATGAAAAGAAGGCAGAGAATGATGAGGAGGAGGTGAAGGAGAAGGAAGAGAATGAGGAGGAGAAGAGGGACAAAAGAACAGGAAGGAGGACGAGGAGGAGGTAAAAGGAGGAGAAGGTAAAAGGAGGAGGAGGAGGAGGAGGAGGAGGAGGAGGAGGAGGAGGAGGAGGAGGGGGAGGAGGAGGAGAAGGAGAGGTGAAAAACCTCTCGTTTTCTCAAGTCTCACTTCTCTCCTCCTCAACCTCTTCCCCCCCTCCCCCAACCCCCCTTCCCCCACCTTTCCCCCCACACCCCAGCCATCTCCTCCCCACCCAAAGATGCACAACCCTTCACCTGTATCTAGGCTCCGACTTAGAATCCCCCCTCTTCTTCCTCTCTTCCCCTTATCCCCCCTTATCCTTTCCCCCCCTTTCGCTCTTTTCTCCCCCCTAAATGACTTCTAGGGTAGGGGGGACTTAGTAATGGTGATGGGTTCACAAATGGGTAACAAGGAGGGGAGAGGGGGGAGAGGGGGAAGAGGGGGATGATGTAGGAGAGGGGGTGAAGAGATGGGTGGGGGTTAGGATATCGGGGGGAGGAAGGGGGGAGGAAGACACGGTAACTGCAGGGAGGGAGGAGGAAGAGGAAGAGGAGGAGGAGGAGAAAGATGAGGAGGAAGAGGAAGAGGAGGATGAAGCACTGAAGAAAGATAACAAGATAGAGATTTAGATAAGGATGAAAGGACTCCAGCCCAGGAGGAAGTGGAGGAGGAGGAGGAGGAGAAGGAGGAGAAGGAGGAGAAGGAGAAGGAGGAGAAGGAGGAGGAGGAAGAGGAGGAAGAGGGGAGGAGGAGAAGGAGGAGGAGGAAGAGGAGGATGAAGCACTGAAGAAAGATAACAAGATAGAGATTTAGATAAGGATGAAAGGACTCCAGCCCAGGAGGAAGTGGAGGAGGAGGAGGAGGAGGAGGAGGAGGAGGAGGAGAAGGAGGAGAAGGAGGAGGAGGAGGAGGAGGAAGAGGAGGAAGAGGGGGAGGAGGAGAAGGAGGAGGAGGAAGAGTAGGAAGATGCACTGAAGAAAGATAACAAGATAGAGATTTAGATAAGGATGAAAGGACTCCAGCCCAGGAGGAAGTGGAGGAGGAGGAGGAGGAGGAGGAGGAGGAGGAGGAGGAGGAGGAGGAGGAGGAGGAGGAGGAGGAGGAGGAGGAGGAGGAAGAGTAGGAAGATGCACAGAAGAAAGATAACAAGATAGAGATTTAGATAAGGATGAAAGGACTCCAGCCCAGGAGGAAGTGGAGGAGGAGGAGGAGAGGGGAGGAGGAGGAGGAGGAGGAGGAGGAGGAGGAGGAGGAGGAGGAGGAGGAGGAGGAGGAGGAGGAGGAGGAAGAGGCCATCCAGGGCCCTCATACTATCGGCTAAGTGGCCCCGACTTGTTGGTACAGAGCAACAAGTACTCGAGGCCATTGGGGCCCTGTGGCCCACTGAGTGGCCCTCCGAGTGGCCTCGACCTTTCTCTTGGTCCTCCTCGCGAGATTCTTGACACAAGACTGATCAGCGGATAGCCGCAGAGGTTATGATCACCTACTGCCGCTTCAGGGGGTACCGAGGTCGGCACCTGAGTTCGATTTTTTTTTCCCCCCACTCCCTTCTACCATAACCCTCCTTCCCCTCCCTCTTCTCCTTTCCCTCCCTCTCCTCCTTTCCCTCCCTCTCCTCCACCTATTTCATCACATCTCCCTCCTTCTCTCTCTCCTTACCTCCCTCTCTCCCTTTCTCTCTTCCTCCCTCCATCCTTCTCTCCCCTTCCCTCACTTTCCCCCACCCTCCTCTCTTCCCCCTCCCATTTTCCTTCCTTCTTCCTCTCCCCCCTTCTCTCTCTCTCTCTCTCTTCTCCTCTCTCATCAACAATAACACTATTAACCAAACTACAACTACCCCAAGGACAGAAACGATGGTTAAAAAGAAATAAATTCCATCTATGATCCTCCTCCTTCTCCTCCTCATCTTCTTCCTCCTCCTCCTCCTCCTGCACCTCCTCCTCTCCACCTGTTAATACTTGGCATCTGGTGAGAACACCTACAGGTGTATTATAACATTACACCTTAATTACACATGTGGCTCGTGCTTGCAGTGACACCTGCATCTACACGTCACACCTGAAACCCACCTGTACAGTCACCACAAAAAGTCACGTCATCCTCTTGAAGTGAGTTAGGTTAAATATTCGTATATTCATGGGAGACACACACACAAATATATATATATATATATATATATATATATATAAATAATGTGTGTGTGTGTGTGTGTGTGTGTGTGTGTGTGTGTGTGTGTGTGTGTGTGTGTGTGTGTGTGTGTGTGTGTGTACCAGAATGGAAGACAGCAGAGTTCTTAAGAAAACCATGAATGGAAGAGTTGAT
>NC_134782.1:39456279-39458779 GCF_046742065.1 Oratosquilla oratoria
ATGGGAAATGATCATAAATACACAATACACAGATCACAAACACTTCAGTGCTGATCCGGTTGACCAATCAGGAAGTAGGACACGAAGCGCCGCCCTCGGGCCTAGCGGCTGTGAGCCGTAAGCTGACCTCGATGTCTTTTGATGTGGGGATAGTGAATGGGTCCGGAGTGTCTGTTCATGGTAGGGTTTATATCTTTTATGTATAAGGATTCTAGGATATGACGGCGTGTGTGGTTTGTTTCTGTCTGTAAAATAGTGATGCCCTCCTCCAAATTCTTTCTTGTCAGTGGGGTCTGATGTACGTCTTCGTGGTGTCGCTTGACAGCGCCATTGGAGAGGTGAAGGGTGAGGCGCCTCGTGAGCTTCGTCGTAGTCATCCCTATGTATGTTTCATTGAGGGCTTCACAGTTCCCTTTTCTGCAGGAGTATTCATACACGAGATAGCTCCGCTGAAGTTCCGGTGTCCTCTGGCAGGGGTTGTTCTTAATAAGGAGTTGGGATGCCTTCATGTTTTTATAGAAAATAACCAGATCTATTTTGTCGTGTTGGAGGTGGTGAAGGTGGAGGTGGAGATGGAGATGATGGTGGTGGTGCTGTTGGTGGTGGTGGTGCTGTTGGTGGAGGTGGTGGTGGTGGAGGTGGTGGTGCTGTTGGTGGAGGTGGTGGTGGTGGAGGTGGTGGTGGTGGAGGAGGTGGTGGTGGTGGAGGTGGTGGTGGAGGTGGTGGTGGAGGTGGTGGTGGAGGTGGTGGTGGAGGTGGTGGTGAAGGTGGTGGTGGTGGTGGTGACGATGACGACGAAGACATCGGCGATGACGATAAAGTCAGAGTCGGGAAAGATAATTAATTTCTAACAATATTTTTCCTTCTGCGAACCTCAACAAAAAACAACTTAAATACAAAAAAAAGTGCCAACTGTGAAAAATACAAAACACAAACTCCCATGACTCCCTCTCCTCCCAACTCCATCACTCCTAATTCTCTACTCCCACCTACTCTCCTGCCAACTATTAAACTTGACAAAGGTAGTTCCTTATTTACAAATCATCAGTCCTTCTTTCCGATTTAGTCCTCTTCCTCCTCCTACTCCACCTCCTCTTTCCCTTTCTCTTAGGCCTCCTTCACCTCCTATCCTCCATTTCCTTTTCCTCCTCCTCCTCCTCCTCCTCCTCCTCCTGCTTCTTCTCTTCCTCTTCCATCTCCTCTTCCTCCTCCTCCACTTCCTTCTCCCCCACTTCCTTTTCCTTCTTCTCCTCTTCTTCCTCCAGCTCCTCCTCTTCCTTCTTCTCCTCTTCCTCGTCCTCCTCCTCCTTCTCCTCCCCCTCCACGTTTGGGCAAATATAGACGATCATCTTGAGGTTCCGCCCAAGACGGGCGTCGAGTCTTGTCCCTTAGACTCCTCCTACCCCACTGCTGCTGCTGCTGCTGCTGCCAATTCCGCGGCTGAGGAGTCCCCGTGACGTCGGCACACGGACCTAGGAACTCCAGAAGAAGAAAAAGAAGAAGAAGAAGAGGAAGAAGAAAAAAAGAGGAAGAAGAAAAGGGAGAGGAAGAAGAAGAGGAAGGAGAAGACGAGGAAAAAGAAGAGGAGGAGGAAGGAGAAGAAGAAAAAGAATAACCAGAAAAACAAGAAAAAGACGAGAAATAAAGAAGAGGAAGGGGAAGAAGACGATGAAGAAAAAGAGGAGGAACAAGAAAAATAGTGAAGAAGGGGAAGAAGAAGTGGAAAAAGAAGAATACAAAATAGAAGAAGAAGAGAAGGAAGGAGAAGAAGAGCATAAAAAAGAGGAAGAGCAGGGGGAAGGAGAAGAAGAAAGAAGAGAAGAATATGATGATGAAGAAGAGGAGGAAGAGGAAGAGGAGGAGGAAGAAGAAGAAGAAAAAGGAGAGGAAGGAGAAGAAGAAAAGGGAGAAGATGAAGAGGAAGAAGAGGATGAAAAAAGAAAAAGAAAAGGAGAAGGAGGAAGAAGAAGAAGACGACGGCAAAGAAGAAGAAGAAGAAGAAGAAGAAGATGAAGAAGAATAAGAAGACGACAACAAAGAAGACGATGAGGAAGATGACGACAAAGAAGACGATGAATAAGAATAAGAAGAATAAAAACAAGACGACGAAGAAGAAGGATGATGAAGAAGAAGAAGAAGAAGAAGAAGAAGAAGAAGAAGAGGAAGAAGAAAAAGAAGACGACAAAGAAGACGATGAAAAAGAAGGATGAAGAGGAAGGAAGAAGAAGAAGACGATGAGGAAGAAGGAAGAAGAAGACGAAGGATGAAAAGGAAGGATGAAGAAGAAGAAGAAGACGACGATGAAGAAAGAAGAAGAAGAAGAAGAAAAAGAAGAAGAAGAAGAAGAAGACTATGAAGGAAGAAGAAGAAGACTATGAAGGAAGAAGAAGAAGAAGAGGAAGAAGAAGGAGGAGGAAGAAGAAGACGATGAAAAAGAAGGATGAAGAGGAAGAAGAAGAAGAAGAAGAAGAAGAAGAAGAAGAAGAAGAAGAAGAAGAAG
>NC_134782.1:39466279-39468779 GCF_046742065.1 Oratosquilla oratoria
TTTTTCTCTTCCTCGCCTCTTCCATTTTTCTACCTACCCCTCCTCCTTCTTATCTTCTTCCTCTTCCTCCCGCTCCTTCTTCTCTTTTTCCTCTTCCTCCCCTTCCTTCTTCTTATCTTCTTCCTCTTTCTCCTTTTTATCTTCTTCCTCTTTCTCCTTCTCCTCCTTCATCTCTTCCTCCTCTTCCTCTCCCTTCCCCTCCTCCTTCCTCTCTTCTTACTCTTCCTCGGGTTCCTTCTTCTCTTATTCACCTTCCTCCTCCTCTTCCTCCTTCTTTTCTTCTTCCTCTTCTTCCCCCTCCTCCTTCTTCTCTTCTTCCTTTTCCTCTCCTCCTCCTTATATTCTTCATCTTCCTCTCCTCCTCCTTCTTATCTTCTTCCTCTTCCTCCCCCTCCTCTTTCTTCTATTCTTCCTCCTCCTTTCTTTTCTTCCTCTTCTTCTTTTTCTTCTATTCTTCCTCCTCCCTTCTTTTCTTCCTCTTTTTCTTCCTTCTTCTCTTCTTCCTCTTCCTCCTCCTCCTTCTTATATTCTTCCTCTTCCTCTCCTCCTCCTTCTTATCTTCTTCCTCTTCCTCCCCCTCCTCTTTCTTCTATTCTTCCTCCTCCTTTCTTTTCTTCCTCTTCTTCTCTTTCTTCTATTCTTCCTCCTCCCTTCTCTTCTTCCTCTTCTTCCTCCTTCTTTTCTTCTTCCTCTTCCTCCTCTTCCTTCTTATATTCTTCCTCTTCCTCTCTTACTTCTTGTCTTCTTCCTCTTCCTTCCCCTCCTCTTTCTTCTATTCTTCCTCCTCCTTTCTTTTCTTCCTCTTCTTCTCTTTCTTCTATTCTTCCTCCTCCCTTCTCTTCTTCCTCTTTTTCCTCCTTCTTCTCTTCTTCCTCTTCCTCCTCTTCCTTCCCCACCTCCTCTTCCTTTGCCTCCTCCTCTTCCTCCCCTCCTCCTCTTCCTCCTTCTCGTCTTCATTTCTTCCTTTTCCTCCTCCTCTCTCCATTTTTCGCTTCCTCCCCCCCCCTCTCATCATCACCGCCAGTCCTTCGACGACTCGATCGGGAAAAAACATCAAAGTGACTCAAGAGTCGCGAGGAAGAGGAGAGACAGACGACAATGGCATATCGGATAGACGACCTCATCCAATGCTTCGCTCGTTATCAATCACATCTTGATTAACGACTACGATCGCTACGTTTGTCCAATTTACTCTTCGGGAGGGGCGGCGGCTTCAGGAGCCACCGGCCACGCGTCTTCTTCAAAGACCCCGCGGCAGACCCTGAGAGCTCTCCAGTAAGCCTCTGGAGAGTCTTACAGAAGCTTCGGTATTGGGGAAAAGCCAAGGCGAGCGACGTGTAAAGGTTGAAGAAGTACATGGGTCACTGGATCAAGCAGGACACTTGTGAATGTATCTGTGTGGGAGGGGGGAGAGAGGGGGAGAGGGGGAGAGAGGGGGAGAGAGGGGGAGAGGTTAAGAGCTTTTAGAATTAGCAGCTGGAGGTTCTCCCTCTTTCTCTCCCCCTCCCTCTTCTCTCTTCCTTCCTTCCTCCCTCCTTCTCACCCCTCTCTCCCTCCTCCTCTTCCTCCCCCCCCAAATTAGCTGATCTTCAGAACGCATATGAGGACACCCTTACCATGAAACATGTCCTCACATCAAACGATTCTGTCCTCGACTTCCTCAGTCTTCTTCGCTTTTTCGCCTTCCTCTTCCTCTTTGGAATTTATACATATATTTATTTCCTTCCCGCTTTTCATTGGTAGAGTTCGCTTGTGTGATCTTTGCTCAGCGTGAGCATTGAGTCGTTTGGTCAAAAAAAAAAAAAAAAAAAAAAAAAAAAAAAAAAATCAATTGATCCCCAGATACATTCAATAAATTTTCAGATTTTTTTAGAGAATATTTCTGGATGAAAACACTGAATATATACACGGCCGTCAAAGAACCTTTTGATGTCTGTGTATTTATGCGTGTGCATTTGTGTGTATGCAAGTGCTTCTTGTGTGTGTGTGTGTGTGTATGTATGTGTGTGTGTGTGTGTGTGTGTGTGTGTGTGTGTGTGTGTGTGTGTGTGCGTGTGTGTGTGTGTTTGTGTGTGTGTGTGCACGCGTGTGTGTATGTGTGTATGTGTGTGTGTGTGTGTATGTGTGTGTGTGTGTGTGTGTGTGTGTGTGTGTGTGTGTGTGTGTGTGTGTGTGTGCGCGAGCGCGTGTGTGTAGGTACGTGTGTGTGCGTGTGTGTGTGTGTAAGTTCGTGTGTGTGTGTAAGTTCGTGTGTGTGTGTGTGTGTGTGTGTGTGTGTGTGTGTGTGTGTGTGTGTGTGTGTGTGTGTGTGTGTGTGTGTGTGTGTGTGTGTGTGTGTGTATGTGTGTGTGCGTGTGTGTAGGTGCGCGTGCGTGCGTGTGTGTGTGTGTGTGTGTGTGTGTGTGTGTGTGTGTGTGTGTGTGTGTGTGTGTGTGTGTGTGTGTGTGTGTGTGTGTGTGTGTGTGTGTGTGTGTGTGTGTGTGTGTGTGTGTGTGTGTGT
>NC_134782.1:39481279-39483779 GCF_046742065.1 Oratosquilla oratoria
GTCGAGTAGTGACTAGTAGTAACTAGTGGTAAATAGTAGTACAAACAGAAGTAATGGTTATCACGAAGTGTGGGAACTTGAACGAGGAAGGACGTGAGGGAGGAAGTATGGGAGGGAGGAAGTATGGGAGGGGGAGGGGGAGGGGGACTGTGGGAGGGAGGGAAGGGAGGAAGGAGGAGGAGGAGGAAGGAGGAGGAGGAGACGATGTGCGAAAGGAGGACTAATGAAGTGGTCGCAAGAGCCAATCAAGTACTACGGTACTTGTGTAGCCCAGAGCCAGGGGTGGATGGTCCCAGCTGCCCCTTCCCCCCCTCCCCCTCCCCCCTCCTAGCCTCGACCGAACTGAGGAGGGGGACGGGGGAGGGCAATGGGGACGGGATGTGGGAGCTAAGGGAGAGGGGGAAGGAAAGAGAAGGGAAAGGGGAACGGGAGAAGAGAATGAGGGGGAGGGAAGAATGAGGGGAAGGGGAAAATGAAGGAGAGGGAATAATAAAGGGGGAGGGGAGGGGAAGTGAACAGGGAGAGACTGGGAGAAGGGAAGGGGAAGAGGGGGAGAGGAGAGGACAGGAGAAGGAGAGGGGAAGAGAAAGGGGAAAGGTAAGGAGAGTAGAAGGGAAGGGGAAGAGAAGGGGTGAGGAGGGGAAGAGAAGGGAGAGGGAAGGTGAGGGGAATATCATAATCCGATTCCGACCCGATTCAGGTCCGATTTCGACCCGATTCCAACCCGATTCAGATCCGATTTCAGCCCGAAATGGTCTTTATTAACGATAAATAGAAAAAATATATAAACTCTTATTTATGCCAAATCATTATACACTGTGTGTGTGTGTGTGTGTGTGTGTGTGTGTGTGTGTGTGTGTGTGTGTGTGTGTGTGTGTGTGTGTGTGTGCGTGTGTGTGTTTAACTAGTAACATCTAATTATATTCTAGATATTTTCACTCGTAAAAAATCCTAGAAGGTCTGAAATGGAACAGAAGCGTCCATTTCGATGTAGACGACCACTCCAGGTCCTACAGTAATTCCTCAAATCAGCCATTTCCTCTCCACCATTCTGTCAGCAACGTTGGCCCACTTTAGATATTTCATTCTGGCTATCACCAGACGATTACATTCAGATGGTGCCAAGGAATAAAAAAATGTCATCATCCCACTCAATGCAGTGGGAAGTGAGAAACCTCCCTGTCAGTTGCCGTAGGCCTTTATTTATTTATTTGTTTATTTATTCATTTATTTATCTATTTATTTATTTATTTATTTATTTATTCATTATTATTATCATTATTATTATTATTATTATTTTTATTATTATTATTATCATTATCATTATTATTATTATTATTATTATTATTTTTTTTTTTTTTTTTTTTTTTTTTTTCTTAGGCCGACGTTGATTCGCCCCAGCCCCCCGGCCTGCCCAGGGCTATCGGGAACCAACGCGGCAAGCCCGGGAATCGGACTCAAGACCACCTCCTCACGAGTTCGATACATTATTCACTGGGCTACTACGAGGCCCGAAGGAATAAAAATAAATCGATAACAAATAAAATGTTCCACATGTAAATAAAGGTTTACTTACCTGGAGTTCCTCAGTGTTTACTTCGACGACGTTCTTCGGCAGGTTCCTCAAGACTTCGAGGAAGGCCAAGAGGTCGCCCTCGGGGGTCGAGGCCCACCTCATTAACCTTTCCGTGACGACTTCCGGGCCCAAGGAAGTCTGAAAGTCAATGAAAGGGTCTGTTTGTGTAAGGACGATATTAAAGTCCGGAATCTTCTTCTTCTTCTTCTTCTTTTTTCTACTCCCGATGTATACAGATAAGCACACAGAAAGGATAAATACATACATACATACATACATACATACAATACATGCATGAAATATACATACATATACACACGTACAGATACACACACATACGTATACTCATACACACATACACGCACGTGTACACACACACACACACACACACACATACACATGAACAGAAATGTTTAATCCCAAATTATTTCCAGTTATTGGTTTTTTATTTATTTTTTGACCATGAGTTACTCGTATACAGATAAGCACACAGAAAGGAAACATACATACACACATACACACACACACACACACACACACACGTACACGCATACAGACACACATTTACACGACTCGGTGGCGCGGTTGGTAGTCCCAGACTGTCACTACGGCGGTCCGGGTTCGAATCCTGCCCAGGGCTGAAAATAGTTTCAGTATCGCTGCGCTTCGAGTCGTTACTTCAACTCTCGTGGGCGGGGAGTTGGGTGTGTGTGTGCGTGTAAGGTCAAAGCATTACCCATAGATCGGTCATACGAGCTCTGAGCTCTCTTCCGAGAGGGAAATAGCTGTTGATCACGAGTCCAACACATGATCCAAAGACCAAGGTGAATCACACACACGCAAGTGTACACCTACACATATGTACGTGCACACACACACATGTACACATATACACACACGTACACGCATACACACACACACACA
>NC_134782.1:39488779-39491279 GCF_046742065.1 Oratosquilla oratoria
GAGGAGGAGGAGGAAGAGGAGAAGAAGTAGAAAGAGAAAAGGAATGAGAGAAGAAGAGGAGAAAAAAAGAGGAGGAGGAAGAGGAAGGAAGCAAGAAGAGAAAAGGGGGAAGAAGAGAAGAAGGGAGAGGAGGGAAAGGAGAAGAAGGCGAAGGAGGAAAAGGAGAAAAAAAAAGTGATACGGAGGAAAAGGAGTAGAAGAAGGAGGAAGGGAGGAAGAAGAGAAGTAGGGGAAGAAGGGAGAGGAGGAGCAGGCGGAGAAGGAAGAAAAGGAGGAGGAGGAGAAGGAGGAGGAGGATAAGGAGGAGAAGGAGGACAAGGAGGAGGAGGAGGAGGAGGAGGACGAGGAGGAGGACAAGGAGGAGGAGGAGGAGGAGGAGGACGAGGAAGAGGAGGAGGAGGACGAGGAGGAGGAAGACGAAAAATATTATATAGAGAAAAAGGATGAAAACAAAACATTCTTTTTCTTGTTCTTCTTTCGAGACGAAAAGAAAGACAGAGAGAACGGAGGGAAGGAGGGAGGAAAGGAGGGAAGATATATATATATATATATATATATGTATATATGTAACAACAACAAAAAAAGCAATGAAGAAAAGGTGAGGCGAACGGGAAGAGGGTAGAAAATGGTGGAAAGAATAATCAAAGAGATTGAAGACTGAAAGAGGAGAAACATAAAATTGTGAACGGAATGGAGAAAAAATAACAAAATATTCGAAAAACGAAAAGAATTCTCCACATGGTGTCTGTATGTCAAAATTGTATGTTCTTTTATTTGTTTGTTTTTATTTTTCATTTATTTTTTATTTTTTTTGGTGTTTCATTTATTTTCTTGTTTGTTTATTTGTCTATTTAGTTTTTCATTGATTTCTTATTTGTTAAATGATTTCTTATTTGTCTATCGAAAAAACAAACAAATACTAAAGATGAATTAAACAAACAAAATATACAAATACATATTCTCTAAAAGAAAAACAATTTATATATTTCGTTAAAACTAATTCTAAAGGATTTCATTTAGATCACGACAAAAATAAATAAGATAAAATAAGATCAAATAAATAATGATAAATTCACCCTTTCATTTTGGAGGAGCTTCCTTTAACTGAATTAAATCACCTGCCGGCACCCAGACTAAGCTGATTAAAGCCAATATATATATATATATATATATATATATATATATATATATATATATATATAAATATATATGTATGTATATGTAACTGAAGGCGGATGAAGTATACGAGGAATAATGGAAGAATTTTACTGCCTTAACGTTTCGACCCTTAGGGTCTTGATCACAAAGCTTAACAATAAAGTACAACATGGACATCTTATACACAGGCATGTCATCTCACAGGATGCCTAGGAAAGGTCGTCGTGCTCGGAACATTTGTCCGTTTGTTTTCATCAACTACCAATAAACTTGTAGCTCTTGCCAAGCATATAAAACCATCTCTATGGTTGATGTTATTAGCATTAATATAGGCTACTTCTATTGTTTTTCTTAATTTCTTCGTTGAAACTTTATCATAATTGTATTGTCCCAGCCCGGAAGGTGGTCATGTGTATCTATGTGTCTTACTATACAATTAGAAGGCCTGTGGGTCCTTACATCATTTCTGTGTTCATATAACCTTTTTTCTAATCCACGACCTGTTTCCCCAAAATATGAAAATGGGCAATTTTTACAAGGTATTTTGTATACAATACTATTTTCATTCGTATGGTTATTATAATTACGCGTGACCAAATGTCCCACTTTGCTACCAGACGTTCTAGCTATCTTAATACCTGTTTTTAAGAGGACGTTGTCTAGAGTTGAATTAATGTTGGAATTTGGGACTGTGATATATCGTGTTTCTTTGTTGCAATTATTGATATCTTTACTCTTCTTATTTATTTCCTTAGCTTTCTTTTTTAATTTAAGTAGGAGACCTTTGGGATATCTTAATTTGCTGAAAGTTTTTGTGATGTGATCTAGTTCATCTTCTAAAAAAATTTCACTACAGATGCGAAAAGCCCTGAGGAAGAAGCCAATTACTATACCTGTTTTAGTCCTAATATTGTGTCCTGAATAAAAATGTACATAGTATTCTTTATTTGTGGGTTTGCAGTATACCAAAAACTTTACATTGCTGTTTGTTCTGTGTATGACAGTGTCTGAAAATGGTAATTTTCTGTTGTTCTCTACTTATGCCGTAAATTGTATGTTGCTATTTACGTTGTTTAATCTTTTTAACTTATTGTTAATATTAGTTTCTTTTGGTACAATAACAATAATGTCATCAACATACCTTAACCAAACGCTGTTTCTACCCATTATTGAAATATAATTTTCAGTTTCAAGCATTTTTATATATTTATAAGTATTTTAGACAAAATATTTGGATGATGGAAAACATAAACACAGGGGAAGGCTCGGAACCCTAAACACTCTAACGTTTCGTTCGCGTAGAACTTCTTCAGAGAGTGTATGTAGAACTGCAATTGAAGTT
>NC_134782.1:39498779-39503779 GCF_046742065.1 Oratosquilla oratoria
CCGCGCGTGGGGAGAGGGGGGAAGGGGAGGAGAAGATGGAGTGGGGAGTGGGAGGGGAACAGCTCCCCTGAGGGCTTGAGGGCACTTTTCTTAACATGATACCTATGTACCTCCATATCCATACATGAACTTGTGTACACACTTATATGGAAATAAATATACACTATATGTATATGTATATGTATATATATATATATGTATGTATATATATGTATATATATGTATATATATATATATATATATATAAATGAATATAGTACTGTATATATACAAACACGAGCAATTGTTTTCTTACCTATGCTGAAAAGTTTACAGCGTCAATATGATTTTTTTTGTCGAGTATATGATGTATTTTCCTATTTAGTATTTATCTTATATTTAGATAATTTTCTTGACCAGAAAGTGCATCACGTATTGGACAAAAATATCAGATTGACGTTGTAAGAACTTTAACGTGGGTCACAAATGTTGCCCGTGACTGAATGTATATGTGATTCACCATGGTCTTGGATCACTTGTTGGACTCGTGATCGACAGCTATATCCCTTCCGAAAGAGAGCTCAGAGCTCATATATGACCGATCTATGGGTAAAGTCGTGACCTGACACGCACACACACACCCAACACCCAGCCCACGAGAGTTGGAGTAACGACTCGAAGCGCATACTGAAATTATTTCAGCCCTGGGCGAGATTCGAACCCGGACCACCGTAGTGGCAGCCGGGAATTCTACCACTGCGCAACGAGTCGTGTATATGTATATATATATATATATATATATATATATATATATATATACATGTGTGTGTATTTGTATATACATGTTTAGACACACACGCACACGCACTTACACACACATACACGCACACAGTTGTATATACATAGTCGTTTCTTATATGTATTTTCTTCCTATAATTTCATAACATTTGAACTCATTTGAGTATTTTTAGTCCTTATTTTCTTATCCACTAGGACATGACCAAGGTTCAGATGTGCGGTCCAAAATGGTCCCGCCCAGAGACAAGGAACGTCTTGGGACCGCAATTCTCAACTAATACTCAGTAGCTGATTCAGTGACGTCACGGAAATTAAGAATATTAATAAAAAATACTCAGTTACCCACAAAATCTAAGCTCACAGGCATGAAACTAGTTGTTGCTACACAAACTGTCTACAAGCAAAACGGCAATAAAATAAATAGATAAATAAATATTGTAATACTCTTGTGATCACGTTTATTCTAAAAAAAAAAAAATGTATTAATGACTTGATCTGACGTGACATTCAAAACTTGCTCAAGACCAGCAGACTCCTCCCCAGAGTCCTACTCTTCTCCTCCTCTTCCTCCTCCTCCTCCTCCTCTTTCTCCTTCTTCTTCCTTTTCCCCCTACACCTCTCCCTTTACCTTCCTTCATTTCCTCCTCCTTGTCCTCCTTCTTCTTCCTTTTCCCCCACACCTATCCCTTTACCTTCCTTCATTTCCTCCTCCTCCTCCTCCTTCTTCTTCCTTTCCCCCCTCATCTCTCCTTTTACCTTCCTTCATTTCCTCCTCCTCCTCCTCCTCCTTCTTCTTCCTTTTCCCCCATATCTCTCCTTCATTTCCTCCTCCTCGCCCTCCTCCTTCTTCCTTTTTCCCCTCACCTCTCTTATTACCTTCCTTCTTTTCTTCCTCGTCCTCCTCCTCCTCCTCCCCTCTTTCTTCTTCTTCCTTTTTCCCCTCAACTCTCCTTTTTCCTTTCTTTATTTCCTCCTCCTCCTCCTCTTCACTAACCACTCCTTCTTCTCATCTTCCTCCACTTCCTCTTTCTTCCCCTCCTTCTCTTCCTTTTACCTCCTCTACTTGTTCTTGGTTATCTTAACATTCTTCCCTTACTTCCTCCTCCATCTCTTCCTCCTAGTCTTCCTCTTTTTCCAAATCATCCTTCTTACATTCTTTCTCCTCCTACACCTCCTTCTCCTCTTCCTTCTTCGCCTCCTCTTCTCTCACCTACTTCTCCTTTTGTTTCTTCTTATCTTCTTTTTGTGGTTCCTCCTCTTCCTTTCGGGTGAAGAGGAGGAGGAGGAGGAGGAGGAGGAGGAGGAAGAGGAGATGGAAAAGGGGAAGGAAGACTATAAGGATGAGCATAACCATAAGGATAAAGTGGATGAGGAGAAGGAGGAAGAAAAGGAAGGAGAGGAAGAGGAGGATAAAAAGGAAGAGGAGAAGGAGAATGAAGGAGAATAAGGATGATCTTAAAAATGAGGATAAAGTGGAGGAGGAAGAGGAATAGGACGAGGAGGAAAAAGAGGAGGAGGATCAAGAAGGAAGAGGAGCATGAGAATGAGAAGGACACAGAGGAAAATCAGGAAGAGGAAGCAGAAGAGGAAGCAGAAAAAAAGGAGGGAAAATAGGAAGAGGGGAAGGAGGAGGAAGAGGAGAAGGAAGAAGGAGGAGGAATATAAGAATGAGGACATGAAGAAGAAGAGGAGGCAGGAGAAAAGGAGGGAAAAGAGGAAGAAGAAAAGGAGGAGGAGGAGGAGGAGGAGGAAGGGAGGAGGAGATGAAGGAGGATAATGCTGAGCATAATCATGAGAATAACATGAAGGAGAAGAAGGAAGAGGAAGCACAAGAGGGGGATGGAGAATAGGAGGAGGAGGTTAGGAAGAGGGAAAGGAGGAGGAGTAGGTGAGGAGAAGTAGGAGGAGAAGAAGGAGGATAATGATGATTATAAACACGAGATTGGAACGGTGGATAAAGAGGAACAGGGAGCAGAAGAGGAGAAAGGAGAAAAGGAGGAAGAGAAGGAGGATGAGGAGGAAGAGGAGAAGGAAGAGGAGGAGATGGAGGATAATTATGGATGTAAACACGAGAAAGAAATGGAGAATAAGGAGGAAAATAAAACAAAATAGGAGACGGGAAAATGAGGAAGAGAAGGATAAGGACGAGGAGGAAGAGGAAGAGGAGGAGGAGGAGGAAGAAGAGAAGGAGGAGGAGGAGCATAATGATAGTTATAAATATGAGAATAAAATGGAAGATAAGGAGGAAGAGAAAGCAGAAAAGGAGACGGGAAAAAGGAGGAAGAGAAGGAGAAGGAAAAGGAAGAGGAGGAAGAGGAGGAAGAGGAGGAAGAGGAGGCCATACTCAGTGACTGTAGTCTTTCACCCTTCTTTAGGAGCCAAGTGGCTCCTCAGAACGTCTGCCCCCTCAGGGGCTTTCCTCCCCCCTTCCCCCTTCCCCCCCTCTCCCAAATTCTCCCTATCCTCCCCACCTTCCTCTTCCTCCCCCTCCCGTTTCCCTTCATTAGAGATATACTCCCATACTCCCCCCACATCCCACATTCCCCCCTCCTTCCCCCTTCTACTCCCTCCTTCCCCCCCCCTTCTTACTCCCTCTTCCCCGTCTCCCCCTCCAGGAGATTTCCCCCCCCCCCTTTTACTTCTTTCACCTCCTTCTTCCTCACCCCCACTCTCCCCCCCATTTTACCCCATACATACACAATCCCCCCAAGTAATCTCCCTATTCATGCTTTTACTCCTCTTTTCCCTCCTCTTCCCCTCTCCCCCTCCCCGTCTTTCCTACAACTCCCCCCATCTCCCCCTACTACCTCCTCCATCACCTCCTCCATACAAACATAACCTCCCATGACCTTCTCCCCCCACCCCACTCCATTCTCCTCCCCCTCTCCCCTTCCCCCCTCCCATGGGATCGTCCCGCTTTCTCCCCCTCCCCCAACCAAGCAAACTCAACATCATTTTCCTTTTCTCTGCTCTCCCCTCTTCCCCCCTCTTTTCTCCCCTCTTCGCTGTAACTTCCCCCTCTTTCCCCCCCTTCCAACCTCCCCCTCATAAAGTCACGCCCAATGACCCCTACCTGATCTCCCCTACTCTCTAGTTTCTCAGCCCCCCTCCCCCTCCCCCTCTCCTGTGACCTCCCCCTTGCCCCCCTACACAGCCTCACATGACCTCCCCTCACTCTCAATTGTTTCCCCTCTCGCGCTGGCTAAGAGGGGAAGAGGGGAAGAGGGGACGGGGGGAAGGGAGGCATTTAGAGATCCATACAAAATGGGTCTACAGAAGAGGCCACTGCTCTCTCTCTCTCTCTCACTCTCACTCTCTCTCTCTCTCTCTCTCTCTCTCTCTCTCTCTCTCTTTCTCTCTCCTCTTTATTTCTTTCTCTCTCTCTCTCTCTCTCTCTCTATTTCTCTCTTCCTCTCTCTGAAAGGTGAAACACTTTTTTTTTTTTTAAATCTCGGGAGAGAAATTAAAACGATGGCTACTGCGCATAGCTCGAGAAATATTCTTCGTGGAAATCGTTTTCTTTTCTTTCTCCCCCTTTTTATATACACGCATATATGTTTTTTCTTTACCTCTTTGTATGGATGCATTTTTTTCTGTGCGTGCGTGCGTGTGTGTGGGGGGGGGGCGTGCATATATATGTGTGTGTGTGTGTGTGTGTGTGTTTAGACACGCGTGTGTATACACTTTAACACATACACACACACACACACACACACACACACACACACACACACAAACACACACGCACACATGCACTCACACACATGCACACATACACACACAAACTCAGATACAAAGAATCCCAATATATATATATATATATATATATATATATATATATATATATATATATATATATATATATATATATATATATATAATTGGATGTACTTTATACTGTATATTGTATATATGAAATTGAACATATAAAGCTGAACACGTGTTAATGTATTTTTGTTTGCGAGAAATCACTTTTACAAAAAAAGTTCTCTGCACTGATAATTAATATATTCAATACAAAAAATAGAATAAAGAATAAAATAAAACACAATTATGATATGGAAACAGGCCTACACCGGAAGTCACTTTCCTACGGCCGAAGCCGCCCTTACGTGCTCAAAGGCCCAACCTTTGTACTCCCGGGACGAGATCAAAGTCTACTGAGCCTTAGTTCCTCGATTCCTGAATTATTTGTTAGATGACTTCGACGATATTATATTTGC
>NC_134782.1:39511279-39516279 GCF_046742065.1 Oratosquilla oratoria
AGTTCGAATCCTTTCTCTCGTAGGTTTTGTTTACCTTTGCATCTTCTTCCCCCCCCCTCCCGGCATCCTCCTCCCCCCTTTCCCCCTCTCCCCCCCCCTCTCTTCGTCTTTGCCTCCAAGCACATCTCCTTTCAAAAAAGGCGAATTTGGGCTTCCATCGTTCTTAAATAAATGTTCTTGCAGGATCTGTTCTTCATGTTATGTTATTTAGAATCGTGTTCTTTCGGTGTCATCTGATCTTGTTCTTGTGGCACCACGAGAATATCAATCAATCAATCAATCTTGTCTCCTTCTAAATACTCAGTGTTTAAAAATTAAAAAATAAACCAAACAAATAGGAAATAAAAAATAAGAATAAACAAATACAAACAAAAATAAATTAACAAATAAATGGATATACAACTAATCAAATGCAAAAGTAATTAGAGAAATAAATTGAAAAAAAAACAGCTTACATAAACAAAGCAAATTCGTGCAAAATTGAATGAATGAATATGTAGATGTATAAGCTGGAAATTTATAAAAAGAAAACATATGAAACACGATAGTTATACGAAAGACGATGGATATATGAAAAACAATGAGTATATGAAAATGATGGGTATATGAAATTGATAGGTATATGTAAAACGATGAGCTTATGAAAAAAATGGTATATGGAAAACGATGGGTATATGAAAATTATAGGTATATGTAAAACGATGAGTATATGAAAAAATGGTATGTGAAAAACGGTGGGTACATGGAAAACGATGGGTATATGAAAATGATAGGTATATGTAAAACGATGAGTATATGAAAAACAATGGGTATATGGAAAACGATGGGTATATGAAAAACGATGGTATATGAAATTGATAGGTATATGTAAAACGATGAGTATATGAAAAAATGGTATATAAAAACGATGGGTATATTTAACGATGGGTATATGGAAAACGATGGGGATATGAAAAACGATGGATATATGAAAAACAATGAGTACGTAAGAACAATGGGTATATAAAAACAATGGATATATGAAAAACAATGGGTATATAAGAAACGATGGGTATATACGACGTGCGTGTCAGATACCCCTTTAGGTGACACAATGTCACTTCATTTCACTTCCTTGACCACTTCCCTTTTACGGGAAACAAAGAAGTGAAGACGGATACCTACTGCCACTTCTTCTACTCCCCCTTCCCTTCACTTACCTTAACACTCGTTCACTTCCTTGTTCACTTCTCCCTTACTCTTTATTTCACTTCTTCAGGAGAACGTGAAACACATTTTACTTCTTTCCTTCAAGAAGTGACGTAATGGGAAAAATGGTCACTTCACTTCCGTACCCCGACCTCGGACATCGACCCAGATGAGGAAACATTCTATTATTATCATTATTGCTGTTGTTATCATTATTATTATTATTATTATTATTATTATTATTATTATTATTATTATTATTATTATTATTATTATTATTATTATTATTATTATTATTATTATTATTATTATTATTATTATTACTATTATTATTATCATATCTACTATTATTGATATTATAACTATTATTATTGTTATTAATCACTATTGCTATTTATTGATAGTAATGATAAAATAATAATAATAATAGATATATTATCATTATAATCATAATTACTATTATTATCATCATTATTATTATTATTATTATATCTACTATTATTATTATAAATATCATTAAATATTGTTATTAATCACTATTACTATTTATTATTAATGGTAATAATAACAACAACAAAAAAAAAAACAACAATAAAAACAACAACAACAATAATAATAATAATAATAATAAAATAATAATAATGAAATAATGATAATAATGATAATGATAATAATAACAATAATAATAATAATAATAATAATGCTTGTAATAATGATAATTGTAATAATAATCATAATAATAATAATTGTAATAATAATAATTGTAATAATAATGATAATAATAATAATAATAATAATTGTAATAATAATAATAATAATAATAATAATAATAATAATGATAATAATAATAATAAATATATTATTATTATAATTATTATCATTATCATTATTATTATTACTATTATAATTATTACTACTACTATTATCAACTCCTTTTTTGGTCACCTTTTCTTAAGAGACAAACTTGACACAAAACGAAGAAGAATGAGGAGGAGGAGGAGGAAGATGAAGATGAAAATGAAGAGAAGGAAAGCGGGGGGTGGGCAAAGATTAGCTCTCTTTCTGAGAGAGGGGAGAGAAGTGGAGAGGATGTTCTCCAAGTGATCCACTTCCTGATCCACTTCTTGATCCACTTGTTCGTAAGCTTGTTAGCCGCATCGTTCTTGTCTCTTGGGGTGCGACCTCAGAGTCCTTCAACTCCTCTTCAGGACACTCTTCAGGGAGTACATCCCTTTAGTACTCCTAAATCTACTCGATACTCCCCCCACCTCCCCCCCCACACTCCCTCTCCTTCTCCTCCTCCCCCCCAACTCTTCGTCTCCAACTGGTCCTACTTTCAGAAGTCCGTCACTCAATGCAGTAGCATAGTGTCTCTCTCTCTCTACTATTCTCTCCCTCTCTCCCTCTCTATACTCCTTACTCTTTCTCTTTCTCTACTTTTCCCTCTCTCTCTATTTCTCTCTCTCTCTCTCTCTCTCTCTCTCTCTCTCTCTCTCTCTCTCTCTCTCTCTCTCTCTCTCTCTCTCTCTCTCTCTCTCTCTCTCTCTCTCTCTCTCTCTCTCTCTCTCTCTCTCTCTCTCTCTCTCTCTCTCTCTACAACATGTACCAATATGCCCTTGTGTATACATTAACACATGTACGCATGCAAGTGCTCTCCCTCTCTACTTCTCTCTCTCTCTCTCTCTCTCTCTCTCTCTCTCTCTCTCTCCCTTCCTCTCTACTTCTCTCTCTCTCTCTCTCTCTCTCTCTCTCTCTCTCTCTCTCTCTCTCTCTCTCTCTCTACAACATGTACCAATATGCCCTTGTGTATACATTAACACATGTACGCATGCAAGTGCTCGTTTGTATACATGTATACATGTCCGCATACATACACATATTTTAACATATATACATATATCCTTATCTCGTACTAATTCTCAGAATTTCTCTTCTTTCTCTTCTTTTTCCCACTCCACCTAGAGAGTCAGTTTTCAGTTCCCTCATTTCCCCTCTTTTTCCTCTTTTCCCTCTTTCTTCTTGGTCCCATTATTTTGGTTATCCCCTTGTTCCTCTACCCTTCTCTTTACTCTCTTTCGTCTTCTTTATCCAATCTCCTCTCTTCCCTATCCTCCCCTCACCCCTCCTCTCTCCCTTACCTCCTCCTCCTTTCCTCTCCTTCTGTACCTTCTCATCATTCCACTTCCCCTCTCCCCCTCTTCCATACCCTCATTTCCCCTCCTCTCCTTCCTCTTTTTAACCTTCCCTTCTCCTTCTTTCATCTTTTTCTCTCCTCTTCCCCCTTCCTTCTCTTCTCTCCACATCTCTCCCTCCTTCCTCTCCTTCCTTATCTTCCCTTCTCCCTCGCCCCTCTCTTCCTCTCTTCTTCCCCCTCTCTCTTCTCACTCAACATCCTTTCTTTCCCCTCTCTTCCTTAACTTCCCCTCCATTCTCCCTCCCCCACACCAACTCCCTAAACCCCTACTCTCTCCCACCTTCCCCCTACCTAACATGACCCCCTAACTCTCTCGTCCCTTTCCTTCCCTTCTCCCTTTCTAACACTTCCCCCTAACTTCCTCCTCCCTCCACAACACTCCCCCCTTACCTCGCCACTCCCTCCCCTCTCCTGTCCCCTCTCCTCCCCCTCTCTTCCCAACGCTCCCCCCCCTTACCTCCCCGTTCCCTCCCCTCCTCTCTAATGCTCAATATGCTCCCACATCCGTCCATGGGGATCCACCACGCTCCCTCAACAAATAACGTACATCTCCCTCCGCAGGTTTCCATTTATTACTTCCTCCTCCCCCTTCCCCCCTCCCCCTTCCCCACTCGAAAACTCCCCTTCCTATTTCACGTCTCCCACCCCCCAACAACACGACCCCAACCTCCTCCTCCTCCTCCTCCTCTTCCTCCCCCTCCTCCTCTCCCCTGCAGAAGAAAGTCTTCTCCCCTTCCCTCATATACAGACCCTTCACAGTTCCCCTCCTCTTCCCTTCCCTTCCCTCTCCTCCTCCTCCTTCCTAACCTCCCTCCTCTTCCCCGTCCATTTCCTCCTCCCCGTCCCGTCATCCTATTCCTCCTCTCACCCTTCTTTACTCATGCCCTCTCCCTCCATCCTTCTCTTCTTCCCTCTTTCCTTCCCTTCCCTTCCCTCCTCCTCCTTCTTTATCCAATTCTTCCCTCTTCTCCGCCCGTTTCTTCCTCCCATTTTCCGTTATCTTAGCCCTCCTCTCACCCTTATTAACTCTTTGCTTCTTCCTCCTCCTCTTCCTCCTCGTCCTCTTCCTTCTCCTCCCTCCTCTCTTCAACCACGCACGCCTTCCGAACTCTCCCTTCTTGGACATTCACTCATTTTTCTTCAAGACTATACAGAGACGCCTCAAGATCTTCGTCGCTCGCGAAGATGGACGTTGACCCACCGAAGGCTCTGGTGCCTCCAGAAGCCTCCTCCACCTCCTCCTCTTCCTCCTCTTCCTCCGATCTCAGGATCGAAGGGCACCAGGTCAGTGACCACCACTCAAGTCGTAACTACTCATGGGACAGGTCAATCCAGGTCGGCACAAGCGCTTCAGGGAGACTCTTTCCAGAGGCTAACGGACAAGAGCACAGACCCTCTGGTCAAAAGTCTTCTTGAGGAATAAGAAACAAATGGCCCATGACCAGGTGGCCGTGAGTTCGATTCCTGGGACCGCTGGGGGATATGTCGCATTAATTCCCGATATTTCTGGCTAGGCGGGGGAGGCGACCCGATACCGGCCCCCCCCCCCCCCAAAAAAAAAAAAAAAAAAAAAAAAAAAAAAAAAAAAAAAAAAAAAAAAAAAACGCTCGCCGCAACT
>NC_134782.1:39521279-39531279 GCF_046742065.1 Oratosquilla oratoria
GCGCACATACATATACACATACATACATACATACACGCATATATAAATACACACATAAATAAGCATACATACATACATGTATACATACGCACATACAAACATACATACATATGCACATACAAACATACATACATACATATACACATACATGCATACTGATAAAGAATACACGGGTCTTGGTAGTCCGAGCTTTAATCCTTACTAGTTTTGCACTGAGGTGCTTCCTCAAAGGAATGAAGAAAAAAAAAATTGAGGAACCAGTCAGGGATAAACCTTGGACTCCCAAGACGCCGTGACTTCTTTATACATTTTTCTCAACTTATCATAATGCCTCAACCCTTAGATGAGGGGAGATGACCCTCAACTAAATAGAATCACATGCGACAGTTAAGACATTAAGACAAATCGAAGAGAAAATCCTCAACCAGAAACCAACAGTTTTGTTGAAGAATCTCCAACAATCCCGCCACCCCCACTCTCTCCAACACGGAACTCCTCCTCTCCATCCTCCTCCTCCAACCAGATCTCAGGTTATTGATGACTGCCACGTGCCCTGGCTCTGTACCAGGGCAAAGGGTTATGTTATTTTTGTGGGTTTGCAAAAAATTAGCATAAACCCCCCTACCATTCCCCCTTCCCCCCCTTCCAGGGTCCTCCACTTTCTACAATTTTAAACCCGATTCTATGTACCATGTAACTCACTAAACCCCCCTTTTCTCCCCCCTCTCCCCCTCCTTACCCTCCCCCCACCGCCATCATCATCTCCGCATAGGTTGCAAAAGCAACACACAAGAGCATACATGCAAATAATGAAAAACGAACAAACAAGCACACACACACATATACACACACACACACACACAATTATGACGATGGGAGTGTAAATACTAAGCTGAAGAATTACACACGCACACACGTGTACACACACGTATACATGCAACGTACACTCACGTGTGTACATACAGTGTACACACACTCGCATATGTACATCATGCGTGGGCGTGCGCGCACACACACACTTACATACACACACGTACACACACACGTACACACACACAATCCATCTATGAACAAACATTCCAATTCAGAGCCCAAAGTTCAAATATTGAACAAATGGAAGGACCAACAGAACAGGTATAAATAAGTATGTAGACGTTCAATCATGTTCACACCCTCCCCCTCTCCCCCTCTCCCCCTCTCCTCCTCTCTCCCCCTCTCTTCTCATTGCCTGAACACACGATCGAGCGTTCATACATGCCTGAACGCAAGCACTTACTGTGGATGATTCAATTACGTTTACGATCCTCTACAAGCGGATTCAATGATGTAGTCCAACAACAAATAAGGTGTTTAATTCCATTCATTTCTGCTTGTGTTGCAGACGTTTCTGGTCTTCGAGGGGTGTGGCGGGGGCGAGGAGGGTACCTGGGGAGTTTTAGACACCTGATGAAGGGGGGGAAGGGGGGAAAGGGGGGGAGGGGGGAAAGGGGGGAAGGGTGTATGTGGAGAGTACCTAAGGAGTTTTAGACACCTTGGGAAGGGGGGGAAGGGAGGGAAGGGAAGGGAAAAGGAGGGTTTTATTTCCCTGAATAAAATCGCCTGACGACAGCTAGAATAAATATTAGTTTTAAAAAGTTGAGAAAATAACTAAAGTATCGTTTAAGGCCCAAGGTAAAGCTGGCGCGTCCAGCAGAAAACATATAAAGTTTGCCAAAGGGAAGAGGTGGGTGAGGGGAGCGTGGGGAGGGGGGGGAAGGTTGAAAGGGGTTGCAAGTGATTGCTGGATTGCTAAAGTGGCGACCTTTAAGTATTCTATTCTGGCGAAGACCTGGCGATTTTTTTTTTTTTAGTGGGGACTGGATTCTGAAAATGGGATTAGGTAATTCTTATTGGGTTTAGATCCTTCTTAATGAGATGGGATTCCTCTTAAAGGATCCTAATCCTCTGAAAAGAATTCAATCCCTTTAAAAGGAATTCAAACCCCTTTAAGGGGGATCCAAGCCCCTTTAAAAGGGATCCAACAACTTTTAAAGGTATTCAACACCTTTGAAATGGATCCAACAAATCTAAAAGGGATCCACCAACTTTAAAAGGGATCCAATCCCTTTAAAGGGGAATCCAACCTCTTTAAAGGGGATCCAACCCCTTTAAGTCGTCGGCATAGCCAGAGAGTCTAATCCTCTTCCTGAGGTTCGGGTCAGAGAAAACCGGTTTAGCTTAAACCCGGTTAGCAATCGAGGAGTTTAACTTGTACTGATCAACCCTTTGAGTTTGATGTGGGATTAGCGGTCGTTTTGTGTGTTGAAGATACGTTTTCCTCTGTACGATTATCGTTCAACGATGATCGTTCGTGACTCAACGATGATCGTTCGTGACTCAACGATGATCGTTCGTGACTCAACGATGATCGTTCGTGACTCAACGATGATCGTTCGTGACTCAACGATGATCGTTCGTGACTCAACGATGATCGTTCGTGACTCAACGATGATCGTTCGTGACTCAACGATGATCGTTCGTGACTCAACGATGATCGTTCGTGACTCAACGATGATCGTTCGTGACTCAACGATGATCGTTCGTGACTCAACGATGATCGTTCGTGACTCAACGATGATCGTTCGTGACTCAACGATGATCGTTCGTGACTCAACGATGATCGTCAAACAATTATCTAGAACACTAGTTCTTAGTGAACGGGGTTGTTTTGCTTTGATCTGCAAAGTACGAGGCTGATTATTATTTTAACCTAACCTAAACTAACCTAACGCGGGTATAATGCACGTCACTGGCCATTGGCTAATACATAATATAAGCTAATATATAATTAGGTTAATAGTAATGTAGTAATAATAAAAACAGTAATAACAATAATAGTAATAATAATGATAATAATAGTAATGATAATAATAATAATAATAACAATAAAAACAACAATAATAACAATAATAATAATAATAATAACAGCAATTATAATAATAATAATAATAATAATGATAATAATAATAATAACAACAACAATTATAATAATAATAATAATAATAATAATGATAATAATAATAATAATAATATCAATAATTATTATCATAATAGTAGTAGTAATAATCAGAAATAGCAATGATACAAGTAATAATAATTACACCAAATTTCGTTTGTTTGTTTATTTATTTGTGTCATCATCACTGAGACTAAAGTGTGTGTGTGTGGGGGGAGGAAGGCACAATTTTCTCGTCGTCTGATAACATCACCAAGACTAGCGGGGGAGGTTGGCACCATTCCCCCCCCCTCCCCGGGGGCCCCGCATCGGAACCCGTTGTGATCCCCGTGGTCTCTGTGCAAAAGACCGATCGTTCCATCTCGCCTTTTTTCTTTCTTTGTTCCATTTTTTCTCCTTCCTCCCTTTTTTCGAGTTTTTTGTATTTCTTAGCGACAAAGCGAAAATATTGCAGCTCTGCTTAATAACGTTGCGACTCGTTCAGCCCTACATCCTCTCCCCTCTCTCCCCTCCCCTCTCCCCTCTCTTCCCCCCCTCTCTCCCTCCCCTCACCGTTCGCGTCCCCTGTCGAGAGGTCCATTTCGCTTTGGCTCTGTTTTCTAAGTATAGGATTGCTCCCCTATGTTGCTATCTAGAAAAAGGAGGAAGAGGAGGAGGAGGAGGAAAAGGAGGAGGAGGAGGAGGAAGAGAAGGAAGAGGGGAGAATTGTCTATTGCGCGTTGTCTATGTTGTTTTTAGTATAAGATTATCCCCTATGGTGAACCTAGGAGGAGTAGAGGACGAGGAAGAGGAGGAAACGGAATAGAAGGAATATGAAGAGGAAGAGGAGGGAAAGGAAGAGGAGAAGGAGGAGGTAGAGAAAATGATCAGTCGCCTGTTATCAACTGACAGCTGACAACAGGATCCATTCGATAGTCAGTGTGATATTCCAGTGCAGTGGGAAACTTTACATAGGATACTGTCTCCTTGCTTACGGTAGGTCATTTAATAATCGGCTTAAGTGTGATTACCGAAGAGTAGCGGTTTAACCCCTTCATGGCCAACTTGTTCGTCGAATGAAATGTCCGTCGGATGAAATGTTCATTGGATAAAATGACCGTCGGGTGAAATGTCCGTCGGATGAAATGTCCGACAGCTGAAATGTCCATCGGATGAAATGCCCGTGGGATGAAATGTCCGTCAGATGAAATGTTCATCGGGTGAAATGTCCGTGGGATGAAATGCCCGTCTGATGAAATGTCCATCGGGTGAAATGTCCGTTGGATGAAATTTCCGTATGATGAAATATCTGTCTAGTGAAATGTCCATCTGACGAGATGTCTCGGATGAAATGTCCGTCGGATGAAATGTACATCGGATGAGACGCCCATCAGAAGAGATGTCTGTCGCATAAAATGTCCATTGGATGAACTGTCCGTTGGATGACATATTCGTCGGAGGAAATGTCCGGTCGGTCAAATGTCCTGGGGGCGTTTTATTCATCGCAGAAAATCCTCCAGTAGTTAATCGTTTCGCTGCATTTGACTTTAATTGCTTGGTCTTGCTGCCGCCAGGCGATTTTATTCAGCCAAGGGATACCCCATTCTACAGCGAAAGGACAAAAAAAAAAAAAAAAAGGGGGGGGGAAGTCAGGCATTGGCCATTTTGTTCACCAGAACAAAACCATTCAAGCACGTCCTCAGGTCGAAATGAACAAGGGCCATGAACAAAACGCTCCATCATTCATATGAACGTTTGCTAGGGAAACGTTCTACGTTAGACTAAAAGAACGTTTCAGGTTTTGGAAACGATGCATACAAAGCCGGTCTCGAATCAACACGGAGGGAAAAAAAAATAATAAACAAATAAAAAAAAAATCAAGAGATTTAAAAATCGAAATACTCACGAAGAACAATACACGCCCCAGTTGGGGCAAACATATACAATATGAATGCGCGGCAATCAAAAGATCTGAGAAAGAAGAACTTCTGTTTTTTATTTTAGATTTTTTTTTCTTCTCTCCCACCCCTCCACCTCCTCCTCCTCCTCACTCTTTTCCTTCTCCTCCTCTTCCCCTTCCTTACCCCCTTCCTCTTCCTTCTCATCTCCCTCCTCCTCCTCCTCATCATCCCTTTCTCCTCTTCCTTCTCCTTACCCCTTCCTCCTCCATCTCATCTCCCTCCTCCTCCTCACCCCTTTCCTCCTCTTCCTTCTATTCTATCTCCTCTTCCCTCCCTGTCCACGATTCAATGTCCTACTTCTTCTCCTCCTCTTCCTCCTCTTTTCCCTACTCCATCCTCTATTATCACTATCCCTCCACCTCCACCTTACATTAACCTACTTCTCCTCTTCCTCCTCCTCCTCCTCCATCTCTTCTCCCTACTATCCCTCTCCCTCCACCATACAGTATCCTACTTCTCCTCCTTCTCCTTTTCCTACTCCATACACTTCTCCTTCATTTCTATTCTCCCTTTAACTTCTCCCTCGTCCTCCTCCTCCCCCTCCTCTTCTACAATTCTGTTCTTCCTCTCCTCTTCCCATCTTCTTCTTCTTCCTCCTAGCCTTCTCTTCATTTTTATCCCTTCCCTTCTTTATTTCTCCTCTTTCTTATCTTCCTCGACAACCTTGACTATTCCTTCGCCCTCCTCCTCCTCCTCCTTCTCCTCTTTGTCCTCCTCCTCCTCCTTCCCTGTGTTTACTTCAATTCTTCCACATTTTCCCCGCTTTCAACTCCTCCTCCTCTTCCTCCTCTTTCTCCTCCTCCGCCTCCTTCCCTGTGTCTACCTCAATTCTTCCACATTCTCCCCGCTTTCAGCTCCTCCTCCTCTTCTCCCTTCCGCTCTAGCTAGCTGCCATTGGCCCTGTGAGCCTCTGGTCTTCCCAAGAGGCTGCAATTAGTGCTGGGATTGGGGGTGCCCGCTGGCTGCCCAGCTGTGTGTGTGTGTGTGATTCACAACGCTCTTGGATCACGTGTTGGACTCGTGATCGACAAATATTACCCTTCCCAGGTGAGAGCACAGAGCTCATATCTGGCCCGATCTCAGGGTAATGTGACCTTACACACACGCGCGCGCTCAATGCCTTGCCCACCAGAGTTGGAGAGCCGGTTCGTAGTTCAGCGATGCTTAAACTTTCAGCCTTGGGCGGGACTCGAACTCAGATCGCTGAATTAGCGGTCGAGAGCGGTACCACTGCACCGTCCAGCCGGTGTGTGTGTGTGTGTGTGTGTGTGTGTGTGTGTGTGTGTGTGTGTGTGTGTGTGTGTGTGTGTGTGTGTGTGTGTGTGTGTGTGTGTGCGCGCGTGTGTGGATATAATTCACCATGGTCTTAGATCACGTATTGGTCTTGGGATCGACAATTATTACCCTCCCGGATGAGAGCTAATAGATTAATAAATAAAATCATAAATCATCATCACGATGAAATTAATCATGACTTGATGAGTCCGTTTCAGCTGTACAACGATGGTTGGAAAAAAAAAAAAAAAAGGGGGGGGGCGCCACCCCACATCACTAGTTCGGTTCCCCCCTGACTGAATAACATCCCCTGGCCGACGACCAGAACCAAGCCACGAAAAGGGTCAGGTTGTTGAAGAAAACAAACACGAGCTAACAGCGAGGAAGCGCGGAATCACTGAAGAAACGATACACACACATATACATTTTTTCTTTTCCTTTTTTCTTTTTTAGAAACAAAATTGCCCAGGCGATGGATGGATGGATGGATGGGTGGATGAAGCTTCGGACCGCACAGGGGGAGAGGGGGAGAGGTTTGGGGGGGGAAGAGGGGGGGAGAGTAAAAGGAATTAAAACACTTGGGATACAATTGGAAACAAGGACAAGGGGAGAACCGTCCATTTCTTTGTGTTGCTGCTGTTGGCCGGGTCAGATTGGGTCAGATCGGGTCACGACGACGATGACCTTTCGCGGGTCGTGTGACCCGAGCGACAGGGACTATGTATGACCCGGACGCTCTCTGACCACAGTGGGTAGGCCGGTAGTCCTGTAGTGAGCTAAGGGTTAAACAGGCTTTTGTGTTCAGTTACATTGGGAGAAAATTACAGTCTTCCTGGTTGGTAAAGTGTTCTCGAATGTATTTATTTACTTATCTACTTATCTATTTATCTATTCTTATTTATTTATGCATTTGTTTAGCAGATGCTCGCTGGCCAAGCGGGTTAGAGCGTCGCTACTTGCGACGGAGGTCGAGGTGATGGCAGCTCGAACATTGCCGCTAGCAAGTTGGACCAAGGGTATGGTCCATCAAATTCCACATTGTAAAGTCCTCTGTAAGGGGCACCGTCCTAGCCTCCTGGAAGGAGTGAGTTTGTGACGTTAAACCAAATCATCATCATTAATCACTTATTTATTAATTCATGTATTTATTTATATAATTATCTATTTATTGACTCATTTATCTATTCTATTTATTGATTCATTTATTCATTTATCTATTCATCTATTCATGGACGTTTTAGGAGACAAAGTTCAGTGACCTCACAATTTTCTCGTCAATTCGTTGACCTTAGGTCACAAACGACCTGTTACGGAATTACGTCACAGGTCATTTCTGTACCTCTTCGTCAACATAACCTTTATGGACCAAACCGAAGTATTCAAGTCCTTGGAGGAAGAGAGGATAGAAAGGACTATGTGCACATGCTCTGTGTACATGTGTACGTGTGGGTGTAGTTCTGTGTGCGTATGCGCGCGTGTGTCTTTATACATCTGGTTCCCATAAACTAATGATCCTTAATATTAATTTAGTGTCCTTTGCACAACTTTAGATCTCACAAAGTTTCCTTACAAACCTTTGTAAAATAACAACAATGATAATAATAATAACAATAACAAAAATGATAATAAAAATGGTATGGACCATTCATTGATGCAAAATTAAGAAACTAGACACCCAATTAAAAAAAAAAAAAAAAAAAAAAAATAGTCTCCCCAGGTTGACTAACCAGCGCTTCTATATTCTCACACGTGGATACACAGGTGCACAAAGGGCCGGGACACGGGCATCCTGTTATGTCTCCACCGAGACCCTATCCACCGTTCCCTCCTTTCCCCCTTTCATCGATATTTTCCCTCTCCCAGCCCTGCCAATTAATTCTTGGACAGACGCCCTCTTCTTCCTCCTCCTCCTCCTCCTCTTCTTCCTACTCTTCCTTTTTCTCTTCCTCTACTTCCTCCTTTTTCCTTACTCTTCTTCCTCCTCCTCCAAACCCTGCTAAATCTCATCATTCTCTTCCTTCTCCTTTCATTCCTCTTCCTCCTCCTCCTACTCTATCTCCTCCTCCTTCACTTTCCCTCCTCTCTCTCTTCCTCTACTTCCCCCTTTTTCCTTTCTTCCTCCTCCTTCGGCTGCTCCTACTAACTCTCATCTTCCGCCTCCTCTTTCTCTTCTTCTTCTTCCTCTTTTTTCCCTCTTCTTCCTCCTCCTCCTCTTCCTCGTGAAAGCCTTTTCCATTGGTTCTACTTTTCCAAAAATACATTTGGAGTTGAAAATGAATAATGACAGAGGTAGGATAAATGAATGGCTATTATATATATATATATATATATATATATATATATATATATATATATATATATATATATATATATATGTATATATATATATATACATATATATATATATATATGTGTGTGTGTGTGTGTGTGTGTGTGTGTGTGTGTGTGTGTGTGTGTGTGTGTGTGTGTGTGTGTGTGTGTGTGTGTGTGTGTGTGTGACTTAAGCGGAGTAGAAAACACAGGAGTCTTAGTCTTCAGTTTACTCCTGACTAGTTTCGCAGGTATGCTTTGAAAAAGCATAGCCTACCTGCGAAACTAGTCAGGAATAAACTCAAGACTAAGACTCCTGTGTTTCCTACTCCGCTTACGTCAACCTGTCAGGATGTCTTCATATATATATATATATAATACATATATATATATATATATACATATATATATATATATACATATATATATATTTATATATATATATAGACATAGACTGATTGATAAATAAACAAGTAAACAAATAAGTAAATAAAATAATAAATAAACAAATAAACAAGAGAAGCAGAAGAGGACCAGACGCGTGGCTGCCGTCACCTTTGCCCTATGTGATTGGACTGCTGGAGGTAAATAAGAAAAATAAATAAATGAATAAATAAATAGGTACATAAATAGATTTATAAATAAATGAATACAAGTTAAAATTTGAAAACCGTGTCAACTTTATAAGAATTTGTTGTAGACAGTACAGCAATACATATATATATATATATATATATATATATATATATATATTATGTATATATTATGTATATATATATATATATATATATATATATATATAATTATATGACAAAAATTACCTCTCCCGATTCAGATTATAAATTAACTCTAGACCACTGTGGGGCGTCTGACAAAAACAATGCTACCAACCCCTCCGCACCACTACAGTTGGTAAGCCTGAAAAGTAAAAAAGCTATTTTCGGATTTTTTTTTTTTACCATTTATCCTTTACCCTCAAAGGGCTCATGTTTATAAAGTTATGAAATTCAAGATTCTGATTGTTTACAATTGTGTATGAATCTGTTTACCTAATTGTACTTGCTCAATTGCCTTAATTTACCTTACAATTATATAATTATACATATATATATATATATATATATATATATATTTCATACCACTGCAGCATACTCCAGTCTTGGTCGGACAAGGATTTCGATTACAATAATTTCCTCATATTCTCGTCCATAC
This sequence comes from Oratosquilla oratoria, assembly GCF_046742065.1. NCBI lineage: Eukaryota > Metazoa > Arthropoda > Malacostraca > Stomatopoda > Squillidae > Oratosquilla > Oratosquilla oratoria. The sequence goes on from NC_134782.1 coordinate 39,531,012, forward strand.
AATGAAAGGCCACACCAATATTTGCCAACAATTCCTAGCTCTCGCATGTAATCTCCTTCATATGAACTCCTGTTATCAAATTTTCCATTTTCCAAAATTCTCCATCACCAACACTTCCAAGTGCCTTCTCTTCATTGCCTCAGTAATTGGTTCATTTCACATTTTATAGTTTATGTCTGAATTTTTCTAACTTTTGCCCATTTCCAATATTCTCATTTTTTTCGCATTCAAATTCATTTTCCATTCCTGACTCCTCTCGTATATGTCT
>NC_134782.1:39546279-39551279 GCF_046742065.1 Oratosquilla oratoria
CAGTGTAACTCTTGACCTCAAGGTGAAACTGGAGTGCCATTGACTTTGTGATCTACATCTTCGACGGGAAGCAGGAGCCGAAGGCTTCCCAAAGGCCCCATCGATTGACCCTCGGCAGGGGGCGTCCTCCTCTTCCTCTTCTTCCTCCTCCTCCTCCTCCACTTCCTCCTCCTCCTTCTGCAGTTTCGGAGACAATCCGGGCAATGATTGCACCTTCTTATCCTATAGTTCGGTGTCGTTGAGGTCGTACTTGGGTTTAATCCTCGAGGAAGAGCCGAGAACGGCGACGACGACGCGCCGTCTGATTATCCTCCCGCTTCCCCCCAACCCCCACCACCACCCCTTACCCTTCTGCTTCGCCTTCTTCGGGAGTTACGGTGAAGTGGGGCTTCGCGTGGCCCTGTAGTAAATTTGGATTTTTGATCGCATCAATTCGGTAGACTGTGCGCGGTAGTGGCTGTCTTCGAGGGCGAGCTCGCGTTCTCCTCCTGGTGGCGGTTTATCGTAGCAGGGTCCTGCTACACCCCCTTCTCAGCCGCCGGACGCCGCCGAAGGCCGCCCCCCCTCCCCCGCGGTGTGTGAATCCCGTGACTTAACAGTAACCAAGAAGCCCCGCCCGGAGTTGAGTACCAGGTCGTAATGCGAGGCATGGAGTCTTAGGTCATGACCTCCAGCCCGAGAACGACCCAACCCTTTTCCGTGACCTCACTGCTCACGCCCCTGGACACATTGGCCTCGACAGTGGACGCGGCCTCGAGTCGAGGGGGATCTAGCCTCGCCTCTGGGATCGTAGCGGCCGCTTCGTCCTCCTCCGTCAACGACTTCGCCAGCGCTGCTGCCGCCATGCAGAACCCTTACGGCGTGAGTCCGATGGCTCACATGGCCCAGTTCGGGCCGCATTCGACTTACCAGTACTGCAATACGGACCTTTCACACTATGCGGCACCAGCTACGGCCAACTGGTACGGAACGTCGTCTACAGACCCACGGTTTGCAAGTAAGTACCCTTCTTTAAAAGAAAAAAAAAAGTACAAAAAAAATCCCATAAAAAAATAAAGAAAAAACTCCTCCAAAATTTTGAAAAAAATAAAATCCGTGCCTCCCCCTCAGAAAGTAGAAAAAATCGTCTACATTGTTTTAAGAAAAATTATCAGTATTTACTTCCTCCACGGAAGTGTTATCCTCCCCACCCCAAAAAAAAATACATAAAATAAAAATAAAAATATCCCATTATATCCACATCATCTGGTGTCCTTTATCAGTATATGCATATCTAATCCTGAGTGATGATCTTACTAGACGATCTTCCTAGGTGATCTTTCTAGGAGGAAGGATCGCGCTAAAAACTAATAGTCTTGAATACACTTGGCACATTTCCGTCTTGTCTAGATCTCAGGCTGTCCTAGAATATTCATAAATCTAGAAATAATAATATCCTTAGCTAATGTTTAGGTTTCCTTGTGTGTGTAGAACGTTTATGTTCTAGAATATTTATAGAACAAGAAGCAATGGTAGCTTTGACGTGTGGAGTAGATCTAAGGGGTTTCCTAAACTAGGAATAGTTAGTTACTATTTCTACGGACCGTTCGCAATTTTTGGTGTGTTTAACTTGTTTCTATAAAGCTAGTTAACCTAGGGTTTACTAGTTCTAACCTTGGTTAGATGCTCAGAAACCTCGGCGAATTTAGATATCATTAAATCTAGTACAAAGATGTTTGGAATGGCTTTGTGTGTGTTTTGGAAATTTAGCGGATCTTAGAATTAGTATTTTGGAGTGTTTTGGGTTTGCGATGGTAGGTTTACGATGGTAGGATTATGATGGCAGGATTACAATGGTGGGTCTGGTAATCTCGTTCTCAAAGAAACCGTTAATGACACCCTTGAGCAAAACTTCCGAACTCGGAGTCAGTGTAACCGTTTCGATTGTAATGCGCAAGCCGAGGGTCCGTGTTCGAGTCCAGTAACTAACAGGAATTTCTATTTGTCCTATATATCCAAACGTTGTTGATGTTCGGTGACTCCTGGTGTGAGCTTCTTTAAACAAAAACTCACACTTTGGTCTTCACAAAATCATGAGTTTGGACAATCGTTATCAGGGTCATAGAACTTGGATTTCCTTTGTGAAAATTTCCATGACTTTTCTTTTTAGGAACTAATAGGATAAATGGTCATGTAGGTAAAAATCCCTAGTGTCAAAATCCCCTGGGGAATTTTTGGGGAAGTTGATAATTAGTAATTACATCCACAATATGTGGTAGGAATCAGCTGCGTGTATTTTTCTAAAATTGATAATAACAGTTTGGTAGTTTTCATTAAGTAAATAAAAAAAGAAAAAAAAAAATACTGAACCATTATGTGATCTGCCAGCCCCAGATTAATTACTTGATTCAACAACACTATTTTTTTTCCCCATCTCGATGTTATTATATATTTGACCATGAAATCCGAAACCAAATGGGAGGAGAGCCAGTGCCGCCCGTGGGTACTTGCTATTGAAAATAAACAAATAAAATAAATAAATAAATAAATGTTGGTCTATTGGAAAAAAAAAAAAAATAGACAATTACCTAAAGCGATTAAGCCCTCTGTGAAGCTCAACCCAGAGTTTCTATCTAAAGATGTGGTATTATTGTGGGATATTGTGGTAGCAAATGGTGGGTAGTATCTGAGTAGAACTATCCATATACAAATTTGCAAGCAGTTGTGAAGCCGAAGACTTCACAAACTGTTCATTAACCCTTCTAAATATCTAATTTAACCCTTCTAGATATCTAATTTACATATCTAGTTGGTTAATCTACCCTAGTAAGAGTACAACCACATTGCAAATTGGGAATAAACTTCGTCAAAAATTTACATGAAACTGTATTTAGAAACTGCATATCCATCCTCTCGATGTATCTCATTTTGTCCTCGGGATGTGGAGTGGAATGGATTTATTATCCACTAAATTTAGTGGATTGAAGTTCATCTCGTCACACGCTAAATTTAGTCTCTGCGGGGTCCCCACTAATTCGCGCGGGAGAGGAACAAGCGGTGTACCCTCGCCGTATATCGATTTCTTCTAGCCTCGCTCTGGTTTCCTTCAATAAGGTCTTCGACATCTCTGTTCCAAAAGGTTTTCCTTCAAGAAAAAAAAAAAAAAAAGTTCAAGAAGGAATTTTGTTATGTGTATACGTACTTTATGGACCATAACCATCGCTTCTGTCCTTCAGGAAGGCAAACGTGATGGAAGAATCTTTCTAGAACTTCTTTCGGGAGGGTGGGACTAAGAACGGTCCTTCTGTTCTTCATAACACCCATGTTCTCCAGCTTCCAGGAACATGAACAGGGAGCTTTGGCAACTAAATCCCTTGGCTTAACAACAAATGTTATCAGGGCCAGCCTTTGACAGACAAATCCTTCATCACCCACTGAGCGAATAAAAAAAATCCCCATTTTGGGAAACTCACAAGAATTGACTAAATCCCTAAAGTGGTGTTAGGGATTAATTGTTCGCTTGTGCTCCCCCACGTCCTCACTCCGATAATCCCCCCTGGCTTTAGCCATTAATACCAGGCAACCACTTTACAGATTTTATTCTGGTTCTAGCACAAAGGAGGGGGGGTATTTGACCCACAAGATGCTCTGGGATTACGCAAGATAGTTTTTGGGATCATTTCAAAGCATTCATAATCATAATCATAATAAATATATAAATAAATAAATGAAAATAAAAAAACCTTGCCTTTTCCAGGATATCTTACTCACTGAATAAAATCTACTGGAATTACATAACCTTGAAAATCCTCTGATGGATGCATATTCCTTCATAAGCATTTATTCGCACATAAGAATGAAGGAGACTGCAAGAGACCATAAGGCCTACACGAGGCAGTTCCATGTTCATTACCACCGCTGAAACTACCACAAAGTTATCCAATCTTTTCTTAAAACAACCGGTAGTTTCAGCGCTCACTAACTACATGGTTACTAAGTCTATTCCATTCGTTAACTACTCAGTTAGGTAAACCATTTCTTGCCTATATCCTTCTTAAATCTAAATTTGTCCAATTTAAATCATTTCCTCGTGATATCGTGACAAAGAAAATAGTTTCCAATTACACTCTGGACAACCATTAATGACTTCTAACAGGCAAAACAATATTCTATACCAAGCTTACGTTAAATGTGGCGGCACACTAGGCAATTCTCGCTAGCATGCTACTTGCTTTTGCTATTTCGTTTGGGTAGAAACGACTTTGGTTACGATCTTTTGTTCTTTCAGATTTTCAAATGACAAATTGCTCTTGTGTCATAGAGTGAGAAACTGAACTTGGGCAAGCGAAACCTAGAACACGAATGTTAGACACATTGTTGAGATCTTCTTACGAAAGTCTAGAATATTGTAACCGCAGTTCCTGATCAAACCGAGTAGCAAAAGCAAGTAGCATGCTATCCTAGTGTGACGCCACCTTTAGAGTAAAGGAGACGAATTTCGATTTTGTCAGTTTATCGCACCAGCATACGAGTAATTCCCGTTAGAGGTAATTTGGTCTATACACGCTCCAGCTCCTTCCATCTCATAATATCAATCGACTTCCGGTTGCCATAGCAACCGCGCCATATCATTAAATGAGTACCGGCACCGATGGAAACAGCTTCTTTCTTTATTACAAGATATATATATTTTTTTTATTTTTTTTTTTTTTTTTTTTTTTTTTTTTTTTTTTAGGGGCCCTTCTTCGACATTCGGCCCTCTCTCTTTCACTCCCTCCACCTCCCTTTCTCTCTCTCTCTCTTTAAATGTGACGAAATGCGGATTTAAGAGAGAGAGATCGCCGCTTGTTGGCTGAGGCCGTTGCAGTCGGCTTAGCCTCTATTCACATACAATGGCCTTACCATATAATCCCAAATATATACATTCATACAAGCATATACATATATATATATATATATATATATATATGTATATACACTATATATATATATACAGTATATATATATATATATATATATAT
>NC_134782.1:39586279-39591279 GCF_046742065.1 Oratosquilla oratoria
ATATCTGTTGGTTGAGCTTGAGGTAGCATAATGACATGAATGGCGAATTCTGTGTCAGCATAACCTGTGAGTACTCAGCATGACAGCATATCCATGCTGCATGAAACCTAACCCTTTGTAAACATTTACAGAAAATACCTGTTGGTTGAGCTTGATGTAGAATGACATGAAATGCGACAGCATAACCTGTGAGTGTTCAGCATAACCTGTGAGCGCTCAGCATAACTCAGCCTTGACCAAGAGGGCAGTTGTCGTTGTAATTGTTTTTAATTGTATTCAAGGATAACCCTATTGCTTGTGGGATTCACCACGTTCTCTGCTCGAGAACAGGACAAGAGAACAATAACAGAGAACAAAGGTGGAAGAAGAGAAACTAGCGATCAGACCGCTGGTAGCGATATCTCGCCTATTAACTGATCTGGGTGAAGTAGCGATAGCTAAACACTGGGGAATTTGCTAGCAGGAAATTTTTCACCGTTGTAGGTTTAAGAAGGAAATAGGCAAGAACTGGTGGTTAACGAATGTAGTAGACTTAATACTTCAGTGAGCGCTGAAACTTCAGTGAGCGCTGAAACTATCGTTTGTTTTAAGAGAAGGTTAGATAACTTCATGGATAGGGACATGGAACTGCCTAGTGTAGGCCTTATGCAGCCTCCTCCGTTTTCTATTCCTTCGGCTTTGTCATGGACCAAAAGGTCTTCTGTTGTTAGTTTCTCCTAATTGTCCATTAATCAATAATTGTTAAATGTATTTGTGACCTCATCAGTAGCGTGCTGGTCTCGTTCGGTGAGTTATAGGATCGAATCCCGCACTCCTCTCCGATTCCCAGCAGTGAGTGTTAGTTACCTGACCCCAGTAGTCCTTAAAGTGCATATTAAGGCAAAGGTGACGGCTTCAGCCGCAGCTACTCAGCGTCTCCTGGGGTACGCCCCTCACTTTCTTCTATCTACGTTGTGAGGTTACTAATGGTATATTAGAACTATACAGGCTAAACGAACGCAATTAACTAATAAACAAACAAATAAATAAATAAACAAGTAAATAAATAAATTTATTAATAATAAGTCATTATATTAATTTGGACGTATTCTGTATCGAAGTCCAAAATGATAAAAAAAAAAAAATCTTCTATTTGGTGTTCAGTGCTGTTTGGAAGCCAGCCAATCACCGAAGGCTGTGCCAGCGAGGGGGCGGGGCGACGAGCGTGTCCACCAATAGGAGACCTTTGGCTCGCCAATGGTGAGAGAATGCAGCCCTTCTCTCTTAATCGTTTTTATCTCTAAGATCAATCATCAACTTTAAGAATTTTCTTTATGAAACCCCCTACTGACCAGAGTCACCCAGCTTCTTTTATGATTGGAAACTAATCTTCATGAAAAAATATAATAATAATAATAATAATAATAATAATAATAATAATAATAATAATAATAATAATAATAATAATAATAATAATAATAATAATAATAATAATAATAATAATAATAATAATAATAATAATAATAATAATAATAATAATAATAATAATAATAATATTAATGATAATAATAATAATGATAATGATAATAATAATAAAATTATTTTCAGCTTCCATTATCCATACTTTCTTCCACTTTCCCTTCTTAAATCTCCCTCTTTTACCACATAAGAACATAAGAAAGGAGACTGCAAGAGACCATAAGACCTACACCAGGCAGTTCCACATCCTCTATGAATCAATGATATTGGAGCGACATGACTCCCAAGAATAGAAGCGCTAGTTATCGCTGTCAAATAATACACACACACACATACATTATATATATATATATATATATATATACATATATATACATACATATATATATATATTATATATATATATATATATATACATACATATATATATATATATATATATATATATATATATATGCCCAATATTTTCATATACCTTCCCTAATACATTTCGAATGCCATTCATAATACTCCTTAAGAATACAACAGACGTATATGAAAAAGAATAATGAAAAAATACATATTCACCTCAGCATTCAGATACACATAAAACATCCCTTACATACACATACACACACACACACACACACACACACACACACACACACACACACACACACACACCACACACACACACACACGCACGCACACACATACAAATATTGTCTGGACCCTCTACAAACTGCCTAATTGCTCAATAATCCCCAAATGGCGCCTCACCGCACGTGAATCTCGCCACAAACCGCGCCCAGTGAGACCCTCCCCCTGTGTAGGGCCTCAGTGTGAGGCTGGACCTCAATGTGAGACTGGACCTCAATGTAAGGCTGGACCTCAATGTAAGGCTGGACCTCAATGTAAGGCTGGACCTCAATGTAAGGCTGGACCTCAATGTAAGGCTGGACCTCAATGTGAGACTGGACCTCAATGTAAGGCTGGACCTCAATGTAAGGCTGGACCTCAATGTGAGGCTGGACCTTAATGTGATAATGGGCCTCAATGTGAGCATGGGCCTCAATGTGAGGTTAGACAATACCTCACAGTAAGGATGAACCTCAGTGTGAGGATCAACATGAGGGCCGGCCTCAATATGAGGCTAGACATCGATGTGAGGATGAATGTGAGACTGGGCCTTAATATGAGGTAAATATAGCCTCAATGTGAGACGGATTCGATCCCAATGTGAAGCTGGGCCTCAATGTGAGGTTATATGCGGCCTCAACGTGGGATAGATTCAGCCACAAAGTAAAGCTATATATATGTATATATATATATATATATATATACATATATCTGTATAATATTTATATATATATATTATATATATATACACACTGTATACATATACGTACATATATTTATATATTATATATATATATGTATATATATATACACTATACATATACATACATATATTCATATTATATATATATATATATATATATATATATATATATATATATTCATATTACATATATGTATATATACATGTAAATCTACATATATATAAACATATTCATGTGTAATAAAACCACTTGGAAAATAAAATGAAAGGTGACCGAATGTTTTCGTATATTTAAGACCTTTGAAAATGTCTTAAATAGACGAAAACGTTCGGTCACCTTTCATTTTATTTTCCAAGTGGTTTTATTACACATTTTTTGAATCACGTGTTTTTGTGATTTATTCGCATATATATATATATATATATATATATATATATACATATTATGATCATTCCTGGTAGGATGCAGTGCCGCATTGTCTGGATTCCTTCGTGGCCGGCGCCAGGGGATTTCATTCGGGCCGGAAGTGGACCACAACAGAGAGTGACAAAAGATCAACCCTCAACCTATAGAGCGCACAACAATGACGTCACGTTCGAAAACAATAACAAAATAATATCAAAATTAACAAAACAATAACAAAATAACAAAATCATAAAAAGTAATCACAAAATAAAAAATGATAAAATAAAAGAAAAAAAATCAATAACATAAATAACCAAAGAGAAATTATAACAAAATAAAGCAATAACAAAATAACAAAACAGTAGCACAACAAACAAAAATAAAGAAATAACAAAATAAAAAAGTGGTAAAAATTACAAAACAATGACAAAATAATCACAAAACAGTAAGATAACAAAGTAATGATAAAATAACAAAACAATAACGAAATAAGAAAATAATAACAAATCAATGACGACAATACGAAATAACTTCCTCAATTGACTTCGGGCCTCCCTCCGACTAACGCCTCATTACATTCGACCCTTTCCCCCTCCTCCTCCTCCTCCTCCTCCTCTTCCTCCTCCCCCTCTTCTTCCTCCTCCTCCTCTTCCTCCTCCTTCCAAACACAAGTCGGTTCACTGAACGCTGATTTACATTTAATTCTCTAAAGTGGGAGAAAGGGAATGGAAAACTTTAAATGAATAAAATAAACTGGGGACAGCAATACACATACATACATACATACACACACACATACACGCGTACATAGTAACGATGATGATGATAATGATAATAATAGTAATAATAAAAAATAAAATGATAATAATAATAATGATAATAATAATTATTATTATTATTATAATAACAATGATAATAATAATAATAGAAATATAGTAGTAATAACAATTATAATAATAATTATAATTACGATAATAACAATAATGATAATGATGATAATAATTACAAGTGTTGTTCATTACTGTGGCTCCCGTGTCGAACTCACGAGCAGCCGGTCATGAGTTCGATTCTTGCCTTGGTTGAGAGAGAAAAAAAATTAGGGGAAAGAGAGTGAGATGGTGATAGGAAAACAGAAAATAGAGGAGGAAGATGAAAAGGAGGAAGAATAGGAGGAGAAATAGGGGGAAGAGGAGGTGGTAAGGAGGAAGAGGAGGAGAGAGTAGGAGCAGGATGAGAAGTAGAAAGAAAAGGAGGACAGAGCTGGAGTAGGAGGAAGAGGAGGAGGAGCAGGAGGAGGAGGAAGAATAGAAAGAGGAAGGGGAAAAAGAGGAAAAGGAAAAGGAGAGGGAAGTGGAGAAGGAAAAGGAAGAGGAAGATGAAGAGGAGGAGGAAGATGGTGAGAAAGAAGAACAGGAATATAAAAATGGAAAAGGAAGAGGAAAAAGAGGAAGAAGATGAAAAGGAGGAGGATGAAGAGGAGAGAGAGAAAAAAAAAGCTGGAGGGAGCACAAGAAAAAGGAACAGGAAGAGGAAGAAGAGGAGGAGGAGGAAGAGGAGGAGGAAGAAAGTGTGGTATACAAAGAGAAAGACAGGAAAATTAATATAATTTTTTATTTTCTATCTATTTATTTATCTATTCCGTGTCCTTTTTTACCTGATGCATCTTGTCCTCCCTCTTTCTTCTCCTGGGAGTGCCGTAGGGGGTAGGGGGAGGGGGGGAAGGGCAGAGGGACGGAAAGATGGGTCCGACCTCCCCCCCCCAAAAAAAAAAAACAATAATAATAATAATAATATTAATAATAATAATAATAATAA
>NC_134782.1:39613779-39616279 GCF_046742065.1 Oratosquilla oratoria
AAACTCCCCAACACTCCAACAAAACTCCCCAACACTTCTACAAAACTCCCCAACACTCCTCCAAAACTCCCCAACACTCCTCCAAAATTTCCCAACACTCCTTCAATACTCCCAAGACTCCTCCAAAACTCCCCAACACTCCTCCAAATCTCCCCAAGACTCCTCCAAAAAATCTCTAACACTCCTCCAAAACTCCAAGCAATTTTATTCATCTACTGGGTCACTACCTCGATGGTGAGGGCAAGTCATGAGAATTGTTCAAGTTTGTTAATTTATGATTTTTATAATAGATTTTCTTGTTTGAAATTGTTTTGTTTTGGCCTACAAAGAACGATTTTTCTTCGACTCTCAGCGGTTTTGGAGGAGAGCTGGAGTGTGAGAGGAGCGTTGGAGGAGAGCTGGAGTATTTGGAGGATATTTGGAGGAGAGTTGGGGGATTGTTGGAGGAGTTTTGGAAAAGCGTTGGAGGAGTATTGGAGGAGTTTTGGAGGAGTGTTGGAGGAGTGTTGGTAGAGTTGGGGGATTGTTGGAGGAGTTTTGGAAAAGCGTTGGAGGAGTATTGGAGGAGTTTTGGAGGAGTGTTGGAGGAGTGTTGGTAGAGTTGGGGGAGTTCTGGGTGTGAGTTGGAGGATTGTAGGAGAAGTTTTGGAGGAATACTGAAGGAATTTTGGAGGAGAATTGGAGGAGCTTTGGAGGAGAGTTGGGAGAATATTGGAGAAGCTTTAGAGGAGCGTTGGGGAGAATTGGAGAAGTGCTGGAAGAGTGTTGGAGGAGAGTTGGAGTGTTGGAGGAGGGATGGAGGAGAGTTAAGGAGTATTGGGGAAGAGTTGGAGGAGAGATGGAGGAGTGTTGGAGGAGTATTAAAATGACGCAAAGATCCCATCATTCATATCTCTATGTTCACTTTCTTCCCCACTCTCTGTGCCCCCGCTGCTGCTTGTTCCCACTCCCTGTGCTCGCGGGCGCAGCCTTTCGCTGTCTGCACAACCTGTGCTCAGTTGGTACCCCCACGCGCGTTCTCACGCACACGCGCACACATACACATATGAGCACATAGCCAGAGTTCACATACGTGTACGCATATGCACGCGTAGATGAATATATGTACACAATGCAAGTAAACACAAGAATGGTATACATGCACATACACACACACGTACGCACACGCACACACACACAAACAAACACACACACACAAACACACACACAGCTGCTAAATACCCAACTCCCACTCCCCCATGGGGCCCCCACCTCCATTGCAATCGGCCCCCATTCTCCCCCAGGGAAGGATTCTGTAAAGGAAGGAGTCCGAGGGGGGTATCCATGCTCAGCTGGATGACGCGAATCCCCACCCGTGGGAGGGCGTGCGTGAGGATGAGACCGTGGGCGTGGGAATGGTGGGTGGTGGTGGGGGGAGGTGGTGCCAGGCAGGGGGGCATATGCATTGTGGCAATCAACGTGGGGGGGTTAAATGGTTGGGTGCTTAAAGGTAATGGCTGCTTAGATGGGGTGGGTGGTTGTCTATAGGGCAGGTGGAGGGGAACAGTGGGGGAGAAACGGGTGAGGGAAGGATGGTGGGAAAGGGGGAGGGGGAGAAAGAGGGAGGAAAGGAGGGTAGTGATGGACGCCAGGGAAGAAGGGAAGGAAGGAAAGTGAGGAAAGGGAAGGGAAAGGAGGTAAGAGAGGCCTAGGAGATCTTCATAAGGTGGGGGTGGGGGGAAGGTGGGTAAGGAATAATTGGATAATTATAATCGAGAATGGATAAGAAAAGAGGTTCTGGTAGCAACTGAAGACATCACCGTTGCCCTTAGTGTAAGGACAGCTAAAGACACTAAAGCCCTAGTAATAATTTATTTTATTTTTCTATTCTATTTTTTTTTTAAAGCCGGGACTGGAGTTGTCTTCTTTAATCTATAAGCTTGGATAGCTGGGGCAAGTGGCAGTCACCTCTCTTCGACCAGACAGGAACATTTAGAAACAAGCATCCAAGGTCAAAAGTAGAGGACGCCACACACTCGTATTTGGCCCTAATCGGAACCAGGCGAAATCAAACATGACATATTCATGTATTCAGATGTATCCGCATAATGTATTCCGACTCTGACACATATTTCGGAGCAAATAGATCCGACCAGATGCATTCACATCAATGTATTCTCATTCATAAACACATTTTCCAGCCCAAAAAGACACGCATTCGAATTTGAAGGAAAATAATAATAAAATAATAATAATAATAATAATGATAATAATAATAATAATAGTAACAATAATAATAACAACAATAATAATGATAACAACAGCAATAATAACAATAATAATAATAATAACAATAATAATGATAATAATAATAATAATAATAATAATAATGATAATAATAATAATAATAAACAAAAATCGAATAAAATAGAATATGTAAATAACATACAATTGATTTTATGATAATAATAATAATCATAACAATAATAATAATGATGATAATAATAATAACAATAATAAT
>NC_134782.1:39626279-39638779 GCF_046742065.1 Oratosquilla oratoria
CGCTTATGGTGTTATGTAAACTCAGACTTAATCTCCTTAATGTAACTTGTGAGTGGGTGATATTGGAAATAAATATTGCCATGTTTACATAACTTTTCGATAGATGGCTCTGTTGTCTGTTTATTGTAAACTGACAGAAAATTATCCAAAACTGAAAAATAGATAAGCGAATAAATAAAAATAAGAAATAAATCAAATTGAATAGAATAAATAAAGCAGTTTATACAATTTCTCGATAGATGGCTCTGTTGTCTATCATAAGGTGACAGAAATTGATCGAAAACTGAAAAATAAATAAACTAATGGAAATGAATAAGATAAAATAAAAAACGAAGAAAACTGAAATCAATAAAGTTTATATAATGTCTTAATAAATGGCTCTATTCATTATAATCTGACAGATATTGACCCAAGATTGAAAAATAAATAAACAAATAAATATCAATAGTAATTAAAAATTAAAAATTAAATTAAAATAAGTAAAGAAAGCATAGCTGACTAAAGTCTGTGAACAGAAAACCGACTATCTGGCAACTCTTCGCCAAGTTATAAAAAATGGGTTTTAATCGTTAATCTAGTTTACCGGTCCGTGCTGAAATACTCCTACACATTTACCTTTTTTTTTTGTAAATATATAAAGATTTTTTTCCTAATCTGAATATTTTCTGTGGGATTACGTTTGGTGGGATTAAGTTATGTGGGATTATGTACTGACCCTGACGATTTTTTCATCCATTTATTTATTTTTTAACACAAACATGGACATAAAATTTATCCTAATCTTTTATTTTATCATCAAGCTCTCAGTATAGATGACCTTGGCAGGATTGATCCCCCCCCCCCATACGTTCAATTCTATCCATCTATTTCATTTATTTATTTATATACTTTCCCCATTTTTTTTAAACTTCATTCTTTCATGGGATCTGGTTCTCACCATAGGCGTTCTTCCGGTTCATTTCAGGTCAAGATTTGGTTCCAGAACCATCGTTACAAGATGAAGAGAGCCGCCAAAGAAAAGGCCATGGCCGACACGTCCAGCAATCAGGTGAGCGCCTCGTGGTGATGATGATGATGAGGCTTAATGTGTACAGTGATGGTGAAAATAGTCATAGATATGGTGATCATGATATTGATTTACCATGATCACTTTTGTTACATCTCATTGTCATGCTGGCGGTGGTGGTGATGGTGATGATGATGAAGACGATGATGGTGACGCTGACGATGACGATGATGGTAATAATGGTGATGATGATGATAATGATGATGACGATGGTGATGATGACGACGATGATGATGATGATGATGATGATGATGATGATGATGATGATGATGATGATGATGATGATGATGATGAAGACGATGATGGTGACGATGACGTTGATGGTAATAATGGTGATGATGATAATCATGATGATGATGATGATGACGGCAATGATGGTGCTAATGGTAATAATGGTGATGATGATGATGGCAATGATGGTAATGATGACGATGATGATGACGACGACAGTGATGATGAAGATGATGGCAATGATGTTGATGATCATAAATACACAAAAACTTACATAACTAAATACAGAAATAAATGGGAATATTACAAGATGTTTCTTATTCTTTAGAAATGACATTCATGTCTCTTCAGAACATCGTTCCAAAATTACATTACGTCACATAACCTATGACGTCACATATAACCTATGACGTCACGTATAACCTATGACGTCATATACAACCCCATGACGTCACAGAGTGCCATACTAACGCTCTCCTTCTCTTCCTCCTCCTCCTCCTTCAGAGTGCCACCCCTCCCCGCCGAATCTCGGTGCCGGTCTTGGTCAAGGAGGAGGCGGGCGCCACGAAGGGCTCTTCCTCCACGGGGACTTCCGAGGGCAAGCTGGGTCACCACCCGCGGGACTCGACGTCCTCCTCGTCGAACTCCTCCTCCTTGTCGGCGAGTAACACAGCGACCTTGCTCGGGTCGCACCTCTCGTGTGATACTTCGGCGGGCGCAGGGCTCGACCCCTTCCGAGGGCACAACTCCAGCACCAGCAGCACCAGCAGCAGCGTGTCGGCGGCAGCCTCTTTCCCCTCCATGCCTCCCCTCCACCATAACGTCAACAATACCTACCTCCATCACCAGAGGGCGTGGTAAGTAAGCCTCGAGTAGATACTCTCCCGCGGGGGGGTGAATTAGTTTGAGCCCTGGGGCACTTGCCTCAGTGGGGAGTAAGTTAGTGCCTAAGTTAAGCATCGGGGCTAGTTTATTAACCACTAGTGCTAGTGATTTGCAAACTACCCCTCTACTTGCCCAATGTCAACGGACAGTTATTCAACTTGACTCCAAACTATCCTAGTGTCAGCACTTACTTGCCGGGTAAGTTAACTTGCAACTAGCACTAGCGAATACTAAACGAAGCTGCAGCTAGTTTATCTTAGTATTTTGGCTCCTGCCAAGATATATCATTCATCTATATTGCAGTCTGTCAAAAGGAGAACCACAACTATAAACATAGATTTACATGGAAAGTCACAGTTCCAGTTATGACACTGCTAACACATTTGACAACACAGTGACACCATTTTGAGGTAGACTAGGACGACTCGACTCAGTTTAGACTGATTGATTGATTAATTGATTGATTAGGGTTTTCTGGAATCTATAATCAATTTTGAATAGACCTATAATTGCTCTCTCAATAAACTTTTTCAACTACTGTGGCTAATTTGATTTTTTTTCTGGTTAACGCAAATTTATTTCATTGCGTGAGCTAAAGTCATTCATATCTGCACATACACACATACACACACACACACACACACACACACACACACACACACACACACACACACACACACACACACACGCAATAGAAGCCGGCATGACGCTCTGTTCGGCAAGTTGTGTGTGTCTCTGTGTGTGTGTGTGTGTGTGTGTGTGTGTGTGTGTGTATGTGTGTGTGTGTGCGCGTGTGTGTGTGTGTGTATGTGCGTGTGTGTGTGTGTGTATGTGCGTGCGTGTGTGTGTGTTTGTGCGTGAGTGTGTGTGTGTAAGGTCACATATATGAACTTTCATCCAGGAAGGTAACAGCTGGCGATCACGAGTCTAACACGTGATCCAAGACCATAGTGAATAACACGCACGCACACACACACACACACACACACACACACACACACACACACGCACGCACACACACGCACACACACACACGCACACACACACACACACACACACACACACACACACACACACACACTTCCTCCGAATTTTCTAACATCTCCGTCTTCGTCTTCAGGGCGTGGTGAGGCGACAGCAGGAGCAACACCGGCGTCAGAGAACCTGCAGAAGAGCCCCCAAGAACCCTGTCCGACCTTCTGCACCGGTGGCAGCTCAACCAGCTGCAAGGGTAACAGCAGCAGCAGCAGCAGGAACAATTCCGTCAGCGGTTACCATCGTCCGCAACAGCTGTATCAAAAGTTCCACACTTTGGAGGAGGAGAAAGAAGAGAAAGAGAAACTGAGGGAGGGGAAGAAAGAAAGATCCGGACAAGAAGTCTTTATCAAACGCCTTCGTGGCTCACGAAGAGTGGAAGAGAAGCACCCAGGAGATATCCCCCCTCCTCTATCCCCCTACCAACCTCCTCCTCCTCCCCCCCCCCATCTTAGGCCGTCTTTTAAGAGTTTGATTCCCCCCACCCGTTCCTTCCCCTCCCACTCAACCTCCCAAGGGCGACCATAGGACTCAGTGGCTTTGTTGACCGCGAGTATAGTGTCAGGTGTGTCGTTGCTGAAGTCCTACTCCGTCAAGTTATAACTCCACCTCAACCTCCTCAACTCCTGCACCTTTAATGCTCTTCCCGACCCTCAACCTTTGTTTCAAGGATTTTTTTTTTTTTTGCAGCTCCTTTTTCCACTTCCCTTCTCTCCGTTTCATCATCCTTCTTCTTCTTCTTCCCCTTTTCACTTCTCTTCACTTTCCTCCTTCCTATCACTTCCTCTTCCCATCCCATACCCTCTTCCTCGTACCCCTCACCATCTCACACTTTTGTGCATTTCGTTTGACACCTTCAACAGGGTGACGTCATAGATGGTTTTTTGGTCTGTCTAAAGACAGGTGATTTTATGCAGATGAGGACCTGGTCTCTGGCTGGAAGGCGTCGTCGGTTCGTCGAGACCCCTTGAAAGTCCGAGTTCGAGCCTTCATCTGGATGAGATCAAATGTTTTGGGCAGGAAGATGACATAAAATTCGTCACTGTATTGAAGAAATTAAGCCGTAGTACCTAACGGCATTTACAAAAGTTCCGGCTCACATACATAGGCTCTTATGAGAGAGAAGAGAGAAAAGAGAGGAAATAGAGAGAAGGGTGGGGATAGGGAGAGAGAGGGGAAGGACGGGGAATTGAAGAATTTATTTACTTCTATTGGCAAATTAATATCTAATCACCAAACCAGTGTCACGGTGGTGTATGTTGTCATTGGAAATATTCTGGATTAATACAGGTAACAGCGTCTCCGTGTATTTCTTTTATCAAATTAGTATGTTCTACTGTATCTTCCGACAACACACACACACACACATACACATTCACACACACATACATACGCACACATACACAGACCCACGATTTTTTTTTTCAAATATAAAACCATCATCTTAATGTTTTGTCTTCTCCATCCTCCTTCTCCCCCCCCCCCCACTTCCTCGATCTCCTTCCAAAGTCTTCCTTTCATTTTTCAGTGTTCGAAACCTGTGTTTGTGGTTTGATACAAATCGTTTTCCTACTCGGTTTCGTACATAGAGGTTTTGTCTTTAGGGGTACCTCGCCCCCCCTTCCCCCCACCAGGGTTTACCAGAAACGACGCCGAAACAACGTTGAAGAAAATAACGTTTCCGACAACGACGACACTCCGTTTTCTAAAACCAGGAATACTCACTGAAAGCGTTACCCCTCCCCTTCCCTGTGTTACCTTCTAGTAATACCCTCCCGTTTGGGGTAACCCGCTCTTAGCTCTGTCTTCGTTCCCGGCGTGGCGCTGTTCTCGCCCCACTGTCATCCGTCACACTTATCCGCCATTTCCGCCAAATCCGCCACAGCCATTGTAACCAACCTCCTTTTTTTCCGCCAAAATCGCCCACTTTTTTTTTTTTCGCCAAAATCGCCAAATCCCTTTTTACCCGCCAAAATAGCCTTTTTTTGGGGTGGGGGAAAGGGGTGATGACGTCACCATATCTGAAGACCAGCCCTCCACCATCCCCTCACCCCGCACCCTCCTCCCCTGCAAATTATTGGTGAATTTATCACAAGTAAATACTTCCTTAGACTTGTGGTGTTATTATCATTACTTGTACTAAGGACTGTGCTACTCCCCTTCCCCCACCCACCCTCCCCCTCCACCCCCCCGCCCCCCACATCCACCGTCCACAGCCATCTGATGCTGCTCTTCCGTGAGTCAACACATTTCTAACCAAAACAAAGAAGATTTGTCATTCAGTTAAGGAATGTGCGTTATCCACACACACACACACACACACACACACACACACACACACACACACACACATACGCACACACAGAAGCAAACAAACCTTCACGTCACTTTTGTCTAAATTTCTCGCCTTTCTTCCTTCCTCCTCCTCCTCCTCCTCCTCCTCGTCGTCGTCTTCGATATTAATGCAACCTCATGACAAGGCACCTCGGTTTAAAAGTAACCTAAGCCTAAATCCACAGACACAAACACATTCACCTAGTCATCTCCCCTTGCATGCACTTGAAAACAGACTTCGTTCGTTCGATTGTGTGCTACACTGGCTTCGTCTTCGTCTTCGTTTTCCGAAATTAAGGACCGAAGACGAGCTTCGTTGAAAGTGATTATTTGCTCAATGGTGGACGAAACGTTCCAGGCTTTATGATCGAGATGTTGTCATAATCTCCTGCCAACATGTTGGAAAGGTGTGTTGCCACTATGAGGAACCCGGGGTGGTCGGAAATGGGCATTTTGTTGCCTGAAAATGAGTAGAGCAACCCTACTCAGGTATCGATGTTGTCACTGTTGGCAGATGATGTCAGTCTAAGGCATTCACGATATTGTTGGCAGGGACTCCTGACACGTTTCCGTTCACGTTGATAGTAGACTTTAAAGGAATATTTAATGGGAAAATTTATGTTGTCAGGCCTTATGTTGTCGCTGTTGTCAGTACGATTTTCGGTAATAAGATCTTGATCTTATGTTGGCAAGATGACTCACTACACAGTTGTCTGTAGGCCTTTTTTCAAATAATTCGATGTTCACTTAGTGTTGGCAATGCTTTCATAAGTGTTGGCAAGACTTTGAGGCAACGCCGGAAGGACTTGAAGGAAATCTCTTCAGTGTTGGTAGTGATGTTGGTAGGATTTATTTGATCTGATTAGGATGTTCTGGGAAACGATGGCAGGCTTACTGTAGTGTTGGCAAAGAACACTGATGTTGGCAGAATTTATCTTAGCTGAAAGAGTGACATTAGGAAATGATGGCAGTCTTATTTTAGCGTTGGTAGAGAATTCACACTGATGATGACATAAAATTCATGATGTTGGCAGACCGCAAGGTGTTGGAAGGATTTACATCTAACACGAGGCATTGCCCCGATGTTGGCAGAGATCCCGATGAAATGTTGGCAGGACTCGTTTTCAAGGTAATGTGAGGTGCTCACTTCAAAATATGTTGTCAAGATGTTTCATTCAAGGTGATGTTGTCAGTCTTCCTCAAGGTGATGTTAGGAAGAAAGGTAAACCTTAAAAAAGGTGTTGGCAGAAGACGTTATCACAGTCTTATTGGCAAGTGGTGGTAGGGGGTAGGGGAAGGATGTTGTCAGAAGACTCACATCCATGTTGGCAGGGGTTATAACTGTTAGTGACTAGCCTCAAGGCATTGTTGGCTGTGTTGGCAAGGGCTGAGGTTGTAAGACGACTGCCTCACGGTGGTGTTGTCAGGGTGGTGGGAAACGAAGAGGTTGTCAGGAGACTCAACGTAATGTTGTTTTTCCTTGGAGCGTCCACCGGCCGACTCAAGAGCACTCTAGCTGAAGGAGCCCGTCCGAACGCGTTCGCCCGGCCGCGGCTTCGACCACGACCGGGGCACCAATGAAGCCTTCCGGACGAGGCTCTTGCCTGCGTCATTACTTGAGGGATCAAAAGCACGTGATTCAAAGCGACCAGGCACCACAAGCAGTCAAATCAAACGCACTTTTCGGATCCATAGACATGCAAGCAAGTGGAAGCCAGGGTCGGGGAAGTAGGATCGGGACAAGACATACCATTTGGTTGGTCCAAAGGTATTGATCGAATGGTGGACGTGATGGAAGCGCATCGTGGAATGTGGTGATGATGTGGTGTTAGTGGTGGTGGTGGTCTATGAGGTGAAAGTGTGGTGGTGATGGTGGTAGAAGAGGTGGAAATGTGTTCCTGGTTGTCATGGAAAGGTGTGGGCATGTAAGTGGTGAGAATGGTGGAAATGGTGGTAGTGGTGATGTAGACAAAAAAGTGGTGGTAGGGGTGAAAGAAGTGAAAATATGGTAGTGGTAAAATTGGTGTAAATATGGTCATGGTGAAGATAGGTAGGCGATGCTGGTGTTGATGGTGATGCTGGTAAGAGTAGAAATATGGTGATAGTGGTGGTGATAATAACACAGTGGTGAGAATATGATGTGGATTAAAATGTAGTAGATACGAAATCATGGTGGTGCTAGAAATAGTTTTGATGATAGATATATCCAAATGGTGATAACAAGGTGACAGCGGTGATGATGGTGGTGATAGTGGTGATAGTGAAGTTGGCACCAGATGTGGTGAAGCTAAACTAACAAAGTTAAGAATGAGACGAGTTAAACTTAACCTTCATCGTTTGAAATAAGCCAAACACAGACACCGTCCGTTAACACTTTCAAGACGTTTTGTAATTGGCAACGTTTCGGTATCTTGCGTTACACATCATCAGGTCCATATTTTTCTTTTTTCAATTTTAACTCCTTTTACATATTTCTGTCTTCTAGGCATCATTATACGATTTTATTCAGGTGGTGAAGGGTGATTAGGGATTCGAACGCGGTCTAGACGGACTAAAATCATACCAAAATAAAATTCATTTTATTGACTTTGGTTACCGTGTACGATCACTGTCCAAGACCTTGGTCATTTTGACTTTTAGCTTTTGTAACAAAGACACAATTTACATATTCTATTATGGCTAATACTAGCTGATTTTATTAAAGTACAGGCCCGATTACACACACACACACACACACACACACACACACACACACACACACACACACACACACATACACCACACACAAAACTGTAATAGTTCTGAAGGTATCGCTATTTTTTTACAACTGATGACGTCACAATTAATGACCTGTCTATGATATCACACTGTCGTCATAGCGTTCACTCCACGAACGAAAGTTGAACATTCTAATCTGAATATCAAATTGAACATATTTGAATAGGTCTATTGCATATCTGTTTCGGAGATGGACTAAAGAAATGTCAGACATCAATTTACACAATAAGATACACCATTGTATGGTGTAAGATTATGGTGCGTAATTACGATGGTGACAGGAACTATGGTGGAAAATCCCCATCTACATCGTGTCCACCTGATCCGGATCTACCCTACTTCCACTGCGTTCCACCACATCCGCCTACTCTTTGCCCTGTCCTGCGTATGTTCCACATACATTCTATGCGTTCCACATACGTTGTATTATGCTCTTCACATGCATCATGCTCACATACGCCATGCTTACTATGTCCGTCACATGCTCCCATGCTCATCATGTGATCCACAACCCCATGCTCCGCTACAAAGAACTTTACATGTTCCACTTGATACATGCTCAGAGCATGTTCCATGCTCTCTCAGCGTTGTACATGGTTTATGCTCATCATATACTCCACGCTCGCTAATCACAACATATGGTCCATGCTCATTCATATGTTCAATGCTCTCTAAGTACTACACATAGTCCATGCTCATCATATGCTTCACGTTCGCTAACCACTGCATATGGGTCATGCTCATACCCCCATGCTCTCTAAGCACTCTACATGGTCCATGCTCACCACATGCTCCACACTCACAACGCAACCTACGTGTTTCATATCAGTTACATACACACATATATTAGGCACCTTTGATCGGATTCAGAGGTGTTGTCGAAGAAGTCAGGTCGTATTTGAGGTCTTCCTGGCCCGGAGGGGGTGGGTGTATGGGGTGGTGTCACGTGGGAATGAACCAGGTTGCGTGTTAAGGTGCTGAGCTTCCGACGGCACCTCTGGAGGGTCGTGAATGAGAGGTGTTCCGAGGTCTTGTAACTCAGAGCAGGTTCCATCGATCAGCAAACACAGCATTGAAAAAAATTACCGACTCCCTTTCTCTCTTTCTCTTTCTCTCTCTGTCCTCTCTCTCCCCCTCACCAGCCTCCTCCTCCTCCTCCTCCTCCTCCCTCTTCTCCTCTTCTTCCATTTCTTCTCCTTTCTCCCTCCTCTCCCCTCTGGATCACCCCCAGACTTAGTCCCGTGTGCTACTTCGGTCGACCTACTCTCTCTTCCCCTCCACCTCTGTTCCTTCACTCGTACATTCCTCTCCTCCCCACACCCACAAAATAAACCCCCACATTTTAAAATCACCCCCCACATACTCCCACAGCCAGTTTCTTCCCCCTATACCACCAACATCGTTCCATTTTGTTTCGTACCTGAACGAAACGATCTGGGAAAGGCTTTTTGTGATCTGCATAGTAGAATGATCAATCATATTTCGAGAAAAAAGTAATAATAATCATAATAATATTGCGTACGGAGTGTATGATATGTGTTCAATGATTCTTGCACACCGTCACACTGGTTGTGATAAAAAATAAATGAATAAAAAGAAATAACAAAAAAAGAAAAGAAAATAATGATATACTGGATACTCTTTCTCTTCCACAAAGGGTTGTGTAAGACTTAATTTTGTGACATTTTGTGGGCGGTGCAGGGATGGGGATGAGGGATACCAGGGGGGGGAAGGGGGGAGTAGATGGGGAGGGAGGGGGAGGGAAATCGCCTCCGTGGGGGGTACCAAAACTTCTGGGAAGTAGGGTTTTCTTCCCTCGATGTGCAAATTCTATTGGCGGCCCTGTTTAGCATTATATTTATCGTGAGGTTGCGACATGGCTGATTTTATCATTTGATTTCGTTGTAAATTAATCCTTATTGGCATCTACGATAAGTTTGAATAGGTTAGTGTATTTGAAATGGGATCTTTTCGGTTCACTGTGAAACCAGAAGAAAAAAACGAAAAAGAAGAAAAAAAAACTAGAAAAATATTGGGTCGGAACACATGAAGTGAAGCTGGCTATTGGATCAGGTGAAGTGGTAAATGAAGTTACTGAGATTCTGCCGGTGAAGGGGTATTAAATCCCATTCCATTGGTTATTATATAACAACTAAGTTATTGTTATTTTCCCCCGAGAAGTCCAATAACCTTACACCATTTCGCATCAAAGGAAAAATAAATAAATAAAACATCACTGGTGGAAAGAGGGTTGGGTTGGGGTAGGGGGGGGGTGAGATAGGGGGGTTAGGGGTTAAGGGGTTGGGATATGGGCGGTCAACCCAGAACCTGCTATTTATTAACATCCTAATTTATACATCTAGGAGAAGAAATACAAAAAAATCGCGCAATTGTTTATCTAATTTATACGCTAGATTACGCTAATCGTTTCCAACCATTGCGGTCCAATGTTTCTAGGAATTAAGATTAGTCTGAAGAATTTTGTAAATATTGTATATGACACGAACAGATTCCAAAGCTCTTTTTCTTCCAAGTGTGTCTAGAGCAAGTACTGTGTTATAATGTAATAATAATATTAATAATAACGATAATAGAAATAATAATTTGGTGGTCACCCTCTTGGATGCGGATGAGTTTGGAGGTGTTGTTGTTTTGTTGTTGTTGTTGGCCAGGCATGTTGGATGGGTTACGGATAGTGAAAAGTTGGACGTGGTATACACCACATGTGTAGAAGACTGTGAAGTGAACGTGCAGTGAAGTGTACTTAACGTGCAGTGAAGTATACTTAACGTACAGTAAAGTAAACTCAAGAGTCCTTCATGGAGATCGGGTGTACGTTCTCGCAAAGAACTTGATGAAGAACGGCAGAACTTTCTTGGAGACCGGAGCTGGGGGGGGGGGATGTTCTCGGGGAATGGTAGAACGTTCTCGAAGGACAACAGAAACTTAACCGAAAAAGGGCAGAGCGTTCTTGAAGAAGATGGAGCTCTTTTGGAGATCGGCAAGCCCTCACGAAGAACATACAGAACCTTCACAAAGAACAACAGATCCCCTTTGGAGACTGTCAGAATCTTGATAAAGAACGCTCAGAACCGAAACAAAAGAACGCAAGAACTTCAACGAAGAACAAAAGAATCCTTGAGGAGAAATGGGAGAACCTTCAGCAAGAACTGAAGACACTTTCCAAAACTTCCATGGCCAAAACATTGCGAAGACGGAGACACCAAAGCCTCTGCGATCCAAACTGAGACTTCCTTAAATGGAGAGACGAGAAGACTCAAGACAAAAGAACAAAAAAATGAAAAGCGTTCTCTTCCAAATGAGTCTCTTTGGCTCGTAATGAGGCTAACCAGACACTCATGGTCTGCAAGAAACAAAGGAGTCGAAGGTTTCTGGAAGGACGAGATTTCGGCAGCTTCCAGGACTGAAGAGATCAGAAACTTCGAGACCAGAAGCTTCCAGATCGAACCTTCGAAGTCCAGGAACAAGGAAGAAACACCCGCACGTCGCGTTTGATAAATATAAGATTAATGTGACGCTTCAAGAACCCTCAAGAGAAGAAGAGGAGGAAGGAGGTGGTTGTGGTGGTGGTGCGTCCCGTCGGGTACTGTAACTAATCTCTTTCCCCTTCCCTCCCACTCCTTTTGGTCTTCGTAGATGGGCCTGCCCCTGGGGGGTCCTCAGGAGCTCGACAGTACCTCATTTAAGCCCTTCTGCAACACTGAAGAACCTCACAAAAGAGGACCTACGTGTCAACCAAGAGGACCTGTCGCTTCTGGCTTCCCCTTGTGGTGTCGACGTGGCCCTCTTCAGTGTGTCTGTCGGAACACTCGAGGTGCATTGGAGTCCCTCTGGTAGGAGTGAGGGATCCCTTCGCTCTTCAGCCTTCAGGTGTGAACTGTCTAGACACCACAGAGGAACACTTGTCTGCTGGGGAGACGCTCCTGGCAGACACCACCGACGGACAACCTTTTTTGAGTCTCAGGAGAGGACCTTCCTGAAGAAGGGTGACTTCCTTCGAAGGCCTAGCTTCCGTCTAGCAGATGCAGTCACCCAACAGTTCTTACACCACTCCATACCTCCACTCCACTCTCCTCCCACTCCCTGAATCCAGGAGGCCGTTTGGTACAGGAATATTGGAGGTTCTTGTCAGAGTTCCTGATGGACGTTT
>NC_134782.1:39643779-39646279 GCF_046742065.1 Oratosquilla oratoria
TCTCCCATTTTTTATCTGTACGACCTTTGTAAACTTTAGTGAAATCCCGTGATTTTGTGAATTTTATCCATATATTCACACACCCCATCACCCCAGACAGTTCTCAGGGAGACACCCTCCTATCCAGGACTTATAAGTGGAATCAAATGTTCAAACGTTTAAACGAGTTGAGTCTTCATGGTGCGATGCTGGACCTGACTATCCCTTTAGTCAGTCTAGCGGGTGATACAGCCTTCACACCTCATTATGGTGGCTTATTCTGGCTGAGTAAGGTTGTTATGTGTGTGTGTGTGTGTGTGTGTGTGTGTGTGTGTGTGTGTGTGTGTGTGTGTGTGTGTGTGTGTGTGTGTGTGTGTGTGAGAGAGAGAGAGAGAGAAAGAAAGAGAGAAAGAGAGAGAGAGAGAGAGAGAGAGAGAGAGAGAGAGAGAGAGAGAGAGAGAGAGAGAGAGAGAGAG
The DNA here is from genome assembly GCF_046742065.1 of Oratosquilla oratoria. Lineage (NCBI taxonomy): Eukaryota > Metazoa > Arthropoda > Malacostraca > Stomatopoda > Squillidae > Oratosquilla > Oratosquilla oratoria. Next base: position 39,644,235 of record NC_134782.1, read on the forward strand.
AGAGAGAGAGAGAGAGAGAGAGAGAGAGAGAGAGAGGAAGGAGAAGAGAGAAAGACAGAGAGAGAAAGAGAGAGGAGAGGAGAGAGGAAGACAGAGAGAGAGAGAGAGAGAGAGAGAGAGAGAGAGAGAGAGAGAGAGAGAGAGAGAGAGAGAGAGAGAGAGAGAGAGAGAGAGAGAGAGAGAGAGAGAGAGAGAGAGAGAGAGAGAGGGGGAGGGAGAGAGAGAAGGAAAGAGAAAAGAGAGAGAGAAGGAAAGAGAAGAGAGAGAGAGAGAGAGAGAGAGAGAGAGAGAGAGAGAGAGAGAGAGAGAGAGAGAGAGAGAGAGAGAGAGAGAGAGAGAGAGAGAGAGAGGAGAGAATAGAGAGAGATGAGAGATAGAGAGAGGAGAGAAAGAGTGAAATAATGAAGAAAAAAAGAGAAAGAAATAGAGAGAAAAGAGAGAGAGAGAAAGAGAAGAGAGAAAAGAGAAAGATGGATATATATATATATATATATATATATATATATACATATATATGTATGTATACAGAGAGAGAGAGAGAGAGAGAGAGACGAGAGAGGAGAGAGAAAGAGAAAGAGAGAGAGAGAGAGAGAGAGAGAGAGAGAGAGGAGAGAGAGAGAGAAAGAGAGAGAGCGAAGAGATAGATAGATAGATAGATAGATAGAAAGAGAGAGAGAGAGAGAAAGAGCACAACTAGACACACTACTACAAATCACGCCACCATACAAAAATCTAGCTTGACTTATAAGTACTGCAGCGACTGACAATTTCTTGAAAGCCGGAACAAGAGCGAATATGTGTCCTCCTCTCGTCGATTCTTTTTAGACTTGGATGTCGCATATGACAGGATATCACGAATTACACTATTTACTCCCACTTCAGTCCCACCACTCCTCATCTCTTCTACTTGACCCGTGATTGGTTGAAAAAAATAACAGGAGAACGTGATTGGTGGACAGACCTTCCTCAACCTTTTCGTCCGCTATTCACAATCCTTTTCTCCCCTCTCCACCAATCGCGTGGCTCCAAAGGGAGACCGGGGTGGAGCCTAACTGACAAAGTCAGCTGAATTTTGTATGTTGGGATTTTACCTGGGCTTCCTCACTTTTCCTCCCTTTTCCACCCACCCGTGAGACGCCTCGTGAGTCTGTGAGACCGTGAGACAGCCTCACTTTCTTGCTTATGATCCTTTCTTTTCTGTCTCCCGAGGGGCCGGGGGGGGGGAGGGGAAGCCTAGACGATGCCCGAATCTTGTGTTTACCTACTTTGCAATTCATTATCTATTTTCAATCTCCTTTGTGATATGGTCGTTGACCCTTAATGGAATATTTGACCTGGCTTTTTGTTATGCTCATTGCTTGCTATAAGGAAAGACTCCACATAACGGAAGCCACCGCTACCGAACCGCCACAGAACCGCCACCGCTACCGCCTTCTTCTTCCTCTTCTGATCCTTCTCCATGTTTTTTTTTTCCTTTTCTGTGATTTCGTTTTACTTTTTCTTTTATCTTTCATTTCCTGAAAGAAAATGGGTCTGTCTCTCTCTCTCTCTTTCTTTCTCTCTCTTTCTCTCTCCCTTTCTCTTTCTCTCTCTCATTGGTAATGGACAAGAAGAGGCAATTGCTAACGAAAACAAAAGCTAAATAAACAGATAAATTAATGAATGAATAAATAAATAATTATATAAATCGATAAAAAAAGACAATAGGCATTTAACTGCTGTCGAAACCAACACCTTTGCCCTATGTGCAAGGCTGTACGCGCACACACACACACACACACACACACACACACACACACACACACACACACACACACACACACACACACACACACACACACACACACACACACACACACACACACACACACACACACACACATATATATATATATATATATATATATATATATATATATATACACACACACACGGTATAGGTGATTGTAGATAACAGTGATCTGTTGGGATCGAGCTCACCGCTACACGGAAGGATGCTCACAGCATCCCACGCACACAATGTGCTCCCTTGGACTCCTCTCCGC
>NC_134782.1:39658779-39676279 GCF_046742065.1 Oratosquilla oratoria
AAGGGTGACTCAGGGCAGACCCTTCTTGAGAGTGTACAAGGGCGAGCCTTGAGCCTCACCTTAGCAAGGGTGACTCTTCTTGAGGGTGTACAAGGGTGAGTCAGGACAGACCCTTCCTGAGGGTGTACAAAGGTGATCTATTTCACGGTGGATCCTCACGATGGATCCGTCTCACGGTGGGTTGATCTCACGATGGATCCGTCTCACGGTGGGTTGATCTCACGATGGATCCGTCTCACGGTGGGTTGATCTCACAATGGATCTGTTTCACGGTGAATCCGTCTCACGGAGGGTTGATCTCACGATGGATCTATCTCACGGGAGATCCGTCTCATGGTGAATCCATCTCACGGGGAGTTGATCTCACAATGGATCCTCACGATGGGTCTGTCTCACGGTGAATATATATCACGGGGAGTTGATCTCACGATGGATCAATTTCACGGTGGATCCTCACGATGGGTCTGTCTCACGGTGAATATATATCACGGGGAGTTGATCTCACGATGGATCAATTTCACGGTGGATCCTCACGATGGACCTGTCTCACGGCGGATCCGTCTCACGGTAAATCCATCTCACGGGGAGTTGATCTCACGATGAATCAATCTCACTGTGGATCCCCACGATGGATATGTCTTACGGTGGGTCCTTTTCACGGAGGGTTTATCTCACGATGGATCCGTCTCATGGCGAGTTGATCTCAAGATGGATCAGTCTCACGGTGAGTTGATCTCACAATGGGTTGATCTCACCATGGATCCGTCTCACGGTGGATCTCACGATGGATCTGTCCCACGGTGTATATGTCTTACGGTGAGTCCTTTTCACGGAGGGTTTATCTCACGATGGATCCGTCTCACGGTAGTTGATCTCAAGATGGATCAGTCTCACGGTGGGTTTATCTCACCATGGATCCGTCTCACGGTGGGTTGATCTCACGATGGATCTGTCCCACGGTGAATCTGTCTCACGGAGGGTTGATCTCAAAATGGATCTATCTCACTGTGGATCCTCACGATGGATCCGTCTCGCGGTGGTTTGATCTCACGATGGATCTGTCGCACGGTGGATCCATCTCACGGGGAGTTGATCTCACGATGGACAAATTTCACGGTGGATCTGTCTCACGGTGAATCCATCTCACGGTGAGTTGATTTCACGATGAATCAATCTCACGGTGGATCCTCACGATGAATATGTCTCACGGTTGATGTCACGATGGACCCGTCTTACGGTGGTGTTGACCTCACAGTGGGTTAATTTCACAATGGAACAGTCTTAGGGTAAGTTGCTCTCACGACGGATCAGTCTCACGGTGGGTTGATCTCACGATGGATCCGTCTCACGGTGGGTTGATCTCACGATGGATCCGTCTCACGGTGAGTTGATCTCACGATGGATCCGTCTCACGGTGGGTTGATCTCACGATGGAGCAAAAGTACAGATCTTTTGATCTTGGCCATGAAGAGGAGGGAGGTAACAAGTGACGGGAATGAGATGTCATAGAAAACGGGGTGCGGGACAGAGGGGACTCGCTGACAGGAGATCCCGGAGGAGACAGAAGAAGAAGGAGGAGGAGGAGGAGGAGGAGGACGACGGCACCCGTCTGCCAGGAGAAGATAAGGTTCAGTTTGGAGACAGTCTCCCGTCTGCCCGTCTGCCCGTCCTTTATGCCCCCAGGGATGCCCCTGTGGAGACACTGAGATTAGTTTAAGCATGAGCAACTCCTCCTCCTCCACCTCCTTCTCCTCCTTTCCCTCTTTCTTCACCTCCTCCTTTTTCTGCTCCTTCTCCTCCTCCTCCTCCTCTTTCTCCTCCTCATCCTCCTCCTTTTCCTCTTTCTTCTCCTCTTCCTCCTTTTTCTCCACTTTCTCCTCCTCCTTCTCCTTTTCCTCCTCTTTTTCCTCCTCCTCCTCCTCTACCTCTTTCTCCTCCTCCTTTTCTTTCCCCTTTTTTTGCCTCCACCTCCTCCTCCTCTTTCTCCTTCTTCCCCTATTCTTCTTTCTCTTTGTCTTCCCAATTCCCTTCCCCTTCCTCTGCATTCCCTTCCTCTTCTTTCTCCTCCCTTTTCTCTGGTTCCTCTTCCTCCTCTTCTCCTTTCTCTTCCTCCTCCTCTTCTTCCTCTCCTCCTCCTCTTCTCCTTTCACTTCCTATTCCCTACATACCTCCCCCTCCTTCCTCACCATCTCTTTTTCCTCCTATATCTCCTGGTCCTTCTGTTCCTCCTATATCCTCCTTATCCACCCCCCTCCTTTCCCTCCTCCTCCTGCTGTCCTCCTCCTCTTCTTCCTCCTCCTCCTCCCCTTCACTCCAGTGAAGAGAGCCATCGTTCATAGGAGGGGAAAAAAAAGAGAGAAAAAAAAGAGAGAAAAAAAAAAAGTTAGTTTTCCGTTTTTCTGAAATGCTTGCCTTCGGGGGACCTCCGCTCCACTCGATCCAGAGGGAGCGAGAGGGAGCGAGGGAGAGCGAGAGGGAGCGAGGGAGAGAGAGAGGGAGCGAGGGAGAGAGACGGAGACTCTCATTTTTGTGTCTCGGCAGCGTGCAGGAGGCCTCCCGCCGATCCACCAGGAGGGGGGGAGGACGAGGAAGAAGAGGAAGAGGAGGAAGAGCAGGAAGAGGAGGAGGAGGAGGATTAAGAAGGGGAAGAGCGGGAAAAGGAGGGAGAGGGGTAAGAAGAGGAAGAGGAGGGTTAAGAAGAGGAAGAACGGGAAGAGGAGGGAGGGGGGTAAGAAGATGAGGAGAGGAATGATGAGATGATGAGAGGGAAGAAGAGGAGGAGGAGAAGGAGAGAATGAATAAAGAAAGGGAAGCGGAAGGGGTGAGGGGAGGGAGAGGAGGAGGAGGAGGAGGAGGAGGAGGAGGAGGAGGAGGAGGAGGAGGAGGAGGAGGGGAGGATAAACAAGGAAAGGGAAGTGTAAGGGGTGAGAGGATGGCAAGATGAGGATGAGGAGTAGGAGGGAAGAGAAGGAGGATTAGGAAGGAAGAGGAGGAGGAGGAGGAAGAGGATCAGGAGGAAGAGGAGGAAGGAAGAGGAGGAAGGAGAGGAGCAGTAAGAGGAGTAGGAATAGGAGGAGTGGTTGGGAGAAGGCACGAAGGATGAGGAAGAGGAATAGGAGGAGGAGGAGGAGAAAGAGGAGGAAGAAAAAGAAGAGTGGGAGGAGGAGTAGGAGGAGGAGGAGGAGGAGAAAGAGGAGGAGCAGGAATAGTAGGAGGAACAGGAGGAAGAAAAAGAGAAGGAGGAGGAGGAGGAGGAAAAAGAGAAGGAGGAGGAGAAACAGAAGGATGAAAAGGAGGAAGAGGAGCCGAAGGAGGAGGAGGAGGAGAAACAGTATGATGAAGAGGAGAAAGAGGAGGAAGAAGAGGAGGAGGAAGAGGAGGAGGAGGAGGAAGAGGAGGAGGAGGAGGAGGAGGAGGAGGAGGAGGAGGAGGAACAGTACAATGATATATAATATAGCGATCCGGTATACCCCCCAAGACCTCAGCGGAGGCGTCGACGGGCGGGTCGTCAGGTCCTCTCGTCGACAACAACAACAACAACAACACGGTGAAGGAAGAGGAGGAGGAGGAGGAGAAAATGAAGGAGGGAAGGAAGAAGGAAAGAGGGAAGGATGGAAAGGAAGGAGGGAAGGGAAGGAGAGGAAGGAGGAGGAGAAGGAAGGAGGGATGGGAGGAGGCGAGGAAAGAGGGAGGGGAGGAGGGAAGGAGGGAGGGATTAGAGAAGAAAATGAAGGAGGAAAGGAAGGAGGGAAGGAAGGAGGGAATGGAAAGAGGGGGAGAAGGAGGGGAGGAAAGAGGGAGGGGAGGAGGGAAGGAAAGTGGGTTGGGAGGAGGGGAGGAAGGAGGGGGAGATAGGAGGAGTGGAGTAAAGAGGGAAGGAAGGAGGGAAGGATGGAGCGAAGGATGGAAGGAGGGGAGGGAGGAAGGAAGGAAAGAGGGGAGGAAAGAAGAAAGGGAGGAGGGATGGGAGGGGGGAATAAGAGGGAAGGAAGGAGGGGAGGAAGGAAGGAAGAAGGGATAGATGGAGGGAAGAGAGAAGGGAAGGAAGGAAGGAGGGCAGGAAGGAAGGAGAGAGGGAAGGAGGGAAAAGAGGAGAGAACAAAGGAGGGAAGGAAGGAGGAAAGGAAGGAGGAAAGGAAATAAGAAAGGAAGTGGGAAGGAAGGTGGGAGGAAATATGGAAGGAGGGGAGGATGGTGGGAAGGGAGGAAGGAAGGGAGGAGGGAAGGGAGGAGGGAAGGAAGGTGGGAGGGAAGGAGGAAATATAGAAGGAGGGAAGGAGGGACGGAAGGAAGGAGGGAAGGAAGGAGGGAAGGAAGGATGAAAGGAAGGAAGGATGGAGGGAAGGAAGGAGGAAAGGACTGAGGGAAGGAAGGTGGGAGGGAAGGAAGGAGGAAAGGACTGAGGGAAGGAAGGTGGGAGGGAAGGAAGGAGGAAAGGACTGAGGGAAGGAAGGTGGGAGGGAAGGAAGGAGGAAAGGACTGAGGGAAGGAAGGTGGGAGGGAAGGAAGGAGGAAATATAGAAGGAGGGAATATGGAAGGAGGGAATATGGAAGGAGGGAAGGAAGGAGGGAAGGAAGGAGGGAGGGAAGGAAGGAAGGAAGGTGGAAAGGAAGGAAGGAGGGAGGGAAGGAGGGAAGGAAGGAGGAAAGGAAGGAGGGAGGGAAGGAGGGAAGGAAGGAGGAAAGGAAGGAGGGAGGGAAGGAGGGAAGGAAGGAGGAAAGGAAGGAAAGAGGGAAGGAAATAGGGAAGGAAGGAGGAAATGGAAGAAAGAAAAAAAAAGGGAGAAACAAAGAAAGATGAAAAGCAAGAAGAAGAAAAAAGAAAAGAAAAATGAAACTTTACTGTCTTTTTGCCAATAACAAGCGCTTCTATCTTTGGGAGGCGCAATGGCATGGAACTGCCTAGTGTAGGCCTTATGGCCTCTTGCAATCTCCTTCATTCTTACGTAACGGAGGGAGGGTAAGATCTGACAGTGATCAGCATCCTCTTATTAGGAGAGATTATGAAGAAGAAGAAGAAGAAGAAGAAGAAAGAGTAGGGGGAAGAAGAGGAGAAGAGGAAGGAGGAGGAGGAAGAGAACGAGGAGGAGGAGAAGGAGGAGGAAAGGATGGACGAGTAAGAAGAGAAGGAGAAAGAGACGAATAGGAATGAGGAGGAGAAGGAGGAGGAGGATGAAGAGTTAGAGAAGAAGGATGAAGAGAAGAAGAAGAAGAAGAAGAAAACGAGAAAGTGAAAGAAGAAAGACGAAAAATAAGAAAATAAAGAAAAGGGAAGGAAAAAAATGAGACAGAGAGGTAGAGCGAAAGGCAGATAGATAGATAGGGATAGATAAATAGGGATAGAGAGAGACAGAAAGATATATATATATATATATATATTATATATATATATATATATATATATATATATATATATATAGATAGATAGATAGATAGGTAGATAGAGAGGGATAGATAGAGACAGAAAGATATATATATATATATATATATATATATATATATATATATATATATGTATGTTTGTCTGTATACAGAGAGAGAGAGAGAGAGAGAGAGAGAGAGAGAGTGAGAGAGAGAGAGAGAGAGAGAGAGAGAGAGAGAGAGAGAGAGAGAGAGAGAGAGAGAGAGAGAGAGAGAGAGAGAGAGAGAGAGAGAGGGAGAGAGAGAGAGAGAGGGGGGGGGGACCTATATATGTCGGAATTCCTAGGTTGCTGAGTGTCGTCTGTCACAAGTGGGGGATCATCTCGCCCATCACTCTCAAAATTAATCTCAAAATTGCTCTGCCTTACAAGAAGTGGATGGCGATGACAGGCTGCCCCCCTTTCCCCCCTCCTCCTCCCCCATTCCCCCCTCCCCTCCCCTTTCCCCCCTCGTCCTCCTCCTCCTCCTCCCCTTTGCTCTCATCCATTCGATAGGGTGTGTTAACTTGCATTATGTCAGTAGATCCTCCTTCTTGCAAAATATCCTCCCTATTCCTTTCCTCCCCCCTTTTTTTCCCTCCCTCCCTCCCTGTCTTTACCCTTATCCTCCTTTCCTCCCTCTCTCCCTTTTCCCCCTCCCCCTTTCCCCCTCCCTCCCTCCCTTTCCTCTTCTTATCCCCCCTCCTTCCCTCCCTTCCTTTCCCCCTTCCTCCCTCCCACCCTTTCCCCATTATCATCCCTCTCCCTTTCACCTTGTTATCCCTTTCCTCCCTCCCTTTCCCCCTTGTCCCCTTCCTTCTCTCCCTTTCCCACCTTATTCTCCCTTTCTCAGTTTCCCCCCTTATCCCCCTTCCTCCCTACCTTTCCCCTTTTATCTCTCTCCCCTCCCTCCCTTTCCCACTTTATCCCCCTCCTTCCCTTTCCCCCTTATCCCCCTTCCTCACTCCAGTCCCCCCTTTATCCCTCTCCTTCCCTCCCTTTCTCCCCTTATTCCCCCTCCTCTTCCCCCATTATCCTCTTCCTCCCTCCCTTCCCCTTTATCCCCCTCCTTCCTCCCCTTATCCCCCCTCCGTCCCTCCCATCTTCAACGTCGAGCACGAAAATTATATCTCAGCACCCCATCCCCTCCCACTCCACTCCCATTCCCTCCCTTTCCCTATCTTACCTTTCCTATCCTATTCCCAAACTCCCTCACCCTGTCCCTCACCTTCTACTCCCTTTTCCTTCCCTCCCGTTTCCTCCCATACCATCTTACCAATCCCATACCACTACCCTTTCCCTTCTTCCCTAAAATCTCCTTAGCATTGGAGATGATGATGATAGATGGACTCTAGTTAATTTATATTTCAATAATTTCCTAGTTAATATACATTTCAATAATTTCTTAGTTCTAGTTGCCCACTAACCTTCCTAGTTTATCTAGAAAGACGTGACAATGTCAATTAAAAGATACCAAAACGATAATAATAATGATAATTGTGATCATGATGGTGATGTAGATAATGATGTCGATGCTGATGATGATAATGATGGTGGTGGTGATGATGTTAATAATGGTAATTGTGATGGCGATGGTTATGATGATAGTTATTGTGTTGGCGATGATGATGATGATGATGATGATGATGATGATGATGATGATGATGATGATGATGATGATGATGATGATGATGATGGCGATGATGATGATGATGATATGATGATGATGATGATGATGATGATGATGATGATGATGATGATGATGATGATGATGATGATGATGATGATGATGATGATGATGATGATGATGATGATGATGATGATGATGATGATGATGATGATGATGATGATGATGATGATGATGATGATGGCGATGATGGTGATGATTGTGATGATGAGTGTGATGATGATGATGATGACGACGACGATGATGATGATAATGATGATGCTGATGTGATGATGATAATGATGATGATGATGACAACGATGATAATGACATCAGCGACAACAACAACAACAACGACGATAATCATAATAACACTAAGAACCAGGAAAGCATAGCAGTCACCTCTAATCACTCCTGACCTCTTGCCTCTTCTGTAACCCAATCACGAATCAGCTGATAAACACCCTACAGCAAGCACGACAAACACACAAAACACCAAAACTAATGCAACTAACGCGACTGCAGAGCACCCTGGTGGCAGTGTACAGAACCACTCACGCTCCCAATGTTTACATCCGATCAGCTGTTCCTCCTCATTCCGTTTTCTGGGCGCTGGTCTCGTATTCGCTTAGTTGTGGGTTCGAATCCCGCATTCCTCTCCTATTCCCAGTTGCAGTGACCAGTGCCCGGGGGGGGAGGGGGAATGGGAGGAAATGGGAAGGGGAAGGGAGGAAAGGGGAGGTAGAGGGGAAAGAGGAGGGAGGAAAAGGGAAGGAGGTAAGGGGGGAGTGGGATGGGAGGGGAGGAAGAAGGGGAAGGGAAGAAGGGGAAGGAGAAAGGGGGAAGGAGGTAAGTGGGGAAGGGGAAGGGAGGTAAGGAGGAAGGGGGAGGGGAAAGGGGGAAGGAGAGAGGGGGAAGGGAGGAGCTAAGGGGGGAAGGGGGAGAGGGGGAAGGGGAGGAATGGGAAAGTGGGAAGGAGGTAAGGAGGGAAGAGGAGGGGGAGATGGAAGGGGAGGGAAGAGGGAGGGGTGAAGGGGAAGGGAAGAGGTAGGAGAGGGGGAGAGGGGGAAGGGGAGAGGGGGAGAGGGGGAAGGGGAGAGGGGGAGGGGGGGAAGGATCCTCTTGAGTAGAAAAGTTTAAGCAAAGCTCCTTGCGAGTAGGAATATGACACTTGTGCCATTGAGAGAACTTTTTTCCTTACATTTTAAGCCCTCCTCCTCCTCCTCCTCCTCCTCCACAAGGACAGAAGCGCTGGTGAACAATATCTCTTCCTCTTCCTCGTCGTCGTCGTCTTCCTCTTCCTCTTCCTCCTCCTCCTCCACAAGGACAGAAGCGCCGGTGAACAATATATCTTCCTCTTCTTCGTCATCGCTGTCCTCCTCTTCATCTTCCTCCTCCTCTTCCTCTTCCTCCTCCTCGTCCTCCTCCTACTTCTCTCTCTTTCTTCATCTCCTTTTCTATTTTTTCTGTCCTCTTTTTCTATATCTTTGTCCTTTTTTTGTTTTCTTCTTCGTCTTCTCCTTTACCTTATTCTTCTCTTCCTTTCTTAAAACTTTATTATCACACTCTTCTCCTTTATTCTTTGCGTTCTTCCTCTCTTCTCTTTCTATGTCTATATGTCTATACTATGGCTATTTCCCTTAAAAGGTATGCAAATTTAGATATTTACACACACACACACACACACACACACACACACACACACACACACACACACACACACATATATATATATATATATATTACATTATAAATATATATTATATATTATATATGTATATATATATATATATATATATATACTTTGCTTCTTATCCTAATGCAGGCATTGTCAATAGACCACGAGGTAGTTCTACCCCCTCCCCCTCTCCCCCTCCCCCTCCCTTCCCGCTCTTCTTCGACTCCCCAATCAATCTGAAGACCCGATACTCGAATCTCACCTTGTCCCTAACCAATCTCCCCACTCCAAACACCCACTCTCGTCCCAATCACTCCATCTCCCACTCTTCTCACCTCCCTATTTCACTTCCTCCTCTCTTCTCCGCTTCCTCGTCTTCCTCTTCCTCTTCCCTTGTCCCTCCTCCTCCTCCTTCTCCTCCTCCTCTTTGTGTTTCTCTTCCTCTTTCTCCTCCCTCTTCTCTTCTTCTCATCATCCTCCTCCTCGTCTTTACTCCTAATTCTCGTCTTCCTCTTCCTCCTCCCTCCTCTCTTCTCCTCCTCCTCGTCTTTACTCCTAATTCTTGTCTTCTTCTTCCTCTTCCTTCTTCTCTTCTTCTACTCCTCATCCTCCTCCTCTCCTCAACGTTACCCCTCCTAATTCTCCTATTCCTCTTCCTCCTCCCTTTTAACATTCCTTCTCCTCCTCCTCTATTTCTTTTTCCTAGTTCTCCTCTTCCTCTTCCTCCTCACTCTTGTCCTCCTCCTCGTCTTTACTGATCCCAATTACCCTATTTCTCCTCCCTCTTCTCTTCCTCCTCCTCCTCCTCCTCGTCTTCCTCTTCACGTTATAACTCTTAAGATGTCGACACCAATCACTCGTTCAACAATTTCCTCCACAATTTGATCATCTCCTCCTCCCCCTCTCTCCCTTTTCTTCCCCCCTCTTCCCCCCCTTTTTCCTCCTCCACCTTCATCTCACCCCCACCCACATACAAGCAATCACTACAACCATAAAGAAAAATAAATAAATAAATAAAATAAATCACTTAAAATTAATTGAAAATAAATAGATATATAAACAGACAAATAAATAATGAATAAACTACACAATGAACTGAAAATAAAGAAACAAATGATTACATACATAAATGAATAAATGAAAAATAAAACAAGAGTATTTCTCGGGAAAATGGTTGAGGAAATAATTTGCATTATTTAGAAGACTCTTTTTTTTTTTTTTTTTTTTTTTCGCAACAGATATTCCTTACGTGTGGGAGGAGAGGAGAGGTCAACATCAGCCCCCCCCCACACCCCATCCCTTATCCCCCCACCTTCGCTCATATGAATATATGTTTGACGTCAGCTAGACAAAAATATATAAAGTGTATCATCTAACATACAAATTGACGGGTTCCCTGTCACATGCTTGGTCCTGTATATACAATATACACACACGCACACGCACACACATATATACGAGTATATATATATAACTATATATATATATATTTTATATATACATATAGATACATATATATATATATATACATATATGTATATGTATATATACAATATATATATATATATATATATATATATATATTATACATATATATATATATGTATATGTATATATACACACATATATATATATATATATATATATGTATATATATATATTATACATATATATATACATATATATACATGTATATATATATATATATATATACATATATGTATATGTATATATAACATATATATACTACATATATATATTATATATATATATATATATATATATATATATACAGTATATGTATATTATATATATATATATATATATATATATATATATATATATATATATATATATATATATATATACACACATATTCTCACCCGAGGAGTGTGACAAAGATATAAGTCCCCACCCTCCCACCTAATCCTCCTCTTCCTCCTCCCTCCCCCGCCTCATCAGGGAGACTCTTCGCCGAGCTCTTCTTCAGGAGTTCGACCCGAGTTGTCCTCTGAAGGTCCTGCGTCCCTTGGTGGCTCTCTTCGGGGGAGGTGGGGAGAGGGGGAGGGGGAAGAGGGGGAAAAGAGGGAGAGGAGAGGGGAAGGGGGAGAGGAGAGGGGAAGGGGGAGAGGAGAGGGGAAGGGGGGGAAGGGGAGAGGGGGAGAGGTGGAGAGGGGATGGAGAAAGGGGAGAGGGGAGGGGGAAGGGGGAGAGGGGATGGGGAAGGGGGAGCGGGAAGGAAAGAGCGTGAGATGGGTGGGGGGTGGAGACGTGATGAGAGGTAGGGAGGGGGAAAGGGGAAGATAGGTGGAGGGGGGAGGGGAAGAAAGGTGGAGGGGTGGCGGGGGAGTAGGAGAGTGGGAGAGGTGGAAGGGGAGAGGGTGAGTGATGGAGGGGGAGGGGAAGGGGGAGAGGAAAAGTGGGGATGAAGGGGGAGGAGGGGGAAAGGGGTGGGGGAGTGGAGAGGGGGAGGGGGAGAGGGGGTGGGGGAGTGGAGAGGGGGAGGGGGAGAGGGGGTGGGGGAGTGGAGAGGGGGAGAGGGAGAGGGACTTGGACATAGTTGTCCACTTACAACTCCCCCGCTGATACCTCTGATCAATCCCCGCCAATTACCTCCCCCCCTTTCCCCCTCCCTCCCCCCATCTCCCCCTCCCCCTCTTAAGAGGTGAGGATCGTAAGTCATTTCTTAATATCCTGCAAGCTACGTATCCAGGGTGTAGGAACCGCCTCCTCCTCCCTCCCGCACCCTCCACCTCCTCCTCCTCCTCCTCCATTCTCTACGTCATGATTCACCAACAACGCAAACCAGTCTTATTGCCTTCACTTCCTCTTCTCCCTCCTACTCCTCATTCTTCTTCCTTCCTCTCTTATTCTTTTTCACATCTTCCTCTTCTTCCTATTTCTCCTCCTCTTCTTTCTATTCCTCCACCTCCTCTTCTCTTTTTCCTTCCTTTCTTCCTAGTCCTCCTCTTCCTCTTCTTATTTCTTTTACTCTTTTTCCTGTTCCTCCTCTTTTCCTTTCTCTTCTTCTTAGCCCTCCTCCTCTTTTTTTCTCCTCCTCCTCTTCCTCTTTTTCCAATTCCTCCTCCTCTTTTTCCTACTCCTCCTTCTCCTCTTCTTCTTCTTAGTCCTCTTCCTACTCCTCTTCTCTTCCTCCACCTCTTCCTCTTTTTCCTAATCCTACTCTTGCTCCTCTTTTTCCCTCGTCTTCTTCCTAATTCACCCTCTACTCCTCTTCTTTTGCTCTCTTTCTTTGTCTCTTTCCTTCCACCCATTACTCCACTTGTAATAGCTCTTTCTTTCTATAAAGGGAGAAGTTACCAAAAACTTAAATGAAAATAAACAAAGTTAGGGATCTTTTTTGAATTATATTTATAATTTAGAGAGTGATTTCCCATACATATCCTTTTATTCGATGAATATTTTTTTCAAGTTGAAAATATATAAAAATAAAAACAAAAATAAAAATGCTAAAAAGATAATATATATATATATATATATATATATATATATCTTAGATGATATTTTTTTTTTTTATTCAAGTTAGGGATTTTTTCATTATATTTATAATTTAGAGAGTGATTTCCCATACATATCTTTTTATTCGATGAATATTTTTTCAAGTGAAAAATATATAAAAATAAGAACAAAAATAGAAATGCTAAAAAAACAAAAAATAAACAAAAATATCTTAGATGATTTTTTTTTTCATTCAAGCTGGTATTCACAATGAAAGCTACTTGATGCGAATGCAGAATGTGTAATTCTGCATAAAAATATCGTGTAATTAAGAAGTATTATAACTGTAATGTACACACAATCACATGCACAACTGTACTGTATACAAAGACACATAACATGCCTCCAAACACACACGTACAGATACACACACACACACAAACACACACACACACACACATACACACACGCACGCACGTACACACACATGCATACACATGTACACAAAGAAACACACGTACATACGCACACGTACACACAGATACACACAATTACACGCTCACTGCTCAATCCTGATTTTTTTTTTCATTTTTTTTTTCTTCTTCTTCTTCGTGGAAAATTTGCCTTATCTGGAACAGCCTTCAGTCTTGCCTCTTCCCTTTCAGAATATTCTTCCTCTGAATACATTGCCACGAGAAACACCTCAAGTTCCTTTGGAGGCTCTCTCTTCGCATCTAAGAAATCTTTCTCTCTTTCTCTCTCTCTCTCTCTCTCTCTCTCTCTCTCTCTCTCCCTCTCTTTTACGCACCACTGCCTTCCTTCTCTCCATGCTTCCTTCCTCCTCACATCCCTTCCTCCTTTTCAGCCTTCCTTCTTCCTTCCTTCCTTCCTTCTTTCCTTTCTCTCCCTTCCTCACTTTCAACCTTCCTCCCTTCCTTCCTTCCCTCCTTCCTACCTTTTTTCTTTCCTTCCCTCCCTTCCATCATTCCTTCCCTCCCTCCTTCCTCCCTCTCTTCCCTCTTTCCCTCCCTTCGATCTTCCTTCCCTCCCTTCGATCTCCCTTCCCTCTGCAGGGAGGTACTGGAACTCCCCTCCCCCCCTTCAGCCATCTGGAGGTCGTTCCCGACACGCCCCCTTCCTCTTCCCCTTCCTCCCTTCCTTCCTTTCCTTCCCGTGCTTGATCTCCAATTGGCCCGCATCTCGCAACGGAGCGGTGATATACGGGCCTTATGTCCGACTCTTTCTTCTTTGTATCATCCATAATCCATTCTTCGATATAAAAAAACATGTAAATAAATACACAATAAATAACAAATAAAGAAATTATAGTAACAATAATGATGATGATGATGATAATGATGATAATAATAATGATAATTATAATAAAATTGATAATAATTATAATGATAATAATAATAATAACAATAATAATAATAATAATAATAATAATAATGATAATAATAATAATAATAATAATAATAATAATAATAATAATAACAATGATAATATCAACATTGATAATAATAACAATATCAATAATGATAATGATAATATTAATAATGATAATATTGATGAGAATAATATTAACAATTATATTAACAATAATGATAGCAATAACAATAACAATAGTAATAATAATCCATTGATGGAATCAAAATCAATTAGCAGTAAAATACATTTAATAACGGCGCTCTAAACTGAGTCAATGGAGATTACCCCCATTGGCTGGAATAATGGGGTTCCCCTTGACATGAATAAAATCACCTGGCGACAAGACAAAGCGAATGAAATCGTTTACGAACATACAAAAGAAAATATATTAAGGCCCTGTTCACACTGGCGGTTTCAACCGCCGCGGTTCAATTATGACGTAAGACAAAGGAGACGTTCACACACAACCGCGCAGTTTTTCCTTGACTATGCGGTTCCGCCGCGGTTTCCGCGCGGTTCAAACCGCTAGTGTGAACAGGGCCAAAGTGTGCTATGTTGTTGAACAGGGGTCGTTGAACTCTAGAGTAATCTTTTGTGTTCATAACGGAAGTTTTGCTTACGAATGTACGCAGAAATGGTTCAAATGTACACACTGTGTGTGCACTATAGGTGTAGGGATGCGTGAATGAATACGCACATACGCACAAGTATATACACACATACACAATTACTACATACAATATCACGCACAATAATGCAATTTCATAATAAAACTCGTTTATATTACAGGTAATATACTCACACACACAAGACACTCTCTCTCTCACACATACACACACACACACACACAGACACACACACACGCACACACACACACACAAGACTCTCTCTCACACACACACACACAGACACACACACGCAGGCACACACAAACACACATATAAACACACAAACACACACACACACACCTCACGCACACACACACACACACACACACACACACACACGCACGCACACACACACACACACACACACACACACACTCGCGCGCGCGCGCGCGCGCAAAAAACACACAAACGCACACACAAACATACACACACACACGCAAACATACACACACATACACACATACAAACACACACACACACACACACACACACACACACAAACACACAAACATACACATATATAACCACACACACATGCGCAGATACATACACACGCACACATACAAACATACACACACACACACACACACACACACACAAACATACACAAACACACACACATACACATAAAAACACACACACGCACACACATACACATATATATAAAAACACACAAACGCACACACACACACACACACACACAAACACACATATAAACACACAAACACACACACACATGCGCAGATACACACACATGCACACACACAAACATACACAAACACACACACACATATATATAAACATGCACACATATAAACACACAAACACACACACACACACCTCACGCACACACACACACACAAACACACACACACACACACACACACACACACACACAGACACACACATACACAATCCGACTAAATGATATACACGAACTCAAAACCATGTTTGTCCATTGGAAGCACACAGAGACGTGGCTCTACGAGCACAGATCTTTACTTGCATATCACAGTTAGATACGTACACACGAGCGCCTTTACCATCAAGAGTAAACTTAGTTAACCCCCCAACCTTTAACTCCTCCTTCCCCCACTTGGGCGTTTTACAATCCCACCCCCAACACCCTACACCCACAAGGCACCCCCCCTCACCCCCCGCTGGCACCCAAACTAATTCAAGTCGATGTTTTATGCATATGGCTGGTGGCATCATCTCCTGGCTCTCTCCCTCTCTCTCTCTCTCTCTCTCTATCTATCTATCTATATATCTACCTGTGGATCTCGATCTCTCTCTCTTTATATATATCTGTATTTCTCCCACCCTCCCTCTCTCTCTCTCTCTATCCATCTATCCATCTGTGTATTTATATCTCTCTCTCTCTGTCTCTCCCTCTCTCTCAACTTTCTCTCTTTCTCTCTCTCTTGTGTATCACTTTCTCTCTCTCTCTTTCTCTCTCTCTCTCTCTCTGTCTCTCTCTCTCTCTCTCTCTCTCTCTCTCTCTCTCTCTCTCTCTCTCTCTCTCTCTCTCTCTCTCTCTCTCTCTCTCTCTCTCTCTCTCTCTCTCTCTCTCTCCTTCTCTCCCTCCATTGCGTTCCCTGCTGTTTCCTCGCCTTGATCAAACAGGTCTCAAGTACGTAGGCAACCACAGTTGCTGTTGCTTCATCTGTCTTGCTAACTCGGAGCCCTCACGAATAAATCATCTCCTACACAAAGCTTATGTGTTGGTAAGTATACTTTCACCTGGGACGGGGGAGATTCTGAAGTGGTCAAAGGGGGAGGGAACGGAGGGAGTAGGAAGAAGAGGGAAGAGAAGGGAAGGGAAGGGAAGGGAAGGGAAGGGAGGGAAGGAGGGAGAGGACGAGGTAGGAAGAATAGGGAAGGAAGGGAATGAGGAAGAGAGTGGAGGAGGTAGGAAAAAGAGAAAAGGGAAGGAAAGGGAGGGAAGAAGGTAGGGAGGGAGAGAGGGAGGGAGGGAGGGAGGGAAGGTGGAAGAGGAGGAGATAGGAAGAAGAGGGATGGGAAGGGAAGGGAGGGAAGGAGGTAGGGAGGGAGGGAGGGGGAGGAAAGGAGGGAGAGGAGGAGGTAGGAAGAAGAGGGAAGGGAAGAAATGGGAGGGAAGGAGGGAGGGAAGGAGGGAGAGGAGGAGTTAGGAAGAAGAAGGAACAGAAGGGAAGGGATGGGAGGGAGGGAGAGGAGGAGGTAGGAAGAAGAGGGAAGGGAAGGGAAAGGAGGGAGAGAAGGAGGGAGGAAGCGGAGGAGGTAGACGAGGGAAGGGAAGGGAGGGTGGGAAAGAAGTAGGGAGGGAGGGAGGGAGGGACGGGGGTGATGAGGAAGAGGAGCGTGGAAAGTTGGAGGGAGAGGGAGAGGGAGAGGAGAAAGTAGGGAAGGAATGATGGGTAAAGGTAAGGAGGATGTGGGAAGGGAAGGGGAGAGGAAGGGAAAGAAGGAAAAAGGGAGGGAGAGAGGAAAGGAGGGAGGGAGAGAAGAAATAGAGTAAAAGAAATTGAAAAAAGAGGGAGAAGGCAAAGGAGGGAGGGAGGGAGGGAGGGAGAGAAAGAGGAAGGGAGGAAGAGAAGAGGAGAGGAGAAAGTGAGGTAAGGAGGATGTTAAGGAGAGAAGAGAGGAGGGGAAGGAGGGAAGAAGGGAGGTCAGGAAGGTGAGAGGGAGGGAGGGAGGGGAGAGGAGGGAAGTAAGGATGAATGGAGTAAGAGGGAGGGAGCGAGGGAAGGTATGAAAGAGGAAGGAAGGAAGGAATGGAAGAAAGAAAAGAGAAAGTTTGAAGGGAAGGAGGGAAGGAAGGAAAGGAAGATGGAATGAAAGAAAGAGGAAGGGAAAGGAGAAAAAGACGCAAACAAGGAAGGAAGGAAGGAAAGGAAACGTTGCTCAACAGTCTCGCATCTGTTGCTCAACAGTCTCGCATCTGTTGCTCAACAGTCTCGCATCTGTTGCTCAACAGTCTCGCATCTGTTGCTCAACAGTCTTGCATCTGTTGCTCAACAGTCTCGCATCTGTTGCTCAACAGTCTCGCATCTGTTGCTCAACAGTCTTGCATCTGTTGCTCAGCAGTCTCGCATCTGTTGCTCAGCAGTCTCGCATCTGTTGTTCAACAGTCTCGCATCTTGCATCTGTTGCTCAAAAGTCTCACATCTGTTGCTCAAAAGTCTCACATCTGTTGCTCAACAGTCTCGCATCTGTT
>NC_134782.1:39681279-39686279 GCF_046742065.1 Oratosquilla oratoria
GGGAGAGGGGAGGGGGAGAGGGGAGGGGGAGAGGGGAGGAGGAGTAGGGGAGGGGGAGTGGGGGAGGGGAGAGGGAGTGTGGGAGGTAATCATTATTACAGAAGGATGTTAAACTCCAAACTAAATAACATGAGGGAAAGGGGGGAGAGGGGGATGAGGGAGTGGGAGGGAAGAGGGGGAGAAGGGGGTGGTTAATTACCATCATAGGGGGATGTTAAACGTCACAAAATTAAACTACAAAATACATAACCAACATTTTCCAAGAATCTCCCAGATTTTTTTTTTTTTTTTTTTTTTTTTTTTTTTCGTGTCCAGAAAAAGTAAATGTTGACTTCTTAAAACACTAACGTTGGCTAGTACGACCTAGTTACTAGTCTAGATAGTTGCATCATTTTATTCTGGCGAACGGATAATGATTTCATTCAAATTTGCGGCTACGCAAAGTGACTTTGTATGATTTATCGAAGTCTTGGATTACGTTCTAGACTCGTGATCGACAGCTGTTAACCTCCCGAATGAATGTGCATGTGTGCGTGCGTGAAGCGTGCGTGTGCATGCATGTGTGTATATATGTATGTGTGTGTGTATGCATGTATGTGTGTATATATGTATGTGTATATGCATGTGTGTGTGTGTGTGTGTGTGTGTGTGTGTGTGTGTGTGTGTGTGTGTGTGTGTGTGTGTGTGTGTGTGTGTGTGTGTGTGTGTGTGTCTGTGTGCGTGTGTGTGCATATATGTTTGTGTGTGTATGTATGTATGTATGTATGTGTGTATATGTGTGTGCGTGTATGCATGTGTGTATGTGCATGTGTGCTTTTGTGTGTGTACTTTTGTGTGTGTGCTTTTGTGTGTGCGTATGTACGCATGTATCCATACATACATATGTATGCATACTTACGTATGTACATGAGTGCGTACGAGCGCGCGTGAGAATATAAAACAGTTCTGTAGAGACAACCTGTTTTCTTAATGTTCGGAAAACAGACATTGGACAAAAATTCCGGATATTTCCTCCGAGTTATTCAAGATGATTTTCATAATTCTTCAAACAAATATTGACTCCTTTAGCTTCTCTCCTCGGTCGTGACTTTAAAGACTTTATTATGGTCGGCGTCAGGCAATTCTATTCATATAACGAACCTCTCTGTATTTATGAGATTACGTATATATAAAGCTCATTCGGTGACGTTACTATGAAATTGATAGATTAATAATAAATTATATAATTATATATCAGTTATATGATTTTATATTAATAAATAACATGATGAACAAAGTATCTGAAGACTGATGAAGTACGGACGAATGGAAGGCACCAAAATACAATATGGATGTATAAATACAGATACAATAGCGGTAAAACCAGACCGTAACTAACAATACAATACAATGCAACAGATTACAATACAATGCGAGACGAATTAATCTATAAAGTACTTAGTGAAAATTTTCAATTTATTTTCAAAGAATAAATAAATAGATAAATTAAGACATATGCAGATAACTAAATAAATCTAGATGATAGATTAAGCTAAACATAACAAAAATAAACACATAATAAAGTAAACAAATATATAAACAAAAATATTTAAGTAAATAAACAAGCAGACAAGTATGTGATGAACAAGTGAATGAAGAAATAGAGAATCGAATAGACGAACAGATAAATAAATATAAAGATTACATCAGTAAATAAAATCAACACTTAACATACTTTTTCATAATTATCTTTCAGTATTAACTTTTCACATCATTAAACACTTCATCTTTGAAATTTAAACTCAAATGACCTTTCGGTCCATAATTGCACCCCCCCCAAAAAACAAAAAACAAAAAAAAAAAACAAGTAGAATGAATGAATAAATAAATGAATAAGAAAATAAAAGGAAGAAACGGGGAAAGGGTTCAGGGTATTAATACACATTTCTCATTGTTTATTTATATACCAAACAAACGAAGGCTATATACTGTGTATATCGTATATACATATATATATATATATATATATATATATATACACATATAAAACCATAGTCATTAACCTCTAGAATATGAGGGTACAAGTTTTGCATTACCTAGATCCTAGGATGATATGATTTCACGGTAGAAAATCGTACAGTATCTCACGTAATATATGAATTCTGGATCGTATGATGTCACGGTACAAATCTTATGATATCTCGAGTAAACATCAAGTGGTTCCCTACACACACACACACAACTCTCATAATTCAATAAACCTTATTTATTCATGTATAAAGTTATTCCATTAGTTTCTAGTAATCATTTCGATGTACGAGTAGGTACGAAACGTTTGGACTTTTTTTTTTTCTTAAGCGTTACACCGTGTTTTCACTTGAGTTTACTTTAATCTCATCTCTGTAAGTGAAATATGTTGCCTTATCATCCTTCGTTAAATTCGACCAAATACAAAGAGAGAGAGAGAGAGAGAGAGAGAGAGAGAGAGAGAGAGAGAGAGAGAGAGAGAGAGAGAGAGAGAGAGAGAGAGAGAGAGAGAGAGAGAAGAGAAAAGGAGAAAGTTCAAGTTGAAATTTCTATTTATTTTGCATAAGCTGTCACCTTCAGTGAAATATGTGTCTGAGAGAATCTCTTACTATAGCACACAAATGTGTGTGTATATATATATATACATATATATATATTATATATATATATATATATATATATACATACATATACTGTATATTCACAGGCGCGCGCACACACGCACACACAATCAAGCTATTCCCAATGAAGCTCTAATGACTGCGTAAGAAGAGCGTAAACCGAAGCACAATGTACATTAGGAAAACACTCTTAAGAACAAAAAAAAAAGTCTAGTATAGGAAAGGTGGGAACCTTACTTGATTCATAATCGAACGAGACGACACTCACGGGCTTGTGGGTGTTGGGGTTGGTGAGGGGTGGGGGGGGGTGAGCCTCCACCGGCTGCTAATATGCAAATTACCGTGTCTCTAATTCCTAAACCGTAAGCCAAACAAACCTAGCAGCCCGAGCCCTTACGGAAGAGGCTGTTTTGGAAAAAAGTGTAAACAGGTTGTCGGGGCTCAAACAAGAGTAATGGTGTGTGTGTACCTTATTTTTGTGCAAACAGCCAAACATATCAGAACGGCTTCCCTATTGTGAAACATGAAGGAGTTTGAGTCTATGTAACATACCATGATGGGGAGTAGAGAAGGGAGGCTGAGAGTATGTGTGTGTGGGGGGGGGGAGCCCTGGAAGGGAGTGTAGTAGGGAGTTAGGGAGTGGAGAGTGTTGAACATGTGCGTGGGGATAATCATGTTTGTAAGGAAGGAAGTCATTACATTAAGAAAACACATAAATACGTTTTGCTGCTGAGGTGGACCTGTGCATGCCAAGGCACGGGGTAAGGTAAACATATGTGATTAATGTATGTGTATGTTACTGATCGGGCGAAACACTATTAATGCATGTGCATATCACGCGTACACACACACACACACGCACACACACACACACACACACACACACACACACACACACACACACACACACACACACACACACACACACACACACACACACATAAATACACAAAGATAAAATGTACTTTTTCTAGAGAGTATTTAAACCAAAATGACGATATAGATAATATATGATGCAATATGATCTGATATATGATATGATTCACATGAGAACGATATGAACAAATCTTGAGGACCCATCACAGAAGTACATATCTGACCACAAGCACAGTTACTGACTGGATTGTAGTTTACCATCGATTCTATCCTTGATTTTACGATGACCGATTCAGAAGAGATGTTTTGTTCAACAAATATGGCAGGAGGCAAAGAACAAAAATGATAGGCTGTGGGGAAAATATAATTCGTTCAAGTTTGAACAAAGTGAACAAAATAACACGATGAATTTGAAGAGTGATGAAGGGCGGAAATATGGAAGGCACCAAAATACAATACAGATATATCAATAAAGATACAACAGCGGGAAGCCAAACAGTGACTGACAATACAATACAATGCAACACATTAGAATACAATACAATGTGAAGTGAATCAATCTAGAAAGTACCCTGTGAAAACTTTTAATCTGTGTTCAAAGAAAATTATAGAAAGAAAATAACCTAGAAAAGAGGTCGTAATAACAATACCTAAAAAAGATACTATAATAACAATGAGGAATAAGTAACTTCACAATATCTTAGGTAAACTAAAGAAAAAAATTAGTTGAAATAATCTAGACGCTTTAGATTTGAGAAAACCAAAAGAAGAATGTTAGTTATTTGTTTAATACTGAATAAAGAAGACAACCCTCAACATCACGAAATTCATAAGGGACATTGACAAAAAGAAACAAATAAATGAATAGACAGATAAATTTATTAATCAATGATCCTATACGAAACAAAAGCTATTTAACAACTACTTAGTGTTCCCAACAAACATGATATGCAAAAACAACAACAACAACAACAAAATCATAAAAGTATCAACAAACCATTTGGAAGAACACACAGACCGAACAAGCCATTAGGATTCTAAAGAGATTGATGATGTGTCTGTTCTTCTAAGTTAATCTAGATAACACCTGATTCTAGATACATTAAAGACAGAAATCCGTGCAGGCATACTGTGTGTACTACATGAATCTGAAGAAAGCGTTTGATAAAGTACTTCACGGAATATTTCTTGTTGAACAAAAAAGGGAAGATGGAATGAGAGGCAAAATGCTGGGCTCTCGAGAGTCTTCTGGGAAAGGGAAAAATATTAGAACAGTAAATCGGAGTGTTTCATAGAGAACGATTAGAAAAAAAAGAGAAAAAATAATCGAAAAGAGTAGGAGTATATAGAGCGGAGACAGGTAACAGCAGGCGTTTCATAAAGAGCCATTAAAAGAGAGAAAGAGAGAGAGAGAGAGAGAGAGAGAGAGAGAGAGAGAGAGAGAGAGAGAGAGAGAGAGAGAGAGAGGGGAGAGAAAAAAGAGAGATATAAAAGAAT
>NC_134782.1:39688779-39691279 GCF_046742065.1 Oratosquilla oratoria
GGAGAAGAGGTGAGAGTAGAGAGGAGGAGAAATCAAGGGAGAAGAGGAGAAAGGAGGGGAGAGGAAGAGAAAGCAGGGGAGAGGAGGAGGAAGTAGGGGAGAGGAGGAGAAAGGAGGGAAGAGGAGGAGGAAGTAGTGGAGAGGAGGGGAGAGGAAGAGGAAGGAGGGGAGAAGAGAGTAGAGGATGGGAGAGGAGGAAAGAGGAGGGGAGAGGAGGAGAAAGGAGGGGAGAGGAGGAGAAAGGAGGGAGAGGAGGAGAAAGTAGGGGAGAGGAGGGGAGAGGAGAGTAGAGGAGGGGAGAGGAGGAAAGAGGAGGGGAGAGGAGAAAGGAGGGGAGAGGATGGGACAGGAGGGGAGATGAGGAGAAGGGAGGGGAGAGGAGGAAAGAGGAGGGGAAAGGAGGGGAGAGGATGAGAAAGGAGGAGGAGGGGAGAGGAGGAGAAAGGAGGAGAAAGGAGGGGAGAGGAGAAAGGGGGAAAGAGGAGGAGAAAGGGGGAGAGAGGAGAAAGGATTATTTATATATATATATATATGTATATATATATATATATATAGATATATATATATATATGTACATATCCACTGGAGATAAACTATTTGCAGTTAAAATTCTGATGCAAGAAATTTCTTCTTGAGAGAGAGAGTCTGTTCCGTGGGAGAAACTGGACGCCGAATGAGATGACCAGGAGAGTTGCTTCAGCTCAAGAATGACCCTGAGGTGGTCAGTACCCCCAAACTACCTCTACTGACACTTCCCACCCAAACACGGAGAAAAACACACATTTCATAAAAACTCTCTTTTCATCCAAGACAGTTTATTCAGCAAAGGGTCAACCCCCAGATCTTCCCCCATAGCACCCCAATACTCTCCCCCATCCCCCCAACCACTGGGTAGGGATGGGGGGGAACGGGGAGGGGGGGTAGAGGTGGTTAAAACGCAAAGAATCAACTGAAGCAGAAATCACAACACGGAGACCCAACTCGGAAGCGGAACGGAGGTCCTGTCTTGTGACAGAGATGTCCCCCCCCCCAACCACCACGTCCTCCCTTCCCCCTGTTCTCCCCCCCTCCCCTCCCCCCCTCCTCCCCTCCCCCCCTCCTCGAACGCACTGGTCTGGGAAGAGATAGAAAAGATTAGGAGCAACCCGCACGCTGAGAAGGTAGTTACGGGTTCGACCCACAGAGGGCATGGCGATCGTCCATTAGTTCGATGCTTCGCCGCAAGAGGTCCATTGTCCGGCCCGCAGTGGCCCCAGGGGTGGGACGGAGGAGGGGTGGGAGGGGGAGGGGGGAGGCGAAGGAAGGGGGGTGGGTTGTGCACTATTCTCTGCCCCTATGAGCATTCAGGAGGTGGATCGGTCATACGTACATAGTGAAACCTCACAAAGATTAATTAATTGGGGGAGGGGAGAAGGGGGGAGGTGTGGGGGGATGGGGAAAGGTGGGGAAAAGGAGGAAGATGTGTGGGGATGGGGGTGGAAGAGGTGGAAGAAGAGGTGGAAAAAAGGAGGAGGAGGTGATCTGGGAAGAGGAAGAGAAGGACGGGAGGAAGACGTGTGGGGAGGTGGAAGGAAGAGCGGGGAGTGAGAAGGAGGAGGAGGGAGGAGAAGGAGGAGGGAGGAGAAGGAAGAGGGAGGAGAAGGAGGAGGGAGGAGAAGGAGGAGGGAGGAGAAGGAAGAGGGAGGAGAAGGGGAGGGAGGAGAAGGAGGAGGGAGAATAAGGAAGAGGGAGGAGAAGGAAGAGGGAGGAGAAGGAAGAGGGAGGGGGAGGAGGGAGGAGGATGGATGAGAAGACGAAGGAATGAGAAAAGAGGCAAGGAGTACAGGGAGAGGAGGAGGTGGACGGGGAGGGGAAGAGAGGAAGAAGAAAAGGGATGGGGAAGAGAGGAGGAAGAGGGATGGGAAGGGGAGGAGAAGAGAAGGGGGGTATGGAGGCGGGGGTAGGGGGGACTGCTAGCTTTGTGGTCGATTGTCATATTAGGATATGTCCACTCCCCCCCCCTTGTCACCTTCCCCCCTTCCCCCCAAAACTTATCACCAGTCCCCCCCCGCTTCCCCCCATCCTCCCCACTCTCCTCAAGGTCTTCTACGGGGGGATACTGTTTGTTAAGGCTATCCCCCCTTCTCTGTAAAGACTCCCCCCCCCATGAGGCCTTCTTTGAGGTCCTTCCTCTCCGGCCTTCCCACCCAGCCTTCCTATAGCCCTTTTCAATCATCCTTCCTCTGGGCCTTCCGAGAAGGACCTTCCAGAGCGTTTCCAGCCTAACCTCCCGAAGTGACCCTTACAAACTGGGCCTTCTTGTCAAGTCTTCGGTAGAGTCCTTAGAGTAAAACCTTCATGCTGGGGCTTCCATTAAACCTCAGGTCTCGGCCTTCCTTTCGGACCTTCCTCTTCAGCCTTACAAGGAAGATCCTTTTAGTGAAGTCTTCATCTTGGGTTTTTGGGCTCTGACCGGCCCAAGGACCCCTCTTGTCTAATTAACCTTCCTATTAGGAGCTTC
>NC_134782.1:39696279-39708779 GCF_046742065.1 Oratosquilla oratoria
ACAATGTGGCACTCTTATCGTGACACTCACCCCATGACACCCCCATGTAGCATCCCTCCAACCCCAAACACCCCTATTGCATAGCATGACCATGTTTCACCCCTTTCATTTGATACTCTCATCATCGTAATAGTATCGTTCATTTCACTGTGCCTATGTGCTCCTCTATTCATTTCCAAGATCATTCTTCACCCATTTGACACCTTCCCACCTACAATAGCACATCATAAGCACAAGAACTGAGTAGAGGTGGCACCTTCTCCCTCCAGCAAGGGCTCTGTGGTACCTCTTCTTGTTTACAATGTGTAAAGAAACTACTATGGGGGGGCTGTATATAGGATGAAGAGCAGAAATTATGTAAGTTAATTTATCAAGAAATTCTTTAACAGAAGTGCTCTTATAGGAAGTGATGAAGAAATATCCCTCAGAATAAAACTAAATATTCGCGGCCAAAAAAAAAATATTACGGTATAAACAATATAAATATATAACTCTTATATGTAGATGTATATATATTATGTAAGTACCTCTTGTATATATATAAAATATATATATATACATATATATATATATATATATATATATATATATTTAATGTGTGTGTGTGTGTGTGTGTGTGTGTGTGTGTGTGTGTGTGTGTGTGTGTGTGTGTGTGTGTGTGTGTGTGTGTGTGTGTGTGTGTATGTGTGTGTGTGTTTTTACTGAAAAGTTCAGTCCCTTTACAAACTGTCTGGATTTAGATACTATCTGTAATATATATGTATACACACACACACACACATAGTGACCTCACAATGTGTCCACCTATCCGATGAGCCACCTGATGCTTTCACCATGCGAACGTCCACGTTTAAAAACTATCTACCCTCGCATTTCAAGACCATTTCAACTGAAGATGAAGACGAAGATCTGCGAAACGGTTTTTTTTCTATCTATTTTGTATTTTCTTTTCTTGTATTTTTTGTGTCTAATATAATAACTACAGGGTGGCCCAAAAGTCTCTTGGGGATTGCAATTTGTGATTATTTCTTCGTTAATTGGTTCCAGCAAGATGGGGCAACTGCTCAATCCGCAAGACAGTACAGTTGCTGAGGTAATGTTTCTGTATCATATTAAAACTTAATGCATGTGTTTGTAACAATGAGGCACTTATCAAAAAATTAAAAAACCCTCAGTGACTTTCGGGCCACCTTGTATTTCTCATGTTTTTTTTTTTTTTTTTTTTTTTTTTTATCCCCCCCAACAAAAACATACTTTTCGGGCGTTAAAGAACTCACAAAAGTTAATTACCAACTTTGTACTCATGTAGGACGACATTTCAGAAGAGTCAATGGGGCTTAATTAAAGTCTGTGTACAAAAGTTTGTATATTATACATTCGTACAAGGACTATTATGTCTTCTCGCCACGGCGAACGCGCGCGCCTCAATCCCACGGATTTCGATGGTTCCATTACACATAATCAACGACGTCCAAATCTACTGACTCTCTCACACTCAGTAGTACAACATCTATGCTCATCAAAGCACTTTGTCAGGTAGTCCTCAGGTAGTGAGGCCTCTTCAGACATCCTGTCCGAGCGTGGGAAGAGGTGGCAAGAGAGACACATGCTGTCGTTTTCAATAGGATATGCCTTAGAGAGAATCTCCTGCCAGGCTTTCCCTTCTAGACACACATACATACACACAATATATATATATATATATATATATATACATATATATTATAGATCAACGCGGCCCGAAGACATTTCTCTTTGATGTCTCTATTTTTGCATAAGGGGACGAGGAGGGAGTGTCGTGTGGATGAAGCGACTGGCCATGCTGTGGATGCGCTGCGTCCTTCTGTATTACTTCTTACCCAGACGGACAGTGGGAGGTGAACAGGGATGACCCTTCATCCAAGAGGAGCTAAGGTTAAGCCAAAAGAAAAACAAATGAGTGACAGATGGAAGTGGCAAGGGTGGGGTTGGGTGCGTGCCTTGCCTGGCTACCTCCCTTATAAGGGGGAAAAAGTCTCTCGGTGTAAATAGATATATATACATACATCATATATATGTATACATATACCAGGATGGTGTTGTTCTTCATTATTTCTGTTCTAGTTAACAAAGTACAATTTTGCTTATTTAGGAGTGTCTTCTCTTTCGCAGATGTCAGATATCATTTCAACTATAACTCTAGTAACACTATAGTTATTACTCTATCATTATGAACTAACTATAGCCAAGAGACATTTATCTTAGGCCGAAGCCATCTCCTTTGCCCTTTGTGTGTGGATAGCCGAGGCATGTGCCAGTCACAAGCGGGCACAGGTCCTCCTCGTGTCGCGAAACAAACCCTCTACCTGCCGTCAGGTGATTTGATTAGGGTCGAGACCCCACGGGGTCCCTCGGGTGAAAGACATCGTGTTAATGTGGGTTGACCCCTTTCAAGTGCCTCACTCCGTTTTCTATGATCCCACCGGTTGCCGATTTATTCTATTCAGTTGAGAGAGACGCCCGCTGTAATTCAGTGTTAATGTTAAAAAGTATCAAAATATCATAGAAAACAAGTTGACTCGACCGGAAGTGAGAGAAAAATCGCTCGCTATTTTGACTGTTTTTTGACCTGCGAATTATGATCATGACAAGAGAGAAAAAAAAAGTCATAATATTCCAAATGTTTTCCTGCATCTTATTTTTGTGCCCCAAGCCAAGTAGGTGTGAGTCGCTCGCGCGCGCGCGCGCGCGCGAGCGGCCGTCATGGCGTAAGTGATGACGCAATTGATTGCGTCATTTCCTGGCTATGCGTGCGTATGCATCTGATCATTTCATAAACAAAAATGTAAAAAATAGACAAATAAACAAAATCATCTTTATAGGACAAAGCCAAACTTTTAACATACTTTTTTTTTTTTTAGTTAACACTCAAATAGTTTTGAACTCGCAAAGGCTTTAAATGGATACAGATCAACCTTCCAAAGGCTGTAGCAAACCAGTGGTTTGGTAAGTTACAGAGCCTGCATCTTCTCCACAGTGGATAGGCCGACGATCCTGCAGTGGGCTCAAAGGATTATAAAAAAAAAAAAAAAAAAAAATCCTAGTCCGAGCAGGTAGGTTTGCATCACCATTACACCCCTGAGCGGATGTTGGGAAACTCCCTCGTGCTTATGCGTGCG
The DNA here is from genome assembly GCF_046742065.1 of Oratosquilla oratoria. Taxonomy (NCBI): domain Eukaryota; kingdom Metazoa; phylum Arthropoda; class Malacostraca; order Stomatopoda; family Squillidae; genus Oratosquilla; species Oratosquilla oratoria. Next base: position 39,699,438 of record NC_134782.1, read on the forward strand.
TTCACCCAGTGTTCAAACTTCCCAAATGTTGATCAAAGAGCAAATATTTTCTTTAATCATTAGATTAAAAATCTAGGGAGAATGTGGCCACTGACGTAATTCCGGAAGTAGGGCAATATAAACAAGTAAATAAATAAATACACAAATAAAATAACATAAATCATTTATAAGATCCGAGACCTTATAGACTATTAATCCACATTATTGAAGAAAATCTCTTACTGATGGTCAATCTAGTTTACATGGTATGCAAACTATACTCAATATACCTTTCTGTAGGATATAATTACTTCATTAAATGGATATTTGTAAACGATGAAAATATCTGGGATTACAGATAGTTCAGAGGTTAAAACGACTTAATGGTTTAGCTTTGATCAAACTAGTCTTTCTCCAAGGCTCAAAGGTTAAATAAGCTTATACGATATAAACAACATTTCTAATTCATGGTCCCTATAATTTCTGCGATATTATCATTCCAAATTCCATTTGTTAATTCTTCGTACAAAGTAAACATTTCCAAAATCATTTCTGCATGGAAGTGTTTTTGAAATTCGCAGGTCTTTTCTCTCTTTTTTTTTTTTTTTTTTAACTGGAATGTGAATTGTTGTGCAATAATTCGGACAAGTTTCGCTCCGTCGGCTATGTTTACAACTTCACGGAACGTTCTGGAATGTCCTACCTCTGTCAACCGACATTTCAAATTTGAATTTCGCACACTCTTGATATAAACATAAATACAGACCCCTAGTCTAGTTCTCTGCCCACAAGCAACACGAAACAATTAACGTGCTTTGCACAGGAACACACGGGTACAGGTAGAAACAGGAGCTGTGAAATACAGGTCATCTCTATCAACAAGTATCTGCCTGGATATTATCCGGCAGCACAGTGGACTGGCAGGCACACACGCTGGAATGTCAACACCACGGTTCAGCTTCCACGGAGTGAGAGTAATCTGTTTAAACTCACCACCCTGTTCCCGCTACTGTCACCTCACTTGTTTGGGAGGGAGGGAAGGGAAAGGGAGAGGGTTGGGAGGGGGAGAGGGGAGGGGGAGAGAGGAGGAGGAGGAGGAGGAGGAGGAGGATGTGTAGGTAGCCCGGGAGAGACCAAGAGCAGAGCGACGGGTAAGGGAGGGGAAGGAGGAGAGTGGGAGGTGGGTGTACCGCCTTCTCCCGATCTGTTCATTCTTGCTGTCGTCTTCGTCACTTCTTGTTTGTTTTGTGGAATTGCTTGGTTTGGGATGAGGCTGTGTGCTGGTGGGAAATAAAAAAGATTCGTCTATTATTTTTTGTTTTCTTTCTGTTTTTAGTCTTCTCTTTATCCGCTTTCTTTCTGGAATGCTTGGAAATTGGTGACGTACCGATAAAAATAGTTTCTGAATATTTCTGTTTAAACTGTTACCATAAGATATATATGTATATATATATATATATATATATATATATATATATATATATATATATAATATAATATACATACACACACACACACACACACACACACACACACACACACACATATATATATATATATATATATATATATATATATATATATATATATATATATATATATATATATATATATATATATATATAATTTTTTCTTCTTTATTTTTTCGTGTCCAGAAGGAAAGTTCACACCATCATACCGACGTTAAATGTCGGTAGAATAGGAATGACCAGCCTAAGCCGCTCGAACACTGTAACAAGAGAATCGGACGAGGGGTTTGCCCAGCTCAAACAGTGGGCGGGAAAATCTGGCGTGTACCGCCTTTGTCATGGGCCTATTGTTGTCCAACCGGGACACTTTCACAACATCTCGTCCGACGCCAGGCTTTCGCCCGTAGGAGCGAACGAAACGCAAAGAGACGCTCCCATGCCAGAGGGTTTAGAACATCTTTATCAGGTTTGAATTTGACGGAGAGAAGAAGGGGGTGGGAAGGCTCGTCGCGCTACCGGTTACTGTGATGCCATCTGAAGGTTTTCACCGTTTCCCTCACCCCCCCCTTCAACGCTCGCAGTCTCCGAAAGTAGACTAGCATTCCGGCGATGTAAACTGGGAATATTGTAACGCGAAAGTTTGTCTAACATGTGGAACAGGCTCCCCCTAATCACAGGCTCCGTCTACGATAAACACTAGACATTTATGCTTACTGGATGAGTGGCTCTACCTATTTTCCCTCACCGGAGTTAAGTCCCTCTTTGTCTAGATGAAGCAGGGCTGTATGCAGCATACCAGATGGGCACACAGACAGGCAGTGGGATAGACAGACAGCAGACAGACGGGGAGGAGAGAAGACCAACATACAGACTGACAGATAGACAGTTTTTTTTTACTCGAACATCTTAGAATGGAGACACGCTTTATATATTTTATTCTGATACAAATCATTTCATTTTCATGAGGAGGAAGGACATTGTTCCGAAGAAAGACTCCAGTTATTTGCCCCGTGTGTTTGGAGATTAAGAACATAGTCGTGGCGACATGCATCAATGATGTATATTCGCTACAGATAAAAGGAGACGAATAAAATCGCTTGGCGGTAGACTGAATAAAAGGGCAAGGACCACCAAGGAAGGAAGGCAGGGTGTCTTTACCAAAAATTTAATAAAAAAAAAAAAATTAATGTAAAAAAAAAGGTGACTTAACGCTTTCGCATAATCAGGTTCACACATGTCGGGGACAAAACTCCTGACCCATCCCACGGCCTTAATCCGTTTATATACTTTATTATGGCTAGCACCAAACGATTTTATTCAGTTTATTTGTTTATTAATACATTTATTATGTATAATTTCATTTATCTAATTATGAAATAAATATAATACATACACTTATTTATGTATTTATTCATTTATTTTTACGTTCATGCCGACCCCGACCACGAAAACGTTCGATTAGTTATCAGAACGAAACCTCCCATGATACGATTCGAATCCTGCGTACGAGTAACGCAACAGTCAATCTTGCTATTGTTAATGTTAGACTGTCTTTTGTTTTCCCTGGCTTGACAGTGATACGTGCAGCTGTCTGGTCACACCAGCCAGCAAGACAGCTAGCGGAATCGACTGATCATAACAACAACATCAAGCCGCTGTGGAGGAAGTACTTCCTGGATTCGTTCTGTTCGCATATACCCTTGCCACTTGTTTTTGAGCTAATGGGAACTCAAAGAAGAATAACAAGTGAAACGAAAATGGATAGCACTATGACTAACAAGAAAAGAAAATTGTGTACTTTATCTCCTCAAACTGCTTCTTCTTCAGCGTTTTCTTGGGATAGTAGAGATGTTTGATATTCCAAAGGACTTCATGCTAACAAATTTTCTCAATGAGATTTATTTGAATATGTGTATGTGTGCACATATGTATGTATGTATGCATGCATGTACGTATGGATGTATCTACGTATGCATGTATGTATATATGTATGTACATGTGTATGTATAGTATGTATACTTTGGTACAAATCCCTGAAAGTGAACGGAGAAAGTCTACGGTGCGAACAACGACTCGTAAACGAGTTGGCATTATCTACTTTGCCTCTCCGGATCTACTTATCTACTCGGGACCATTCCTCATCTACTCGGTGCCAAATTGTAAAAATAATAAAATAAAATAGATAAATAAATAAATTAATAAATAAATAAATAAAACAAATAAGTGCTCGATAAAAAATAAAATAAATTATTCGTCTTGATACTTTTTTATGTTAGAGTAGATTCGCGAGTTTATAATAAACTTCGTCTAAGGTCATGGTAGATTACAGACATTTAAGTGTTTGAAGGTGTGAAGACAAAACAAGGATCTAAACAGACAAAGTGGACAAAAGATGGCGACTCTAGATTATTCTAATTGGAAAAGTTAGAGAGAGAGAGAGAGAGAGAGAGAGAGAGAGAGAGAGAGAGAGAGAGAGAGAGAGAGAGAGATAGAGAGAGAGAGAGGGAGAGAGAGAGAGAGAGAGAGAGAGAGAGAGAGAGAGAGAGAGAGAGAGAGAGAGAGAGAGAGAGAGAGAGAGAGAGAGAGAGAGAGAGAGAGGGAGAGAGAGAAAAATCAAAAGAAGTGTTTTGATGCTATCAAAAAAGAGGATTGCAAAAAACGAATAACTAGATAACTAAGTAAAGAAATAACTAAGCAAATGAATATGACAAAACAACATTATCAATAATAATTATAAACGGAAAATAAAAAAAATAATAGCATAATGATAATATGCCGCATTAAGGTCATCAGGAAATCATGCTTACTGTCTGGAACAATGCGCCCGTGAATAACACAAAATATTCATTTCATTATAATTCATTTACTTCCTCCTTTCAAGCGATATTAGAAAAATACAGAAAAAATCTAGGTAATATATCCACTTCATCTGAAATACAATGCGTTGTAACACTTGATAAATATTCGTTTGAATGTAATTTTAGTGTTTTTTGTTTTATTTTTATACGAGTGCGCAAACAAATACACATGGAACTAGTTTCTCTCTCTCACTCACACACACACACACGCACGCGCGCACACACACACGCACTTTATTTCCGTTTGAGTGTGTGTGTGTGTATGTATGCGCGTGCGTGTGTATGTGTGTGTGTATATATGTGCGTGTGTGTATGTGATATGTGAGTGTACGTGTCTGTGTGTGTGTGTGTGTGTGTGTGTGTGTGTGTGTGTGTGTGTGTGTGTGTGTGTGTGTGTGTGTGCGAGTGTGTATGTATGTGTGTGCGAGTGTGTGTGAATTTGCGTGTATGTGATATGTGAGTGAGTGTGTGTGTGTGTGTGTGTGTGTGTGTGTGTGTGTGTGTGTGTGTGTGTGTGTGTGTGTGTGTGTGTGTGTGTGTGTGTGAGTATAGTGTGTGTGTGAGTGTGTATGTGTGTGTGCGTGTATGTGTGTGTGCGTGTATGTGTGTGTGTGTGTGTGTGTGTGTGTGTGTGTGTGTGTGTGTGTGTGTGTGTGTGCGTGTGTGAATGTGTGTGCGTGTGTGAATGTATGTGTGTGTGAATGTATGTGTGCGTGAGTGTATGTGTGAGTGAACGTGCGTGAGTGAACGTGTGTGTGTGTGTGTGTGTGTGTGTGTGTGTGTGTGTGTGTGTGTGTGTGTGTGTGTGTGTGTGTGTGTGTGTGAATGTATGTGTGAGTGGACGTGTGAGTGAACGTGTGTGTGTGTGTGTGTGTGTGTGTGTGTGTGTGTGTGTGTGTGTGTGTGTGTGTGTGTGTGTGTGTGTGTGTGTGAGTGTGTGTTTACCTAATTGTATTGGCTTCTTTGTGATATATGGAGATGCAGCTGTGCACATGAGGTCCCGTCTATATATATATATATACCAAAATTCGCACTGAATTAATTTATGGTGTCCACCACAATTATTTCTTCTAATACGTATGTGTGTGTTGCGTGTGTGTGTTTTACGTGTGTGTGCCTGTGTGTGTGGGGGGGGAGGGTGTTTGTGTGTGTGCAAGCAAGCGTGACTGCTCACCATGTTAATTTAGTGCATATGAAAAATATATATGTACGTATCTACATCTATATATATATGCATATGTATATGTATATATATATTATATATATATATATATATATATATATATATATACGCATGTATATTGTATGTAAAGCATCATATAAGGGGAAGTAGACGGTAATAGTGTTTATGTATAAATATATAAATGGAAATGAGCGCGCACACACACACACACACACAGAAAAAAGACGGGTACAATGAGGTACCGTCAAAAGGGAAGACGGCATAATAGACAGAATGTATCTAATGACCAGGAAAACACGGAGTGACGGACAATCAGGCAGACAGACAGACGGAACGAGTGTGCAGGGGGGCGGTGGGATGGGTTGGTTCGAAAGCCTAGACTGGGTGATGGATAGACGACTGGACAGACAGATAGACAGAGAGACAGAGGGAGAGACTGAAGAGCGAACGCCTGGAATAACAAAGGACAGACAGGCAGAGAGACAGACTGACGAACGAAAAGACTGGCAGACTTACCACGAACAAAATGAGACGAAGTAATGAACTGAAAACAAATGAATAAGGAAACAAACAAATAAGTAAACAAATAAATTAATTAATAGATGTATATATATATATATTATATATATATATATATATATATTTATATATATATATATATATATATATATATTTATAAAGGCATACGAAATAATAAGGCAAAAGTTGATGTAAATAAGATGAATGAATCAAAGGATTGACGGAAGAGCAGACAAACAAGTAATAAGTAGCGCTTCTATTCTTGAAGGACAAGATCGCCTCTATGCTGTGTGACTCAGCCCCGTAGGGGTGTCACCAAGGTCCCTATAGTACCAAAATCGTCGAAGTTAACACAGTCACAAACCCACACATCGCACCAGAGAAACAGTCGGATTAAAAAATAGGTAAGACAAATAGGTAAATGGGTAAACAAGTACAAAAGTAGGCCAATTTATAAATAAAACAAGAATTATTTTTTTCTACATATTTCGACAAATTGCCCATTTTGTTACATTTTATCCTAATTATCTAATATGTTACATTCCTTATTACTTTGTAGTCCTATTTTATTACTTCTTAATTCTGACCTGATGTAAATTTGGCTGTCGCCAGGTGATTTTATTCAACCATGGGGAAATACTTATTAGTGAAATGCTCACATATGCATATATGAGTATTACTACACAGGATTTTTTATTTTTTATTTATTTACTCACTCATTATTACTGTTACCATTAATAATATTATTATATTATTAATTATCATTATTAATAACCGACCGGGTTAGAGCGTCGCTACTTACGGCGGAGGTCGAGGTCAAGGCAGTTCGAGCCCTACCGCCAGCGAGTTGGACCAAGGGCCTGGTTAATTGAATTCCACGCTACAAAGTCCCCATAAGGGGGACCGTCCTAGCCTCCTTATAGGGGGTGTTCGCGACGTTTAAGCGTAATTAATAATAATAATAATAATAGTAATAATAATAATAATAATAATAATAATAATAATAATAATAATAATAATAATAATAATAATAATAATAATAATAATAATAATAATAACAATAATAATGATAATAATAATTATATTATTATCAGTATTATAACCACTATCAATTTTATTTTCATTGTCATTATTATTATTATTATCAATACTATCACTATCAACATTATTATTATTATTATTATTATTATTATTATTATTATATTTATTATCATCCTCATAATATTTTTTCCATTGACCGCTCGCCATTATTTCGCCCCAAGAGGACATTTTTTTCTCTGTCGATGTTGTTCACTTCTTTCATAAGTGCAAGCAAACCGACATCACCTCTCTCCCTTCTTTCTTCCAATGAAGGGAAGATCCATTTTTCCCAAATATTCCTTATACAGTCTGTCTGCTACATTAGGTACCATTTTGAACGCTCCTCTTTGTATCCTCTCGATCTCACATATATCCTTTACTGTATGGGGACTATACGATTGCTGCATACTATCATCTGGGTCGGATTAGGTCCTACTCTTTGAGAGGTTAGAATGAGCTCTATTAATACTAGATTTTGAATCTTCTTTGTATTTTCTTAATCTTACTTATATCCTTCTACATGGGGACCACACCACTGCTGCATACACTCATCTGGGTCGGATTAAGTCCTACTCTTTGAGAAGTTAGATTGAGTTCTATTAATAATTAGAGGCTGATGGACTTAATGTTCGCAAAACAGTGAGACTGAAAACCTCAACTTGTTCACCAAATTAAGGGAAAACTCCTCAACCAAGATATAACAAATAAAATTGCTTGCAGTCAGACAGAAGGAGACCTCAAAGAACGTTTATCTTGTTGAAGAGACCTAACAGGTCTCATTGAGGGATACTTGAGGCTGAGACTCACTCGGCCTCAGTAAAGAGGCCAAGGACGATTTGAGGCCCAAGGGATGAGCCACAATCTTAAAGTGAGGACGATCAAGATTAAAGGTGTCTCAATGGTAACACTTGAGGCTAAAGAGATTCACTCAGCCTCAAAAAGAAGGAAAAAAAGGCCAGGGACTATTTGAGGTCCAAGTAATGCGCCACAACCTCAAAGTGTGGCTTAATTCTGAAGATGCTACACTAGTTATATTTGAGGCTACACTCAGCCCCAAAAGAGAGGCCGATGTACCGAATTGAGGCCCAAATGATGAACCACAGTCTTAATGTGAGGATACTCAATATTGTGTAGAGTATGTGAGTGCTGTACTGATGACACTTGAGGCTACAGACACTCGCTCAGCCTCAAACGAGAGACCAGGGCCACCGAATTGAGGCCGGGGCGATGGGCCATGCCCCTCGTGAGTGGTGTTAGTGTTGAGTTTCTTAGTGTTGCTTTGTTGAGTGGACCAAAAGCAGTGTTGACACGAGTCACTGAAGATGATGCTGATGAGAGAGAGAGCTGTTGAGGGCGGCCATCTTGAGGGTCCTGAGGAGGGTTGAGGAGGGTTGAGGAGTGCTGGAGAAGTGGTGGGAACGGGGGGGGGGAAAGCGTGCCGAGGGTGGGAAGGGGGGAAGGGGGAGAAGGAAGGGGGAGAGAAGAGGAGGGGAGAGGGGGAGAGGGGGAAGAGAGGAGAGGGGGAAGAGAGGAGAGGGGGAAGAGAGGAGAGGGGGAAGAGAGGAGAGGGGGAAGAGGGAGGAGAGGGGGAATTGGGATGGAGAGAGGGGGAGAGGGGGAAGGGGGATGGAGAGGGGAGAGGGGAGGGGGATCAAATTACTTGCTAACCTCTTCATATAATGCTAGACGAAAGGATTGATACCTTATTTTGCTCCAAGGTTACCTATAAGATGAATAGTAGAGTCTAGGGTTAGTCAAATTACAATAATAAATAAATAGATAAATAAATACAAAAATAAATAAATAAATGGCGTGCATTAGTCCATTAAGTAGGAGGAGGCGGCGGCGGGGTTTTCTGTAACGCTACGGAAGTGTGTCTGAACCTAAATACAATATATATATATATATATATATATATATATATATATATATATATATATATATATATATATATGATGTAAAAGAGATCATTACAGTAATGTGGGTGTTTATTTACACATTTAATTTTTTTATGTATGCCTACATACATACATACACACACACGTGTAAATGTGGGGGGGGGGTGAACATGCCTCTGTGTGTGTGTGTGTGTGTGTGTGTGTGTGTGTGTGTGTGTGTGTGTGTGTGTGTGTGTGTGTGTGTGTGTGTGTGCGCGTGCGTGCATGCATATGTGAATATGTGCGTGTATTTTATTTGAGCATATACAGAAGATCAAGTGTATGTAAGTACACAAGCTCGTTTATGTATTACCCAT
>NC_134782.1:39716279-39721279 GCF_046742065.1 Oratosquilla oratoria
GAGGGGAGAAGGAAAGGGGGATGGAAGGGGAGCGGGAAGGGGGAGGGAGAGGGGAGGGGAGGCAGAAAGAGGAGGGAGGGAAGGGGTTGGGAGAGGGGAGAGGGACGGGGAAGGGAAGAATAGAAAGAGGAAAGGGGAAGGGAAAGGAAGGGAGAGAAGAGAGGGAGAGAGAGGGGGATGGGGAAGGGAGGGAAGGGAAAGGGTGGGAGAGAGATAGAGGGAGAGGGAGGGGCTGGAGAAGGGAGGGGGGGAAAGGGAGGGGGAGACAGAGGGGGAGAGGGAGGAGGAGGGAGAGATAAGGGAGTGGGAAGGAGAAGGGGAGAGAGGGAAAGGGGAGAGGGGAGAGGGGGGAAGGGGGAAATACATGGAGTTACATGGACAAACGAACAGCAACAGACCTATTGGTCCTTACATGGGAAGGGGGAAGGGAGAGAGGAAGGGGGAAGGGGGGAAAGGGAAGTGGGAGGAGGACTGGGGAGAGAGCTGGGGAAGTCTGGTTGCCTCTGGAGTGACCATGTGGGAGTTTGTGGGTGAGATTGGGGAAGGAGGGAGGGGGAGATGGGGAGGGGGAGAGGGGGAAGGGAGGGAGGGGGAGATGGGGAGGGAGAGGGGGGAAGGGAGGGGGAGGGGTAGGGACCTGGGGGAATATAGTTGCCTGTAGAGCCGAAAAGAAGGGTGTGTGTGTGACCACGTGGGAGTTCGTGGGTGAGATGGGGGAGGATAGGTGGGTGGGTGGAGTATAAAAAGTGTATTTGTGTAATTACACACTACAATTACGATCGATTAACCAGCGCATGCTTTACTTTGTATAGATATAATGATTCTTTAATAAATTTTTATACATTTTATACATTCATTAGTAGTCAGATCTTAGAATAATACTACAATAAAATGTAAAGTGATAAAATCATTATTATCATATATATATATTTTTCGTTTGAGTGTTGTGGACAGATGAGTACTGAATGCAGACTTGTGTATGTCTGTATTCACCTAAAGCTCTTTACCTAGTTATAATATACAGGATATAAGCTATACTCGTGGAGTCCCGTCTCTCTGTTTCTTTGGCTGCTATTTCTTCTTCTGTTTTGTCCCACGAATGAAAATGGGAAAACAATATTTCTTAATGTTTTTCCAATAATTTTGTCTTTTTTTTTATTCATTCTATATCCTCTACCGTATTCTAATTTTTGTGTGTGTGCGTGTGTACGTGTATATATGTTATTACATATATACATGCACCATACATGTATACATAATTTCACAACGAATTCCACATACTTTTCCAAATACTTCATCTCCCTTCAATCCCAATTTCGTAAATGTAAACCTCATGCTTTAAATCATAAACTTCCTAAAGAGACCCACAGGTGTACATATACTTACACACACCTGTGTACACACGTGTACACACACACGCACATACCTCTTTATATATAATACACAGAATCTGAAGCTTCATATTCGAACATGGATTTTTCCCTTCAAGACGATAGAAGATGAAGATTTTTCCCTTCCCTTCGCCTTCCCCTCCCCCCCCTCCCCGTCCCCCTCCTCGTCCACCAGGTAAACAGCTGTTTTTTCCAGACGCCACAATAAAAATCCAAAACGCGCAAAAAGGCAGAAAATAAGTTGTGGTATTTGTGAAGCTGTTTCATTATCCCTTTAATCTTGCACAACCGAGACCGAAAATCATGTCGCGGTTTGCCAGAAGCGTTCGCTCGGACGCGGGGTTTCTTCAAGCCGCTTGAACGAAGCATTCTGCAACGGGTGACGAGACTTTTTGAGGCGACTGTACTCTGGGGACAAAGCCACCTGGAAGCCCCCACAGCCCTCGCGTCATTTGTTCCATCCGTGTTAACGTCACTCACCCAACCACCCGTAGCAGCCTCCACCCGCCTCCAGCTCCCCCCCCCCCGCCCTCCACCACCATTATCTCGTAATTCCTTCACTCCCATGGCCCTCCTCCTGTTGAATAAAATCACCTGACGATAAAAGCTTGTTATGGGTGCCGATATACAGTATATGTATATATATATATATATATATATATATATATATATGTATATGTATATATATATATATATACATATATATATATATATATATATATATATATATACATATATATATATATTTATATATATATATATATATATATATACAGTATATAAGTGAATTTAGTAACCAGGTTCTCTTCAATGCATTTCTTATTAAATAACACAGCAAATTGGACATAAGTTATTATTAGTTATCTTCTTATTGAGACTTTCTATTCATCTAATAACTTTTCTCTCTGAAGGAGGGAGAGGGTATACAATACTTCCAAACAATTCCATGGTTGGGTATGAAAACTAACATTCTACAACGTTTCGCCTGTGCCTTAGGCATCTTCTGGTATTTTATTCAGACAAGCTACATACTAATATGCTACAAAGATTGATACACTGGGAGAGATCTAGGATCTGTGAGAGCTCATCCTTGCCAGTGGCACATAGTTCTCTGATCATCACTGCCTCCATGCATTTTAGTTTTGTTTTATTACTATTCAGGCAATTATCATTGTATTCTTATTTAGGTGTTCTTTTGATATGGTGTTTTTGTGAGATTTTGTCATGTGAGATTTTATCGTCCCGCTCTGCATGTGGTACGTGAGTCTTTGTGAAAGTGTTTGTGTTGTGTACCCGACATACTCATCTGTACGGGTATATTTGTACACAACATTGCTCTGTTTTAATTTATCCTTTTGTGAGGCCAAATTGTTCTTTATGACTAAGGAGGATGTTCTGGGGTTCCTGTAACAAATGATTAAATTAATCCTATCCCCTTTTTTTTGTAGGTTTACAATTCTTTTTTAATTATTTCTTTCAAAACCTTTTCATCTTTTCTATAAGCTGAAGACATTGTGTTATACATGTAATTTTAACAAAGACGGTGCACCACTAATTAACATACAACAAAATATGTGCGGGACCCTAGAGTTGTATGGGTCACGAGTAGCGGGCTGGCAAAGATGAAGTGTCATAGTCCCTTGATCTCTCCCAGTGTATCTATCTTTGTAGCATATTAGTATGTAGCTTGTCTGAATAAAATACCAGAAGATGGCTAAAGCATAGGCGAAACGTCGTAAAATGTTAAGTTTTCAAGCCCAATCATGGAATCGTTTGGAAGTATTGTATACCCTCCCCCTCCTTCAGAGAGAAAAGTTATTAGAAGAATAGAAAGTCTCAATAAGAAGATAACTAATGCCTAATTTCCTGTTATCTAATAACAAATGCACACACACATACACACACACACACACACACACACACACACACACATATATATATATATATATATATATATATATATGTATATATATATATTTACCTCTCCATGCTAGAGAGATCTTTAGAAGATTTGAAACTCTTCATCGGAAACTCATCAGAGCTCAATTTGCTGTTGCATACAATTCAATTTGCCTTAAAGAAAATATTTTGCCGCGTTACTCCAATATATATATACATATATACATATATTATCAACCTAGGACCCATTCAGTGTTGTACATATATATATGTATATAATATATACATGTATATATATATAATATATATATATATATATATATATATATATATATATATTACTCTTGTCTTTTCTTCAGCCGACGGCCGTGCTATGGAATATTAGAATGACGGAGTTAATATATAGCCATGCTACCGTGACATTCCACCACCTGGCGTCACATCGTAACACATACGCACGTCATCACGACTTGTCAGCCCATGACGCTATCCTCTACGTTCACATATTCTTCAACGAGTCACGGAACCATTCTCCACGTGTGTCATCCCCCGTCACGTGACGTCACACATGACACCGTGACCCAATGCCTTCTGACATATCACGCCAAAGTTCCTGACACACGTCACAATGAGATGACACTACGTAATACCTCGTTACCATTACCATACAATAGTATTACCATCCCAACCCATTACCCAATTACGCTCCATAGATGTGCATTACCATAACCAGACTCCACATAATTCCATCCTCCATCTCCTCATTGTGTACATGTTACTCCTGTCACAATTTCACTCATTCCGACACTATGGGAGGGAGCGGAGGGATCGGGAGGGAGGGAAGAAGGGAGGGAAGAAGTGCATCTAGTTGCCATGGCAACCAGATGCGTTACCTTGGAAGCTTTTCTATAAACAGAATATCCGTAACTAAATGTTTCTCTCTCTATTAATAGTTCTCCTCACTGAGTTCTCAATTTGACGATAGACAGAATAGAATTAACCATGTTTGCCGTCGTTTCGGAGGGGAAGGGGGAGGGGGGATGTGGAGGGGAAGGGGAATGGGTAGATAGGGGGATGGGGGGAAGAGGGGGGATGGGAGATGTTTGGACAAGGGATTGGGGGATGAGGGGAAGGGGGATGGGGGAATGGGGGGATGAGGGAAGGGGAAATGGGGGAAGGGGAGGATATCAAACCAATTTCTCCCCCCTCATCCCCCCATCTTTGCTAGGGTGACGCCCTGTACATAGTCTATTCTAGCTAATGCCAGACGATTTTATTCATTTGGGGGGAGAGGGTTTCATGCTGAATGCTGTACTTCATGCTAACATGCTTAATACGAAGGTCTCATTTCACCTGAATGAAATCGGCAGGTATATGGGCTAGTCCAACCTCTCTATAGTAAACTTGAAATAGTGTTAATAGTCGCACACTTTATATATTATGTTATTTCTGACCTAAAGCGATTTTTCCCCTGAAGTAAAGGATGGGGGGGGGGGGTAGGGAGGGGAGCGTGGTGAAAGGTCTGAAACCTACCGCTCCCTCCAAACCTCTTCCCCCTCCAAATCTCCTCCTCCTCCTCCAAATCTCCTCCAACGCCCCTTCTACCTCTTCAAGAATCTTCTCCCCCCTTTATCCTCCTCAACTACAAACCCCTCAAATCACAACCTTGCCTTCCTCCTCCTCCTCCTCCTCCTCCTCCTCCAACTCCCT
>NC_134782.1:39723779-39726279 GCF_046742065.1 Oratosquilla oratoria
TATATGTATATATATATATATATATGTATATATATATATATATATATATATAAAAGCGTGAAATTCTCCCATTACTCCTCGTCTGCTTCTTCCACCTTCACTCATATATATATATATATATATATATATATATATATATATATATATATATATATATATATATATATACGCATACACAGAAAATTACTTAAGGAAAAAATAATATAGCCCTTATCTTACAGATGTTTCTCTGCAGGTTGTATGTATGTACGTGCGTATGTGTTTACTAATGAGAGGTTAGATAAAGTACCTGACTGCGATCCGATTTTCAGAGGGGATGAAGAAAATAGCCTAACTAATATCAGTATTAGTAAAGAAGAAGTTATCAAGCAGATTGACAGACTTAAAGCTACAAAATCTCCGGGTCCGGACGAAATTTTTCCAAGAATGCTTAAAGAGTGTAAATTTGAAATCTGCGACCAGTTAACTGAAATATTCAATAAATCGGTAGACACTGGTTCTGTTCCAACTGCTTGGAGGCAGGCAAACGTTGTTCCTGTTTTTAAGAAGGGAGATAGATCGACCATATGCAACTACAGGCCAATCAGTTTGACATCGGTTATAGGAAAAATGCTTGAATCAATAATAGTAAATAGACTCAGAGAACACATTGAAGGGCATAATTTAATTCGTGATTCACAGCATGGTTTCTCCAAAGGTAAGTCATGCGTGACTAATCTTCTATCCTTTTACACTAAGGTATATAAGGCGTCAGACAACAATGAAAATTACGATGTTATTTACCTTGACTTTAGCAAAGCGTTCGACAAAGTGCCACACCAGAGACTACTAAATAAAATCAAAGCCCATGGCATAGGAGGAAAAGTGTTAGAATGGATTAGAGCTTGGATTAGTAACAGAAAACAGCGGGTCACCATAAATGGAATAAAATCTAGGTGGGGCAATGTTACTAGCGGGGTCCCCCAGGGCTCGGTTTTGGGTCCCTTATTGTTCATTATGTATATAAACGACTTAGACGATGGGTTGAATAGTGATGTTAGTAAGTTTGCGGACGACACTAAAATAGGACGCCTAATTAGGTCAGGAGAAGACGCCCAGATTCTGCAGGATGATCTTAATAAACTGTTAACATGGTCGGTGAAATGGCAAATGAACTTCAATATCTCTAAGTGTAGCGTGTTAAACGTAGGGCTACACAACCCCGAAAATAGATACAACTTAGATGGCACGTTCTTAGAAAAATCTGAGTGCGAGAGGGACTTGGGAGTTCTGGTGAGTCCGGACCTTAAAACCAGGAAGCAGTGCATTAGCGCCAGAAATAAAGCAAACAGAGCATTAGGCTTCATTGCTAGGACGGTAACAAATAGAAGTGCAGAGGTAATTATTAAACTCTATCTAGCGATAGTTAGACCCATCCTTGACTATGCGGTACAGTTTTGGTCTCCGTCCTACAAAATGGACATAAATTCACTAGAATCAGTACAGAGAAGAATGACCAAAATGATACAAGGACTCGGAAATTTGCCTTACGAAGAGAGGCTTAGGCACCTAAACTTACACTCTCTGGAAAGACGCAGAGTGCGGGGTGATCTAATAGAAGTGTTCAAGTGGATCAAAGGCTATAACAAGGGTGATGCAAACAAGGTCATCATAATAAAACAACAGGGCAGGACTCGCAGTAATGGGTATAAACTGGACAAATTTAGATTTAAGAAGGAAATAGGCAAGAATTGGTTTACAAATAGGGTGGTCGATGAATGGAATAAACTTAGTAACCACGTAGTAAGCGCTGAAACTATCAGTTGTTTTAAAAAACGATTAGACAACTTTATGGATGGGACGACAGGTGGTGATGGATACGGAGCTGCCTAGTGTAGGCCTTATGGTCTTTTGCAGTCTCCTTTATTTCTTATGTTCTTATGTTCTTATGTATGTATGTGTGTGAGTATATATATATCCAGGCAAATTAAATGTGCTAATACATTCCTAAAATAAATTGTGAATCCTGAATTCTATAAAACTAAAATAAGATAAAATAAAATAAGGTGATCCGTATAATGCGAACACTTTGGTCATGCATGTAGAGGCCCCGAGGGGTTGACACTTGATCCCCACACCCGGAAGTGGGGAGAGGGGAGTGGGGAGAATGAGAGTGACACTTGGATGGGGGGATTTGGGGGGTTCAATAAATGTGATTCCTGGACGGGGTGGAGGGGGATGGTGGGGGGAAATGAGAATGACACTTGTATTGGGGGGGGAGGGGGAGGGGGATAACGGAATGGCTGCTGGGGGTGGGGGGCTATTTCGTGTAAGGCTATACACTGATCTATTAGGCTTTCATTTACCTTATTTAAGATTAGGTTGGTTTAAGTTAGACTAAACTAAGGTTAGGTTAGACTAGACTAGACTAGGTTGGGTTAGGTTAGGCTGGGCTAGGTTAGGCTAGACTAGACTAGGTTGGGTTAGGTTAGGCTGGGCTTGGTTATGCTAGTCTAGACTA
>NC_134782.1:39736279-39738779 GCF_046742065.1 Oratosquilla oratoria
GCTTATGGGAGGATCTTGATTGAGAGGATTAGGAGAGGAACAGAGGGAGTAATTGGTGAGGAACAGTGTGGATTTAGGACGGGTAGAGGTTGTGTAGATCAGATCTTTGTGGTAAGACAAATATGTGAGAAAGCTATAGGAAAGGGGAAGGATGTTTTTTGGGCTTTTATGGATCTGGAAAAGGCTTACGATAGGGTAGACAGAAAGGCACTGTGGGAGGTTATGCAGATATATGGGATAGGAGGAAAGCTTCTAGGAGCTGTCAAGAGTTTTTATGAGAGTAATAGAGCTTGTGTCAGGATTAGAAATAGAGAGAGTGAGTGGTTCGAGGTAAAGGTGGGACTTCGTCAAGGATGCGTTATGTCGCCCTGGCTGTTCAACTTATACATGGATGGGGTAGTGCGAGAGGTAAATGCAAGGATAGTGGGTCAGGGATTGGAGATGGTTAAAGAAAATGGAGAAAAGTGGGAGTTGAGCCAGCTGTTGTTTGCAGACGACACTGCGCTTGTGGCAGGATCGGAGGAGAGACTGAGGAAGTTGGTGACAGAGTTTGGGAGAGTATGTGATAGAAGAAAGCTAAAGATAAATGTGGGTAAAAGTAAGGTGATGAGATGTACAAGGGGTGAAAGTGGCAGTAGACTGGAAGTGAGCATTAAGGAAGAGCGACTGGAGGAAGTGGATAGTTTTAGATACTTGGGTGCAAATGTGGCAGGAAAAGGTGGAGTGAAGGTGGAGGTAGAATGTAGATTGAGAGAAGCGAGTAAATGCCTTGGTGGATTAAAGAGTGTAATGAGGAATAGACATTTGGGAATGGATGCTAAGAGGAGACTGTATGAAGGAGTGATTGTGCCAACAGCACTGTATGGAGCAGAAACATGGAACATAAGAGAAGAAGAGAGAAGGAGTTTGAATGTGTTTGAGATGAGGAGGTGAGGAGAAGAACGGGGGTGGAAAGGGAGTTGGGAGATAGGGTTGATGAAAGAGTATTAGGATGGTTTGGACACATGGAAAGAATGAGTGAAGAAAGACTAGTAAAAGAGGTATGGAAGGCAGATGTGGAGAGAGTGAACATGAGGGGACGCCCTAGGATGAGGTGGATGGATGGGATGAAGGGGGCTTTGGGGAAGAGGGGAATGTCTGTTGAGGAAGGACGGGAGAGGACAGAAGACGGGTGAATGGAGAATGGTTGTATATGGATGATGTTGTGATGCATGAGGTGGAATGGGCGGGGGGATGGAGAGTGAGGTAGTATGTGTGAGCAAAATTTGACGCAGCCCGAAGGGATTTCTCCCCGTCTTCTCCTTTTATGCATGGGGGGACGGAGAGGGGGGTCGCCGATTTAATGAAGTGGCCTTGCTGTGGATGTGCTGTGTCTTGCGACACTGCTTCTGACCCAGGGCAGTGGACAAGGTGCAGGGATGACCCGTCATCCAGGAGGTGCTAAGATAAGAGGGAGGGTGGAGGGGTGTGGAGTGTATTCAGGGATGGAATGGGTGGGAATTATTTTATGCCTTTTCCTTTTTGGCTACCTCCCTTGTAAGGGGGAAAAAGCCTTGGTATATGTATGTATATATATATATATATATATATATATATATATATATATATATGTCTGTAAATATGTATATATATACTGTATATATATATGTATATATATATATATATGCACAATACAGTATGATAAGTCTTCTGTCTTTATCAGCAAAGGGATTAGTGAACGAGTCTGTTGTTGTCGATGCTTTTTCGTCTCTTCATCTCTCCCTCCCTCCCTCTCTCTCTCTCCCTCTCTCTCTCTCTCTCTGTCTTTTCTTGTCTTCATCTTTCTGTGTCTCGATCTAGGTTTGAGCTAATGGGACTTGGACGGCAGCGTCTTAGAAGTGTTTTGGTTGTCCGCCGAACGGGTTCCTGGAACTGCCGAGGAGGAGGAGGAGGAGGAGGAGGTTAATAGGAGGTGGGAGAAGACGCAAGGGAAAGGGAGGTAAACTCTAGGGTGAAGCGGTGACCCCTCCTACTTCAAAAAAGGGGATTTTTTTTTGTACCCCAGCTTGGTTGGGAGGTCCCTTCCAATTTGTCAAAATATTTATTATGTACAAAAAAAAAAAAAAAAAAAAAAAAAAAAAAAAAAAAAAAAAAAAAAAAAAAAAAAAAAAAAAAAAAAAAAAAAAAGAGCGGATGGTATAGTGAGTAGTTGGTGTACTGAGCAGATGGTGAGGCGGAATCATGGCGTTGTGAGCAGACAGAGCAGTGAGCAGATGGCGCAGTGACCAGATGGTGTAGAGAACAGGTGAGGCGGTAAATTGGTTGTCCAGTGAGCAGATGGTACATTGAGCAGAATGAGCAGTGAGCAAATGGTAGCGTGAGTAGGTGAGGCAGTAAATTGGTGGTGCGGTGAGCAGTTGGTACAGTGAGCAGATGGTTGAGATGCCAAAAAAAAGCAATGAAAATGTAATAATTTTCAGGTGGTTCAGTGCGCAGGTGGTGAGAGTAGCAGGTGGCACCA
>NC_134782.1:39758779-39761279 GCF_046742065.1 Oratosquilla oratoria
AAGTAAGGAAGGAGGGAAGGAGGGGGGGACAGGAGGAGGGAGGGAGGGAAGGAGGGAGTGAGGGAGGGAGAGAAGGAGACAGGGAGGGAAGGGGGAAGTGACGGAAGGAGGGATCGAAAGTGGGAAGGAAGGAAGGGAGGGAAGGAGGAAGGAAAGAAGGGAGAGAAGGAGGGAGGAAGGAAGGGAGGGAAGGAAGGAGGAAGGAAGGGAGGGAAGGAGGGAGGAAGGAAGAGAGAGAGGGAGGAGGGAAGGAGGGAGGAAGGAAGGGAGGGAGGGAGGAGGGAAGGAGGGAGGAAGGAAGGGAGGGAGGGAGGAAGGAAGGAAGGGAGGGAAGGAGGGAGGAAGGAAGGGAGGAGGAATAGAGGAGGAAGAAAACGGGGATGGGGAGGAGATAGGGAAAAATGGAGAGAGGGAGGGAAGGAGGGAGAGAGGGAGGGAGGGAGGAAAGGGGGAGGGAGGGAAGGAGGGAGGAAAGGAGGGAGGGAGGGGAGGAGGGAGAGATGGAGGGAGGGAGAGAGGGAGGGAGGGAGAGAAGG
Source organism: Oratosquilla oratoria (assembly GCF_046742065.1). NCBI lineage: Eukaryota > Metazoa > Arthropoda > Malacostraca > Stomatopoda > Squillidae > Oratosquilla > Oratosquilla oratoria. The sequence continues at coordinate 39,759,316 of NC_134782.1, forward strand.
AGGGAGGGAGAGGTGGGAGGAGGGAAGGAGGGAGACAGAAGGAAAGAGGAAGAGAGGCGGTAGGTGGGTGAAGGGATGGGAAAATGGAACAGAGAAAGATGTACAAAGAACAAGAATGGAGGAAGAGAAGGAGGAACAGGGGGAAAGAGGAGGACTAAGAAAAGGAGGAGGAGGAGAAAGAAAAGGAGGAGTAGAAGAAGGAAAAATCGAAGGAAGAGTAAAAGAAAGATGATGATAATGAGGAGGAGAAGGAAGAGGAGCGGGAGGAAGAGAGGATGAGGAGGAGGAAGAGGAGGAGGAGAAGGAGAGGGAGGAAGAGGAGAAGGAGGAGGAGCAGAAGCAGGAGCAGGTGGAGGAACAGGAGGAGAAGGAGAAGGAAGAGGAGAAGGAGGAGGAGCGGGAGGAACAGGAGGAAGAGGAGGAGCAGGAGGAGGAGGAGCAGGAGGGGAAAGAGGAGAAGGAGGAAGAAAAAGAGGAGGGGAAGGAGGAGGAGGGGAAGGAGGAGGAGGAGAAAGGAGAGGAGGAGGAGGAAGAACGTGAGGAAGAGGAGGAGGACCGGGAGGAAGGTGGAGGAAGAGCATGTAAAGGAGGAAGAGGAGGAGGACCGGAAGGAAGAGGAGCAGGAGTAGGTGAAAGAGGAAGAGGATGAAGATGAGGAGAAGGAGGAGGAGGAGGAAGAAGAGGAGGAGGAGAAGAAGAAGGAGGAGGAGGAGAAGGAGAAGGGTTACACGAACTAGAGCATAATCCTAATCTTCATTCACGTCGACATAGTAAGTGGAAACGGGATTAAGTAACTGTATTGATCATTACATGAATGGGTTAGTGGCTTCCACCAATATCGATGAAGTACAGATTACATATGCTACGCGAGCTGATGTCGGGGAGATAAGGATGCACTTGTAACACAACTCTTTTTAAGATATACCGTGTGAGAGCTGCACCATTATATATATATATATATATATATATATATATGTATATATAATATATATATATATATATTTATATATTACATATACATATATAGACGGAATATCCCACTATCGGAGAAAAGAAAGATATTTGAAGATATGTATAAAGTGATCATTAACTGTGATCCTCTTCAGCGTGGTTATACATAGGGTGAGTTAACTTAAGTATACTAAGGGGAGATACATAAAGGGGACAAGGGAGAAGTAATCATACTAGTGCGTAGTGTGTTTGAGCCCAAGTTGTGATAATCCCAAGGTCAATATATATATGTATATATATATATATATATATATATATATATATATATACATATATATATATATATGTATATGTTGGTGGGTGTGTGTGTATGTATGTACAGTATGTATGTATGTATTTGGAATTACTGATGCTTGACCGCTGAAGTGTGCATAGCCTTGCCCCTGATGGAATGTGTCCCTGACGATATTGAAGCTTGTGGTTGTTGCGTGGGAACGTGCAGACAGATCAAGGTCTTAGTGTCATGTGGATGCCAACTCATAATCCTTTCAGGACGGACCCTTGGCTGAATAAAATCCTCTGGCGTTGGTCAGAATAAACGTTGTCTGGTGAGGGAGGTCATGTGATGGGGGTCCTTCAAGTGTCCTTATGAGGTCCTTATGAGGTCCTTCTGGTGTCATTATCAGGTCATTATTAGGTTCTTGTGGGGTTTTTATGGTGTCCTTCTGGGGTCCTTATTGGGTCCTTCTGGGGTCCTTCTGGGGTTCTTATGGAATCCTTAAGGGGTCCTTCTGGGGTCATTATGGAATCCTTAAGGGGTCCTTCTGGGGTCCTTATGAGATCATTATGGGGTCCTTCTGGGGTCCTTATGGAATCCTTATGCTGTCCTTCTGGGGTCCTTCTGGTGTCCTTCTGGGGTCCTTATTGGGTCCTTCTGGGGTCCTTCTGGGGTTCTTATAGAATCCTTAAGGGGTCCTTATGGAATTCTTATGGGGTCCTTCTGGGGTCTTTAT
>NC_134782.1:39766279-39771279 GCF_046742065.1 Oratosquilla oratoria
AAGAAGAAGAAGAAAAAGAAAAAGAAGAAGAAGAAGAAGAAAATAAAAAGAAAAAGAAGAAGAAGAAGAAGAAGAAGAGGAAGAAGAAGAAGAAGAAGAAGAAGAAGAAGAAGAAAAATAAGAAAAAGAAGAAGAAAAAGAAGAAGAAGAAGAGGAAGAAGAAGAAGAAGAAGAAGAAGAAGAAGAGGAAGAAGAAGAAGAAGAAAAAGAAGAAGAGGAAGACGACGAAGAAGAAGAAGAGGAAGAGGAAGAAGAAGAAGAAGAAGAAGAAAAAGAAGAAGAAAATAGGAAAAAGAAAACAATAAAAAAGTTGGAGAATTTGTTGGGGATGAGGGGGAGGAGGGAGAGATGGATGGGGCAGATGGGGATGGAGTGGAGGGGTAGGTGGAGAGGGGGAGGGGGGAGAGGGGGAGAGGGGGAGAGGGGGAGGGAGAGATGAATGGGAAGGGGGATAGTGGGAGAGGGAGAGGAAGGGGGAAAAGAAGAAAGTGAAAAGGGGGAAGGAAGAGTAGGGTATTATTGGAGAGGTATGATAGTGTTGAAGAAGTAATGATGGAGAAGAAAGAATGAAGGAGAGAAAGATTAAGAGTATAAAGAAAAGGCAAGATAACCCTTTCACTGAGAGAGAGAGAGAGAGAGAGAGAGAGAGAGAGAGAGAGAGAGAGAGAGAGAGAGAGAGAGAGAGAGAGAGAGAGAGAGAGAGAGAGAGAGAGAGAGAGAGAGAGAGAGAGAGAGAGAGAGAGAGACAGAGAGGTGTCTTATCTATGGTACTGACAAATGTCCTAGGAATGGGATAGAAGAGCTGGTAATTTGTTGGAGACAAAATAAAGGACGGCTGGATAAAGGCGTCATCAGTAAAGAAAAAATGAAATAAAATAAAAGTGCATACATACACACATACATTCCTACAGACATTTATACACATACATGCCAACAGACAGAATTAAACAGACACCAAGAGAAATAGTTTGATTTATTAAACAAGCAATTGATACAATTAAAAAGTTTATAAATGGTCACAAAGTGTATAACTAATACTTGGTTGACATCCCCTTTGCCTTTTTCAATGCAAGGACCCTTCTAGGCATGTTAGTGATTAGTTCACGAATATCATCTTGAGGGATTTCTCACCATGTTTCCCATAGTAATCCTAAGAGTTCGGGCTTTGAAGATGGCTTCCTGTTTTTTGTTTTTTTTGTTTTTTCAAAGTCGTCGGTCTAATATGCCCCAGAGGTGTTCAATAGGGTTCATATCCGGGGACTGACTTGGCCATGGAAGTTTCCTTATCCTATTTTGGCTCAACTAATTTTATGTTGCTTGAGCAGTGTGACAAGGAGCTCCATCTTCCATAAACAGGAAGACATTTTTACTTATTCTACCACTGGAGAATATTGGAATGAGTCCTTCCATTAATATAGAAACATATTTGCCTGAATTCATGTTTCCTTGACACTCTCCAAGGTCTGATCGACCATCACTCCAAATTGCACCCCACACCATTATTGATATGCCCCCATGTTTCACTGTTGAGGTCAAACTCTTGACTACAGGGTCTCCAGACCCACTCTTCCACTGTCAGAAAATAATGCGAATCGTGACTTATCAGAGAAAAATGACAGTGTTCCAAAAGGTCACAGTTCTTTCCACCATCTCAACAGCCCAATCTTTTCTGCGCTTGATATTGGCTGGACGAAGGAGTGGTTTCCTTCTTGCAGCTCTGCCATAGTAACACAGCTTGTGGAGATACCTGACAGCTGTTCTGTGATTGACATCAGCTTGTGCTGCTATGTCAGAGGCCTTGCAACGTGGATCCTCTTCGATATTTCTTTTGACAAGACGCAAGGTTCTTTCTGAGGGCCCGGGACGACCTCAATGAGGTTTTGTGCCCTTCTTGCCCTCTCTGGTGAATTGTACGATCACTCTATTAACAATAGAAAGGGATATTAACAGATTTTCAGATATTCTGCGTTGACCCACAATACGACCTCGCTGAAATTCAGATAGGTGTACTGCTCCTTTGGTACGTGGCATGCTTTATTAATCTTGTATGTAATCTGAAACATAAATCTAGATATATATAACATATTATGTAAATTTAAATAACATTAAACATTAAATAAGAGCAGAAATGCATTTTCTTTGTGTTTATTCAATTCTGTCATGTCTGTGTTCATACATATATACGTGCCTACAGACATACATACACACATACATGCCTACAGACATACATACTTACATATATACATACACACATACAGACATACATACATACATACTTACACACATACATATTTACGCATATACATACATACATACATACATACATACATACATACATACATACATACATACATACTTACATACATACATACATACATACATACACATATACATACACATACATACACATATACAGACATCCACATACATACACATACATACATACGCACATACACGTACACACACAAAGAGGTGACGAATGTCAAAACCTTTTTTCCGCCCCCAGCGGGGAGTGGGGGGAGGGAGGGATGGGGTGGAAATCTGATTATCTGAAAAGAGCTTGTTTACCCCTCCCCCCTTCCCCCCTTTCCCCCTCCGCTGGGGGCTAAACTAAAATCGAGGTATCAATCATACATATGGGGGGAGGAGGAGGGGGAGGAGAGAGTGGGAGAGGGGGAGAGGGAGAGAGTTAGTGGGAAGATGGGGAGGGGGCAGTGGAATAGGTAAATAGGAAAGAGGGGGAACGAGAGAGGTGGTAGGGGAAAGGAGGGAGGGGGAGATGTGGAGGGGAAAGGGGGAGAGGGGGAAAGTGGGAGGGGGAGGGGGAAGGGGGAAGATTGTGGCTTTGGAAGATTTGGTCAACCAGCGGGAGTGACGGCTTCGGCCGTAGGTACTCAGCGTCTCCGGGCGTATGCTCTTCTTCTTAGGGCTATTACTAGAATATTCCATTCAGGTTCTAGACAGAACAAAAATATTTCTAGATATCAAAAATGGGGATTTTATTATATATAAGGGAAAACAAATGACTGTGAGGCCCTGTTCACACTAGCGGTTTCAACCGCAGCGGTTCAAGCTGCGGAGGTTCATTTACAGTGTATGTCAATGGAGGTTTTCACACACTACCGCACGCTATTTCCTTGACTATGCGGTACCGCCGCGGTTTCTGTGCGGCTCAAAACACTAGTGGGAACTGGGCCTTAGGCTTATTTAGAGGCTTCATATATCCATGTAGCTCTGGGCTTCACTGACTGGAAGCCCGGGGCCCCGCGATGGGTGGCAACGGTCCCCGGTGATCAGTCATGGGTTTCAATGTGTACATTTTTGGTTGACAGAACTGATGTTGATAGAGAGAAATCTTGGAGAGGAGTAGGAGGGGGAAGAGGGGGGAAGGAGGGAGGGGTGAGGGGGGAAGGGTTATTGGGGGAATGGAAAGGGGGAGAGGTGGGAGAGGGATGGGGAAAAGGGGAAGAGTAGGGGGGAAGGAGGAAGGAGAGTTGGTAATGAGGGGGCGATGGTTAGGGGGAAAGGGGAGAGTGGGTGAGGGGAGAGGGAGAAGATTAGAGGCAGAAGAAGAGGGAAGAGGGGAAGGGAGAGGGATGGGGAGGTTGAGGGGAGAGTGGGAGAAGAAAGGGGAGAGACGGGGAAGGGGGAAGAGGAAGAAGGGGAATAAGGGGAGAGGGGGCAAAGGGAGATAGGGGAAAGGGGGAGAAGTGGAGAGTGGAAGGGGAAAGGTGGGAGGGGAGAGTGGGAGGGGGAAAAGAGAGAGGGGAGAAGGGAGACGGTGGGAAAGGGAACGGGGGGAGAGAAAGCAAGAGGGGGAGAGGGGGAGGAGGAGAGAGGGGAAGAGAAGTGGGGGAGAAGAAGGAGATGGGGAAAGTGGGAGAGAAGGGGGAGGGGGAGAGGGGGAGAAGGGTTGGGGAAGAAGAAGGAGAGGGGGAGGAGGGGAGGGAGGGATAGGGCAGAGATGGGGAGAAAGGGAAGAAGGGGAAGTGGGAGGGGAAAGAGGAAAGGGAGAGGGGGAGAGGGGGAGAGAGGGCGAAGGGGAGAAAGGAGAGGAGGAGAGGAGGGGAGAGGGCAGATAGAGAGAAGGGGAGAGTGGGAGGGAAAGGGGAGAGAAGGGGAGAGGGGGGGAGGAAGAGAGGGGGAGAGAGGGAGAGTGGGAGAGAGGGAGAGGGGGAGAGAGGGAGGGGGAAAGGGGGAGAAGGGGGAAAAAGGGAGGAGGAGACCAGGGGAGAGGGCAGAGAGATAGAAGGGGAGAGTGGCAGGGAAAGGGGAGAGAAGGGGAGAGGGGGAGAGGGGAGAGGGGGAGAAAGGGAGAGGGGAAGAGAGGGAGGGGGAGAGCGGAGAGGGGGTTAGAGGGAGAGGGAAGAGGGGAGAGGGGGAGAGAGGGAGAGAAGGAGAGGGGGAGAGAGGGAGAAGTGGAGAGAGGGAGGGGAGAGGGGGAGAAAGGGAGAGGGGGAGAGGGGGAAAGAGGGAGAGGGGGAGAGAGGGAGGGGGAGTGGGGAGAGGGGGTTAGAGGGAGAGGGGAGAAGGGGTTAGAGGGAGAGGGGAGAGGGGAGAGGGGAGAGGGGGAGAGGGGGAGAGAGGGAGAGGGGGAGAGAGGGAAAGGGGGAGAGAAGGAGGGGGAGAGGGGGAGAGAGGGAGAGGGGGAGAGAGGGAAAGGGGGAGAGAAGGAGGGGGAGAGAGGGAGAAGTGGAGAGAGGGAAAGGAGTGGGGGAGAAGGGGAGAGAAGGAGAGGGGGAGAGGGGGAGATCCCATTCCCCTGAAGAACTGAAGTCCGATATGAACTCTGGCAATTCATCGGCTGAGGTTCGAACTACCGCAGGAGGAGGAGGAGGAGGAAGAGGTGGAGGAAGAGGAAGAGGAGGGGAGGAGGAGGAGGAGGAGGAGGGGGTAATTACGATCGAGAGAGGGCGGCCCAAGAGCAATTAAGACTTCGGGGGGGATTTTCGACATTTCGGGGGTTTGAGGAGTAATAAGCTGGCGCCGATAAGGAGGAG
>NC_134782.1:39793779-39796279 GCF_046742065.1 Oratosquilla oratoria
TCCTCCTCCTCCTCCTCCTCCTCCTCCTCTTCCTCCTCCTCCTCCTCCTCCTCCTCCTCCAGTGCCGGCCCTGGCGCCTGGCCCTCCACTGCCAGCCAGCGTAATGGTGCCACGCGGCTAATGGCGTCTTGGGCCTGAGCGTCAAATGCAGAGACACTTGTGGATCATTGTCCCCCCCTTCTCCCCCTCTCCCCCTCTCTCCCTCTCCCCCTCTCTTCTCCTCCCTTACCCTCTTCTCCTCTCCCCTTCCTTCCGACCTCCCACCCAATTTCTCTCTTCTTTTTCTCTCTCCTCCCTTTCCTATCACTATGTTATTGTCTAACTCTAGCTCTTTCCTCCTCTCACTCTCTCCCCCACTACCCCCTCTCTCCCTCTCTCCTTCTCTTCTCCTCTGCACTTCTCCCCCTCTTCTACCCCTCCACCACGCCTCCCCCTCTTCTTACCCTCTTCTTCTTCCCCTACTTCCCTTTTACCTCTTCTCTTCCCTTCCACCCCCCTCCCTTTCCTATCCCCGAGTTATTTCCCTATTCTCCTACTCTCCCTACTCTCCCCCTTTCCCATCCTCTTCTTCCCCACCTCTTTTCTTCCTCCTCTCTTCACTCCTCTCCTTCTCTCTTCCTTTTTCTTATCTACCTTTTCCACCTCCTCCTTCTCTTCCTCTTCCTTCTCTCTCCATCCATGTCCTTCTCCCTCAACTCCTCCTTTCTCTCCACCTCCTCCTCCTTTTCCTCCACTCTCTTTAACCGTCCCCCTCCCTCCCTCTCTCTCTCTCTCTCTCTCTCTCTCTCTCTCTCTCTCTCTCTCTCTCTCTCTCTCTCTCTCTCTCTCTCTCTCTCTCTCTCTCTCTCTCTCTCTTTCTCTCTCTCTCACCCCCTCTCTCTCTCTCTCTCTCTCTCTCTCTCTCTCCTCTCTCTCTCTCTCTCTCTCTCTCTCTCTCTCTCTCTCTCTCTCTCTCTCTCTCTCTCTCTCTCTCTCATGTGTCTTTTCTTCTTCTTCCTCCTCCATCTTATTCTGCAGTCTTCTTCCCCAACCTCCTCTGTCTATTCCTCCTCCTCCTCTTACCCTCCTCTTCCACCTCCTCGTTCTCCCCCTCCCCCTACCTTTCCCCTTCTCCTCCTCCACTCTCCCTCCCCGTCCTCCTCTTCGTACCTCTCTTCCTCTCACCTTCCCCTTTCAACTCCTAGTTCTCACCCTCTCCTACCCTTCCCCTCCTCCTTCTCCTCCACTCTCTCTCCTCTTCGTTCTCCCACTCCTCCTACCCATCCCCTCTTCCTCCATTCTCCCTCCTCCTTCTGCTCTTCCTCCCACTCCTTCACCTCCACTCTTCCTTTCCACTATCCTCTCTCTACTCCTAATCTTCTCTCTCTTTTTCCACCTCCTCGTTCTCCTCCCCTCCCCCACCTCTCCTTCCCTTCTCCTCCTCTTGAAGTTTATTTCCTCTTCCCCCTCCCCCTCCTCCCCCTCCCCCTCCTCCTAACCCCCCTCCCCTTCTCCTCCTCCTCTCTCTACTCCTCCTCTCACCCTCCTGTTCCACTTCCTCGTTCTCCCCACCCTCTTATCCCTCCCCCACCTGGCCTTTCCCTTCCTCCCCCTCCCCCTCCTCCTCCTCCTCCTCCTCAAATCTCCTCCTCCTCCTCCTCCTCAAATCTCCTTCCTCCTCCTCCTCCTCCTCCTCAAATCTCCTTCCTCCTCCTCCTCCTCCTCCTCCTCCTCCTCCTCCTCCTCCTCCTCAAATCTCCTTCCTCCTCCTCCTCCTCCTCCTCCTCAAATCTCCTTCCTCCTCCTCCTCTTCTTCTCTCTACTCCTCATCCTCTCATCCTTCAATTATACTTCCTCGTTCTCTCCCTCCTCCTCTTCCTCCTCCTCCTCCTCCTCCTGTCTCCAAATACTCCATTTCCCTCTCAGCGAATTCCCTTGGTCATCTTGACGGATCTACGGAACGTTCCACTATTCGAGAAGCGTTTGTGTTTGAACAACGTTTCCCCCCCCACACCCCCACGTCAGAAACGTTTGTATATTCTGCCAACTTGGTCCCCGGTCTCTTCTGGTGTCGCCAGGCGATTTTATTCAATTTCAAGGTGGCGGCACACTGGACATTTCTCGCTAGCATGCTACTTGCTGTTGCTACTTCGTTTGAGTAGAAACGATTTCTGTGATGATATATATATATATATATATATATATATATATATATATTTTTTTTTTTTTTTTTTTTTTCAAAATTTCCAGATTTCTAAATTACTCTTGCGTCATAGATTGGGAAGCTGAATGACGAACTACGCGAAGTTAAACCTAGAATGCGAATGTTCGACGTCTAACATTGTTGAGATGTTCTTACGGAAGCCTAGGATTTGGTAACTGAAGTCGTTTCTACTCCAACGGAGTAGCAAAAGTAAGTAGCATGCTAGCCTAGTGTGACGCCACCTTTCTGGTCTCTGCTCTAGCAAATGGTTCTGTGTACGTTTTACAGACCAGTCGTGTTTATTTACATACTTGTGTA
>NC_134782.1:39801279-39804799 GCF_046742065.1 Oratosquilla oratoria
CTCTCCCCTCTCTCTTCCCTCCCCATCTCTCACTCTCTCTCTCTCTCTTTCTCTCGCACGCCTCTTTATTTTTCTCTTCCTTAAGTTTACGACCTTCATTCCTACATTCCCTCTCTCCCTCCTTCCCTTCCCTCCATCCTTTTCCTCCTTCCCTTCCCTCCCTCCCTCCCTTCCCTCCCTCCCTCCCTCCCTCCCTTCCCTCCCTCCCTCTCTCCTTCCCTTCCTTCCCTCCCTTCCCTCCCTCCCTCCTTCCCTTCCTTCCCTTCCCCCATCCTTCTACCTCTCCTTCCCTTCCCTCCATCCCTTCCCTACTTCCCTTCCCTCCCTCCCTCCCTTTCTCCCTCCCTTCCCTCCTTCGCTTCCCTTCCCACCCTCCCTCCATCCCTCTATCTCTCCTTCCCTTCCCTCCCTCCCTTCCCTCCTTCCCTTCCCTCCCTCCCTCTCTTCTTCCCTTCCCTCCCTATCTCCCTCTCTCCTTCCCTTTCCTCCTTCGTATCCCTTCCTTCCCTCCTTCCCTCCCTCTCTCCTTCCCTTCCCTCCCCCTTCCCTCCCTCCCTACCCTCCCTCCCTGTCTCCCTCCCTTCCCTCTCTCCCTCCTTCCCTGTCTCCTTCCCTTCCCTCCCTCCCTCCCTCCTTCCCTTCACTCACACTCCTTTCTGCTTCTTCCCCATTCTCTCCCTAATCCCATACTTTAACATATTTTTATCTATTTTCATTTTCGATCATTCTTTCCGTCTCTCCTGCCCCTAAAGACGAGGAACTCATGCATGAGGAGACTCTTAGCGGTGGCCAATACTGTCACCTTCTCCCTACATGCTCGGATAGCCGGGGCAAGTGGGAGTCAGCAGTAGGCTTTGGGAACCGATCTGGGACTATCTCAGCCCTAATCGATTGTGGAATAGAATCCACTTTCCACGCTCCACTATATTTGTGCGCGCAGGAACGCATGCACGCATTAAGTATAGGAAAGGTTACGAATATTATAAGATTGTAATAGTGCTATGCGTTTATATATATATATATATATATATATATATATATATACATGTATATATATACATATATATGTATACATATATGTATATATATATATGTTTATATATATACATATAAATATATATATATGTATATATTATATATATACATATATATATGTATACATATAAATATATATACATATATATATATATATATATACATATATATATATATATACACATACACACACACATATACATATATGTGTGTGTATATATATATGTATATATATATATACATATACATATATATATATATATATATATATATATATATATATATATATATATATGGATCTCATACGCATACACACACACACACACACACACACACACACACACACACACACACACACACACACATGCGTGTCTTTTCACGGGTCACCTTCAAGGACTCAAAAAAGGCAACAGAAAAGTTGTTCTCCCCCATCTCTTCCTCCCCCTCCCCCTAAAAAAAAAGAAAAAAGAAATTTAATGAAGCCCTATATTTCAACGGCAGAGATTATAGGGGGCGCTGCCCCCCTCCCTTTCGGTGTCTTCCTAACTCTGAAGGAGTCTTTTGCCGGAGGGGGAGATCCCCCTCTCCCCCCTATCCCCTCTGTCCCCCTCTCCTCCCACCCGTTCCTCCGTTGTTCGTGCTTCTGTCATAAGAACCTCCCATTGCCCCCCCCCTGTCCCTAGACAAGATCCCCTCTCCCCCTCTCCCTCCCCCTCTCCCTCCCCCTCTCCCTCCCCCTCTCCCCCTCTCCCTAAAATCACCTCCTCCCACACCCCTCCTCCGGTGTCCGCACTTCTCTAGCACAAAATCCCCTCTCCCCCTCCCCCCATCCTTAGACAAGATCCACCCCCTTTCTCCCTCTTCCCTTCTCCCCCTCTTCCCCTATCCCCTCCTTACCTACAACCCTCACCTCCTCCCACCCCCTCCCCACTGTCCGTACTTCCCTAGCACAAACCCCCCCCCTTCCCCCGTCCTTAGACAAGATCCCCCCCACTTTGTCCAGTCACAACATTAAGTTTTGTTCCGTACAGCCTGTTAGTTACTCCCCTCCGTAGTGTTTAGGGAAATCCCTACTGGTGAATAAATCCCTCTAGCGACAATCGGATGGTACACGATCACTATTGTTTCTAGTCCTGTAAAACAAATATACGTATATACACACACAACACAAATGTATACATAAATATATACATACATACCACAGGTCATTTCTTTATTTGTAAATATGTGCGTTTGTATGTGTCTGTTTGTATATATATGTGTATATGTATATATATATATATATATATAAATAAATATATATATATATATATATATATATATATGTATATATATGCGGAAAAACCGCCGAGGAAAAAGATAAACTGATGACCAAGCGCTTTCGTCTATTCAGACATCCTCAGGGTACATATATATGTTTGTGTGTGTGTGTGTGTGTGTGTGTGTGTGTGTGTGTGTGTGTGTGTGTGTGTGTGTGTGTGTGTGTGGGTGAGTGGGTGGGTGTGAGTGTATGCGTGTGCGTAAGTGTGTGTGCGCGCGCACACATACGTACGTAGTGTGCATGTATACATGTACACAATCATACCCAAAAAATAATTCAACAACATTCACCCCCAGACATCCCCATTCACCCTCACTTCTCCCCCGTTCCCCAACACAAGCACCTCATGCATCATTAATATCATTATGCACCAGACACGCCCCATATTTCGAATTTCGTCTATTTGTATATTTAGACTTGCTTCCTCCTCGTCGTCGTCTTCTTCTCCTCCTCCTCATCGCTCCGCCCCCTGAAGAGGTCCTCCTGAGGAGGAGGCGAGAGGGCTGGGGGGGGGGGACTGGGCCTGGGACACGCTCCCGAAGGAGCGAGGCGAGGTCGCGAAGCGAGGGCCATCGTGAAGGCACTTAGTGCCAACGCGGAAGGATGACACGGCCCGAGCGAGCGAGCCAGAGTGCCGGGGAGGGGGTGGGGGTAGGAAGGAGAAGGGGGAAGGGGTGGGGGGAGGGGAGGAAAGAGGGGAGGGAAGGTAGGAAAAGGAGGGGAAAGGGTGGATGTGGAAGGGTTAGGTAGAGGGAAGGGGGAAGGAGATGAAGAAGGTTAAAATGAAGTGGAAAGGGATGGTGAAAAAGGAAGGAGGAGAAGAAGAAGAACAGGAAGGGGAAGGAATAAAAAGAAGGGGAAGGGGAGGGGGTAAAGAAAGGGGTAGAAAGGGTGAAGGGGAAGAAGAAGAGAAAGTGGAGGGGGAACGGGAAGGGGAAGAGGAAGTGGAAGAAGAAGGTTTAGAAAGGGTGAAGGGGAAGGTGAAGAGAAGGGTTAGAAAGGATGAAGGGAAGGGGAAGGGGAAGGGAAGGGGAAGGGGAAGGTAAAGGAAAAGGGGAAGGGGAAAGGAAAGGGGAAGGGGAAAGGGAAGGGAGAGGAGAAAGGGAAGGGGAAGGGGAAGGAGAAGGGGAAGGAGAAGAGGAATAAGAAAGGGAAGGGGTAGGG
>NC_134782.1:39815299-39817799 GCF_046742065.1 Oratosquilla oratoria
TATGTGAAAACGAAATTAAATTTGTGAAACAAATTATCTAAATTGAAATTATACAGTGCACCAAATTATCTAAATTAAAATTATACAGCTTTCATGTGTGGACTAAGGTAAATGGTGTTATTGTTGCACAAAAAGTTGCCCAACATTGATAACATATTATAACAAGGAGTCTAGTGTTGGGTTGTTCAAAAACTAATTCTGGCGTTAGTTTATCTTGATGTTCATGATGCTTAATGTCAAGATAGATTTAACGCCAAGACAATGTAAAAATTCGTTTTGAACAACCCAGTCCAGAAGTTCGACATCATTATGAGCATGCAGGAGGGGAGCGCATCGAATGTAGGATGTTTCGGCCACTGACGTTTCGGCCAGAACTCTGCAGGGTAGGACGTTTCGGCCAGTCCTCCAAATGCTGCTATAATTATTTACTTATTATTGAAAAAAAATGTATTATTAAAAGAATTAAAGAAATATATATCATTTCAAGTGACAATATTTTTGCACATACTGTGTGAAAACGAAATTAATTTTATGAAACAAATTATCTAAATTGAAATTATACAGTGCACCAAATTATCTAAATTAAAATTATACAGCTTTCATGTGTGGACTAAGGTAAATGGTGTTATTGTTGCACAAAAAGTTGTCTAACATTGATAACATATCATAACAAGGAGTCTAGGGTTGGGTTGTTCAAAAACTAATTCTGGCGTTAGTTTATCTTGATGTTAAAAGTCATGGTAACGCTCTGTGTTACCATGATGTTTAATGTCAAGATACATTTAACGCCAAGATAGTGCAAAAAATTATTTTGAACAACCCAGTCCAGAAGTTCAACATCATTATGAGCATGCAGGAGGGGAGCGCATCGAATGTAGGATGTTTCGGCCACAAACGTTTCGGCAACTGACGTTTCGGCAAGAACTTTGCATGGTACGACGTTTCAGCCAATCCTAAATGTTGCTATTTTTATTTACTTATTATTGAAAGAAAAATATTATTAAAAGAATTAAAAAACCCGACGTAGGACGTTTCGGCCAGTCCTCCAAATGTTGTTATTATTATTTACTTATTATTGAAAGAAAATATATTATTAAAAGAATTGAAGAAATATCATTTCAAGTGACAATATTTTTTGCACATACTGTGTGAAAACGAAATTAAATTTATGAAACAAATTATCTAAATTGAAATTATACAGTGCACCAAATTATCTAAATTAAAATTATACAGCTTTCATGTTTTGGGACTAAGGTAAATGGTGTTATTGTTGCACAAAAAGTTGCCTAACATTGATAACATATCATAACAAGGAGTCTAGGGTTGGGTTGTTCAAAAACTAATTCTGGCGTCAGTTTATCTTGATGTTAAAAGTCATGGTAACGCTCTGTGTTACCATGATGTTTAATGTCAAGATAGATTCAACGCCAAGATAGTGCAAAAAATTATTTTGAGCAACCCAGTCCAGAAGTTCAACATCATTATGAGCATGCAGGAGGGGAGCGCATCGAATATAGGATGTTTCGGCCACAGACGTTTCAGCAACTGACGTTTCGGCAAGAACTCTGCAGGGTACGACGTTTCGGCCAATCCTAAATGTTGCTATTATTATTTACTTATTATTGAAAGAAAAATATTATTAAAAGAATTAAAAAACCGACGACTGAGCAACCGACCAGTAAATTCACTTCAGTGAACTTATCTCACGAAGAGAACACAAACATGTAAACACAAACAAATAAATATGAGCGATAGAAACATAAGTCTGCGACCTTTTGAGCATATTTCATTCTGAACCTATCTCACAAAGTAAAAACAACTGAACGCGTAAATACAAACACGAAACCACAAGCAATTGAAACATAAGTCTGCGACCATTCTGACCGGTCGATAGTAAAGTCGCTATTATTACAGTCGCTGTTATAATGCGGTCGCCATTAGGACAGTCGCCGTTTTGAAAGTCGCTCACCTGATTGCGTCGCCCTTATGAAGTCGCTATTATGACTGTCGCTGTTTTGACAGTCGCTATCCGGCCCGGATCCCTATATATATATATACATATGTGAGTGTGTGTGTGTGTGTGTGTGTGTGTGTGTATATGTATGTATGTATGTATATGTATATACATATATATATATATATGTATATATATGTATGAATATAATATATGTACATAATATATATACATATATATATATACATATACATATATATATACATATATAGATATATATATGTATATATATATATCTATAAATATGAATATATATACATATATATATATATATATGTGTGTGTGTGTGTGTGTGTATGTATAGATATATAACATATATATATATATATTCATATATATGTATATATACATATATATGCAGTATATATATATATATACATATATATATACACACATATATATATATATATATACGCATATATGTATATATATATATATACGTATATATATATATATATATATATATATATATATATATATTATATA
>NC_134782.1:39836471-39843971 GCF_046742065.1 Oratosquilla oratoria
TCTCTCTCTCTCTCTCTCTCTCTCTCTCTCTCTCTCTCTCTCCCCTCCCTCCCTCACTCCCTCTCTCTCTCTCTCTCTCTCTCTCTCTCTCTCTCTCTCTCTCTCTCTCTCTCTCTCTCTCTCTCTCTCTCTCTCTCTCTCTCTCTCTCTCTCTCTCTCTCTCTCTCTCTCTCTCTCTCTCTCTCTCTCTCTCTCTCTCTCTCTCTCTCTCTCTCCTCCCTCCTCCCTCCCTCTCTGTCTCTCTCTCTCTCTCTCTCTCTCTCTCTCTCTCTCTCTCTCTCTCTCTGCTCTCTGCTCTTTTCTTTCCCCCACAGGATCCTGGTTGTCGTCAGGCTGACAAGGGTCTTCCGGGTCTCTCCTCATTGGCTGGAATTAAAATGTCTTTGCTATGGACGCCGACGAAACACTTCGACACAAACATGTTATTCTAACTTACCCAATGATTTTTGCGTCTAACATCTATTTCCTCCGCTGAATAGAGAGCGCGAGGGAAAGAGAGAGAGAGAAGGGCAACCCAATCCCATTTTCTTTCAACGTAATCCCATTTTCCTTCCGGGGATAATCCCGTTTTCTCTCAATGCGGTTGTGACCTATTTTTCCTTTAACGCTTTTGTTTATGTAGTGTAACCCTCCTCCTCCACCTCCTCCTTCTCCTCCTCCTCTTCCTCCCTCTCCTCCTCCCCCTCCTCCTCCTCCTTTTTCCTCCTACTCCACCTCCTCCTCCTCAAGCCATGTGCCCAGGTTTTCAGGAGGTGTTGTGGAGGGGATGAGGGTGAATGGGTAGAAAAGCTTTTGGAGGAAGTATTTAGAGGGAAGTGTTTGGAGGGATGTAGTTCTGAGGAGTTGAAGGCTGTTATTTGGAGTAAAGTTATAACTAAGCCCTTTGTATATACTGTAAATATAGATAGATTTTTCTCAGACTGTGTTAAACAACTCAGGAGACATCACGCAGCCCCGTCTCAACTAAGCTCACCAGCCTTGGTCTTGCATCTTGTTATATGTTCTTATTTTTATCTTATTTTTAAACATTCGTTATTAGACCAAGAATATTTTTTCTCACTTGTTATCTCTTCATTCAAGATCATCATTCTCTCCTTTCTCTCCTCTTCTTCCTTTACTTTTCTCTGCATCTTCTTCCTGATCTTTCCGTATTTAATATTCTTGTTTAGGTTTTATTTCAACAATGTTTCGTTTTTTTTTCTTTTTAAATTTTGGTTTCAGGTTTCTCTTTTGTGGCGTCATCGGAAGCGTGCTGGTCTCGCATTCGTTTAGTTATAGGTTCGAATCCTGCACTCCTCTCCGATCCCCAGTAGCGACTGTTTCCCTTCCTCAACGATCCCCAAAGCTCATCGTAGGGCAAAGTTGACGGCCTCGGCCGCAGCTGCTCAGCGCCTCCTGGCGTTGGCCCCTCGCCTTCTACTTCTCTCAGAGTTACTCTTGATGTCCCTATGGTTTGCAAGAGAAGTGGTTACAGCTCTCAGATGAGAGTGAGTGAGAAAGGGACCAATGTCCTCACCACACAGGAGTTCCAGACGACCGGTTATAGAAGACATTGGGCAGGAGACCACACACTGGACAGTTGAAGAACAAATTGAATGTTATGGATTGCACTTTACCAGAGCTTCTATCTTCATAAACGTTCCTTAGACGAAGTCCCCTCGCCCCACCCTCCGGCCAATCCCCTTTCCTCCCCCCTCCCACCCTCCCCCACCTGCTACCCTCTCCCTCCGCCTCACTCCTCTTTCTACCCCCTCCCCCCCTGACGCCTTCTCCTCCCTTTCTACTTCCCACCACCTTATCTCTTCTTTCCTCTTCCTCACTCATTCTCCCCTCCCCCTCCTCTCTCCCCCTATCCCCCTATCCCCTCCCCCTCTCTCCCCATCTTCCCCCTCCTCTCTCCCCCTCTCCCCCTCTTCTCCTACCCCTCTCTCCCTCTCCCCTACTCCTCTTTCCCCCTCCTCTCCCCATCCTCTCTCCCCTCCCCTCTCTCCCCTCCCCTCTCCCCCTCTCCCCTGCTCCTTTTTACCCCTCCTCTCTCCCACTCTTCCCCCTCCCCTCTCCCCCTCTACCCCCCTCCTCCTCTCTCGACAGCATAGAGGCAGTGAATCGCTGATAATCTCATAGCGGTCTCAAGACGTTGAAATGGCGTCGGCGGAGGGTAATGCGATTAAGCGGACTGAAAGAAAGAGGGAAAAGGGGTTTGAGGGATCAAGGGGGATCACCGGGGGAGGGGGGGAGACGGGGGAGGGGGAGGGTAGCGACCAGCTCGCCTTTGAAGATTGACTCCGGATAAAGGGGGGAGTGGGGGGAGGAGGGTTGTGGTGGAGGGTGGGAGGGAGGGAGGGATGGTGGAAGGGGGGAAGGGAGGGAGTGGGAGGGAAGGAAAGGTAGGAGGAGGGAAGGGTAATGAAGTACGCAAACTTCAGTTGCCAAATGCATGAAGTGCGCAATCTTGTCATTTGCCAAATACACGAAATGCGCAAACTTCAGGTTTCACTTGCCAAACGCAGGAAACAGGTGCTGCACCTGCCACTTGCCAAATGCATGAAATACGCAAAATACAGGTGGTACACCTGTTACTTGCCAAATACATGAAATGCACAAACTTCAGGTGGCACAGATGTCACTTGCCAAATGCATGAAATACGCAAAACACAGGTGTTACACCTGAATCGTGCACCAATAGCATTTAGCCAAAAGAAAATCTGTAAAGGTTGTACATAGTGGTGACGTCATTATCAGTTGATTTGCTCATAAGTTTCATTAGTCACTGTGCTTTGATAGCACATTCGACCTTATCGCTTACTAAGTACATTAACATAGTACAAACATGTACTCATTTAAGTTGTCTGTGCATAGACTTTGTACAGTGTACACCGATTACTTTAGGCACAATATATGATACACAATACATAATGCTTAGTACATAATGCACATTACAAAGTACACAATAAATTATACACAATGTACAATACCAAACACATAGTACATATTATATAATACATGATGCACAATACATCATACACTGTGCAAAATACGCAATACACAAGCAAGCCAATAAATGGATAAATAGATGAATGAATAGATTAATAGATATATGAATGAACAAATAAATAAATAAATATATAAACACATAAGTAAATAAATAAAAATAAATATAAATGAACAAAGAAGTTGATTAATTCATAAATTAACAAATAGATGAATAAATCAACTAGTTAATACATTAATAGATAAGTTAATATTAATTAAAGGAACAGATAAATATAAAAAGCTAAGTAAATAGAATATCAAGAAGTATATTAACAAATAGGTATGTTCTTTTTCTAAGTTTCTAGCATCATTGCCATGTCATACCCCCGCCCCCTTCTCCCCCCCCCAATTGTCCCCCCTCCCCCCTCCCCCGGGCACTGAGGATCCAAGAGGGAGAAAGGAGGAGGACGAGGAGGAGGAGGAAGAGAGAGGAGGAGAGAAGAGGATGAGGAGGAAGGCGACGAAGTGTCCGGAACGACGACGTGACGTCATGTCGCGCCGCTAGTGGCGTAACGGTTTCTTGTCGAAGACATGACGCAAAACTTGAATTCACGGACGCACTAAGCGTCAAGAGTGTGTACACACACACACACACACACACACACACACACACACACACACACACACACACACACACACACACACACACACACACACACACACACACACACACACACACACACACACACACACACACACACACACACACACACACACACGAACTACCAACCCTGGGACAAAGATGAGAAAGAGGAGACCTGATAACCATATACAGAATTATGAAAGGGATGGAAGTCCTTGATAGAGATGACTTATTAAAGCGGGATAAAAGAAAAAACAGAGGACACGAAAAGAAACTTAAAAAGGAGAGTTACAGAAGAGATCTGAAAAAGAATAGCTTTCCACACAGTGATAGATATCTGGAACAAACTGAATGAGGAAACAGTGAGTGCAAAAACTATACAAGAATTTAAGATCAAACTGGATGCTGAAAGATATAAAAGTGGGTCACTACGAGCCTTGCTCTCTTCCCGTAAAATACAACTAGGTAAATACAACTAGATAAATACACACACACACACACACACACACACACACACACACACACACACACACACACACACACACACACACACACACACACACACGTCAAGATAGGCCTAAAGAGTTCTGCAACAATGGAGACAAGTCCATTTTCATGAACATGAATATTCGTTGATAAAGGTTGATGTTCTGATTGGGGTTAAATGATGCAATCTAGAGGACAATTGGATCTTTCCACTGTGATAGCTCTTTTTAAAGGATTTATTCTGGCTAATGGCAGATTTTTTTTTATTCAGCTGAGGGATGTGTTAATACATATAATTACCGTATCACTGAACAGAAATGTTTCAAATTATTTCGTCCTTTGTTCCATAACGTTTCGTGTGTGTTGCACACATACTCTTTATTTTCTTTATTTCGATTGAGAAATAAGACAAGTTTGGTTGTGCGTTCTTTATCTTTGCGATGATTATATCATAGGTTAATATTATCAAATTTAAGTTGTTGGATATGATTCTATGTATGCAATATGGAAATTATATTTATGCAAAATATATGTATATATGTATGTATATATATATATATATGTATATACATATATATATATATATATATATATTTGATTAATAATATATATACTTTTATATACGCAAAATCGCTTGTATTAACTGTGATTTTTTGAGAATAGAATTATGTTAATATAGCATTAACCAAAAGTGACTTTACATAATAAGTTAGATTTGATTGCCCACTGCTCTGTCTTGGACGACAGGCTTTCTAGACGACGGCGACCTTGTCAGGCACTGCCGAGTGCCCGGCCCATTGCTCAAGAGGGCCACCAACCCTCCTCCCTCTCCCCTCTCTTCCCTCCTCCCCCTTTTCCATCCTCCTCCTCTTCCCTCTTCCCCCTCTTCCCTCCTCCCACTCTTCCCTCCTCCCCTCTTCCCTCCTCCCCTCCCTCTCTTCCCTCCTTACTCTCTTCCTCCTCCCCCTCTTCCTTCCTCCTTCCTCTTCTACCTCACGGTCAAATCTCTCCCTGCCCCTATACCTCCTCTTCCTCTCTCCCTTCCTCACCTCCTCTCCTTTCCTATCACCTTCTCCTCCCTCTCTTCTCGTCTCTATTCACTTCTACCTACTCCTTTATTCTCCCTTTCCCTTCCATCGTTCCTTTTCTTGTCCTCACCCATTTCAGTTCTCTTTATACCTCCCCCTCCACCACCACCTCCCTCTCCTCCTCTCCAACACCACCTCCCCCTCCAACACCACCTCCCTCTCCTCCTCCCCAACACCATCTCCCCCTCCAACACCACCTCCCCCTCCAACACCACCTCCCACTCCACTGCTTCCCCCTCTAATACCACCTCCCTGTCCACCACCTCCTCCTCCACCACCACCTCCGCCTCCAACACCACCTCCCACTCCAACACCACCTCCCACTCCAACACCACCTCCCACTCCAACACCACCTCCCACTCCACCACCTCCTACTCCACCACCACCTCCCCCTTCACCTCCACCATTCCCTCCCCCTCCACCACCTCCATCTCCCCGTCCACCACCACCTCCCTCTCCACCACCTCCTCCTCCATCTCCGGGATTGCTCATCCTCTGATTGGTGCGATTGGGACTTCGCAGGCTGCCGGCGGAGGGCTCTGATTGGCTGTCAGCGTTGATCCGTGTGTGATGGGGTCCCTTGATTACGGGACCCCACCAATTTAAGGACAATTAGCCTCTTTGGCATCGGTGTGACGTCACCAAACAAGCCTGAAATTGCCTGAATTTACAATACAATTTATATAAAAAACATATATTTATAAGACTTTACAAAGAATATGTATTTATAAGAAATTATAGAAATATATATTTAAAGAAATTATTATAAAATAATGCTACGCAACTCTGGTCCGTGGAGGTGTCCTAAAGAGTTGACGAAGGATCAGGGTAAGTGGCAGTCATCAGTGGCCGTTGGGGATCGACGCCGAGCACTTAAGCTCAATGAGGTGGTTACCAAACCGAACTAACCACATCAGAATAACTGATGGAAATTTTTTAAAGTGTAAAAAATTCTTTGTAATATGATTGTAATTTGTTCATTACCTATTCAACAATTTCTTTGTTACTTTCTACATTCGTTTATTTATACATTCATTTATTGATGGATTTGTTTATCTATTTGTGTGTTTGGTTGCTTATATTTTGATTTATTTTCTATAATCTAATTAATCAAGTATTTGTTTATCATTTCATTATCTATTTATTAATTTGTTTGTTCATTTATTCACTTATTTATTAATTTATTCTTTTATATTGTTGTCCGCTAAAATAGTCTAAAGAGAGATGGTCTGCTCACTGATGTCCAGTAAGAGAAGCTCAGACGCCAGATGACGTCATCGAGAGTGTTAAATGGGAGTAATTCTCAATGAAATGCGAAATTTGTAACGTTTCACATCAACTCTCTTCATCAAATCAAATATCTTAACCGCCATTAGAAAAAAATATATCATAAAATAACGTGATTATTAGCCATTGAAAAAATAAAAGCATGTTGAATGGAAATGTAGTTGCTTTTATACTTACCAAAAGGTAAAAGTTATGATATTTGTTTGAAATTAGTTGCATTTCTTATTCAGTCACGCGCATTATGACGTCATGTCGACGTTGATGGGCAAACTCCAAATCTTTCGCTCAAATCGTTCCGACATTTTTACCAACAAAATTACTTTTTTTTCTTCTTCAAAATAACTCATTCATACGCATATCATTATGTATAAAACGATAACGTTATTAAATTATGATATATTTATTATCACTGTGAATTCTTTTTTATAAATAAAAGATTTAGCCTGTTTCCATATTTCTTTATGCTTTCTTCTATGTATTTCATATCTATCTTTTTTCCCCAATCGTTCATTGCCATATATCAATATTACAGTTTTCCTTTTTTGTGCTTATCTTACTCCATAGGGTCCCCATCATATTATTGTTTTTATCTTTTATTGTTTAACTTTTTTCGATGAATTAAAATCTACCAACTGAACGAAATAGTACGGAATTTGAAACAAAACGCTTTTGGTAACTCATGTAGTGCTTATAACTGTATTCAACTGTTAAGTTTATAATTTACCAAAAAGTAATAATAGAAACACAATTAACCCATACACAGAGAATATATATATATACATATATATATATATATATATATATATATATATATATATGCGTAAGTAACCACTAGGAAAAGTAAACTATAGAAGCAGAGCGCTTTCGTATAATTACATCTTCAGTTACATGTAATTATAGGAAAGCGCTCTGCTTCGTTAGTTTACTTTTCCCCAATGGTTACTTACGCATTTGTGGACACACGTTCTAGTGTTTTAATGCATATATATATATATATATATATATATATATATATATATATAT
>NC_134782.1:39848971-39851471 GCF_046742065.1 Oratosquilla oratoria
AGGGAGGGAGGGAGGAATGTATTGTGCAAATAATTGTGGGCTCCATGAAGACCACCCCTCCCCCTCCCTCCCCCTCCCTCCCTCTCCCACCCTCCTCCCTCTCCCCTCCTGTGCTTTCACCCGACAGTCCCAACGCCACCTCACGGCCGCCTTCGAGCCCCCAAAGCCCCCATCTCATATATAGATAATAATAGTTTCCATTGGTGAGGAGGAGGAGGAAGAGAAGGATGAAGAAGGGGAGGAGGAGGAGGAGGGGGAGGGGGAGGGGGAGGAATGGGAAGAGGAGGAAGAGGAGGGGAGGAGGAGCGGGAGAAGAGGAGGAGGGGAGGAGGAGGAGGGGAGAAGAGGGAGGAGGAAGAGGAGAGGGAGAAGGTGGAGGAGAGGGAGGAGGTGGAGGGGAGAAGTAGAGGAGGAAGAAGAGAGAGGAGGGGGAAGAAGGGGGGGGAAGAGAGGAGAGAGAGGGAGAGGAGGGAGGGGAAGGATGGAGGAGGGAGGAGGGGAGGAGAGGGAGGAGAAGGAGGAGGGGGAAGAGAGGGAGGAGGAGGAAGAGGACTAGGGGAGGAGGAGGAGGAAGAGGGGGTTGAATATCGTTGCCCTTAACCAGTGTTTCTATCCTCGGGCGGACAATGTCGCATCGAAGAGGATGAGGTTGATTGGAGTTGTCGATGGTTTGGTCCAAGAGAGATTTAAGGGAAGTTGAAAGGAATCATTGGAAAACTTAAGTATTTTATATATATATATATATATATATATATATATATATATTATATATTATATATATATATATATATATATATATTATATATATATATATATATATATTAGTGGAAAAATAATATGTGAATCTGAGCCATAGGGGTGTCTTTAAAGTCACTGAAATGTTGCCTACATAAACGTTAGTGTCAAGACTATAAGATGAAGGAGGAAAGGGAAGAGGAAGAGGAGAAGCAGAAGAAAAAGGAGGAAAAGGAGTAGGAGGAGAAGGAGGAGGAGGAAGAGGAGAAGGGGAGTGGAGGAAGAAGAGGAGAAGGAGGAAAAGTTGGCTGAGGAAGAGAAAGGGTTACAAAGGAAAAAGGAGGAGGCAGGTGAGGAGGAAAATAAAGAAGAAAACAGAGAAGAAAAGGAGGAGGAGGAGGAGGAAAAGAAAGAAGAGGAAGACAAAATTGAAAAAGAAGAGAAGTAGGAAGAAGGGGAAGGAAAGGAAGACAGGGATGAAAAACGAGGAGGACGAGGAAGAGGAAAAGAAAGAAGATGACAAAGATGAAAAGAGGAAAAAGAGGAAGAGGAAGAGGAGGAAGAGGAAGAGGAGGAGGAAGAAGAGGAGGAGGAAGAGGAGGAGGAAGAGGAGGAGGATGAGGAAGGGAAGGAAGAGGAAGAAGAGGGGGAGGAAGAGGAGAAGGAGGAAGAGGAGGAGGGAGAAGATAAGGAGGAGGAGGAGGAGGAGAAAAAAGGAAGACAGATGAAAAAGAGGAAGAGGAGGAAGAGGAGAAGGAAGAGGAAGAGGAGAGAAAATAAGGAAAAAACAAATGAATAGACGATATTTTAAACCAATTTAATGTATAAATAAAGATTAGTGAAGATGTACGTCGGAGAGGATTGGGTCCTTCACAAGAGAATACAATCATATAACAACTCCAATCCCCTAAGAATTCTAGTATTCTAAATATTCCCAGGCTTAGAAGAATCTATAAAATATTGGACCAAAAACATACTCAAACATTATTTTTTGCGATATGATACGTATACGAGTTTTTCAATATGTTTTTCTATTAAATTTTCTGACCCAAATAAATGAAATATAATACAAGCAAGTTATGTCTATCCATTCACTCGTATAATTTCACAGTCTCATATTTCATTCCATCAGTTCATTGCTTTTGAGCGCGCATGTACATAGAAATATACGTAGATAATATATATACTATATAGAAACATACATACATACATACATACATATATATATATATATATATATATATATATATTTTTTTTTTTTTTTTTTTTTTTTTTTGCAGTATTTCACAAATGACACGTGAATATGATTTGCAGAAAAAACCACTGGTAAATAAGAAACGTAGTCCGAACGTTTTCGTCTATTTAAGACATCATCAAGGGAATACAGAAAATGAGATACAGACAGTATATATACAGAAGTAAAGACAAAATTAGGGAACACGGGAAAAAGTATCACGCAAGCCTGAGAAAATTGCCAACAGTCCTCAGGTCACAGATGGACCAAATGTCCGAGCAGGAAAACATGTAACGATTTTCTTTGAAATAAAGTTATCAAGCCTGTACATACCTAGGCTTAGGTTGATATTTTGGTCAAAAGTTTGCTTTATGTGGCTTGATTTTCCTGTATGTCTACAGGAAAAGCTGCTGCCGAAATATACTTTACATATATATATATATATACATACATATATATATGTAAGTATATTTCGGCAGCAGCTTTTCCTGTAGACATACTTCATTGAAGATAATAGCCATGTTTGTTTTA
>NC_134782.1:39861471-39863971 GCF_046742065.1 Oratosquilla oratoria
GGGACAAAGAAAATCCAGCCAACTATAGACCGGTCTCCCTTACAAGTACAATATGAAAAAGATGCGAAAACGTTATAAAAAGTCAATAGATTAAACAAAATACTAAATCCAAAACAATTTGGGTTTAGACGTGGAAGATCATGTGCCACAAACTTAATATGCTTTTACTCGAGGCTAATAGAAATAATTCAAGAAAGTGCCGGATGGGCAGATTGTGCCTTCTTAGATTTACAAGAGGCTTTTGACAAAGTATCACACAAAAAACTACTAAAAAATTGAAATAATAGTTGGAATACCAGGAAAGTTATTGGAATGGATGAAACATTTCTTGAACGGGAGAAAAATGAGGGTGGTACTCAGAGACAAGAACTCAAATTGGGAAGAAATGATAAGTGGAGTCCCACAAGGCTCTGTATTGGCTCCAATAATGTTTGCCATATATATAAATGACATGGATGAAGATGTGGAATGTAATATGAACTTCTTTGCAGATGATGCGAAATTGCTAAAGGGGGCAAGTACAGCGGAAGATTGCAAATCACTACAAGAAAACCTGGACGAAGTCTGGAAATGGAGTCTGAAGTGTGAAGTGAATTTCAACATCAAGAAATGTAGTAAAATGGAATTTGGAAAAAGCAAAAATACAATATCGGGACAATATAAAATTGGTACAAAGGAAGTTAAAAAATTCAGCTCGGAAAGGGACCTAGGAATAAATATCACCAATGACGTGGCACCACACAAACATATCAACAAATTAGTCGGAGAAACTTTCAACTTATTAAGATCAATGAAAGTGGCCTTTAACTACTTGGATGAAGAAGTGGTAAAGAAAATATTAGTTACATAGACAAAACCAAAATTGGAGGACGCTGCGACACTATGGACACCTAGTACTAAAGTGAACATAATGAAATTAGAAAGAATTAAAAAAGCAACGACAAAGATGGCACCAACACTCTCCAAATTGACATACGAACAAAGATTGGACAAACTCGAACTACCAACTCTGGAACAAAGAAGAGAATGAGGAGACCTGCTAACCATCTACAGAATTATGAAAGGGATGGAAGTCCTTGATAGAGATGACTTACTAAAGTGGGAAAAAAAAAAAAAAAAAGAAAAAAAAAAAAAAAAAAAAAAAAAAAAAAAAAAGAGGACACGTGAAGAAACTTGAGAAGGACAGTTACAGAAGAGACCTGATAAAGAATATCTTACCACACAGAGTGATAGATATCTGGAACAAACTGAATGAGGAAACTGTGAGTGCAAAAACTATACAAGAATTTAAGATCAAACTGGATGCTGAAAGATACAAAAGCGGGTCACTACGAGCATAGCTCTCTTCTCGTAAAATACAACTAGGTAAATACAAAGTCACACACACACACACACACACACACACACACACACACACACACACACACACACACACACACACACACACACACACACACACACACACACACACACAGAGGTGATTGGTTTTCCTGATTATATATATGGATGTCCAAGCACAAAAGGCAAAGGTTGCGGCCAAGAGGAGCTTAACTGTGGGAGGAGCCAGTACTGATCACACGGAACTACTGGAATCGAACCTGTACTTGAAAGTGAGAAAGAAACAAATGCACCACAACGGGGTGCAGACTTGAAGTCTTCAACCGCTCTTTAAGAAATTTTGAATAATTTTTTTTAGCTCGAGGTCTGTGGTCCCCGACTGGAACGAAGGTTTGAAACGTGGGCGACCCTGAAACCAATCTATATAAAGCTCCACCTCATAAGAAAAATACTATTCCCCTACAGCCCCTCACGGGTACGCCACTAGTTCATCATCACCCTAAACTATCCCTAACTATCCCCAGTGTGTCCCACAGTCGCTCTGCTAACACGGAACCTAATGGACTGACCTGATCCAAGGGCTTTGGCACTGTCGTTGGTGGCACCGCTATTGTAAACAGGTGCCAACAGCGTGGAATAGGTTGAGTGCCAACTGCAAACAAGGCTTCTCTGAGTACATAAACATATAATACGTATAGGCCTATGCCTCGATTCTCCACTGGTTTATTAGTGTGAACTATTTAGCTTCAGGGGATTAAGGATTACGGGAGAACTATGGGGAAGAATGGGGAAGAGAGGGGGGGAGGGGAAGAGAGGGGAGGAAGGGAAGAGAGGGGAGGAGGGGAAGAGAGGGGAGGAAGGGAAGAGAGGAGAGGAAGGGAAGAGAAGGGAGGAGGGGAAGAGAAGGGAGGAGGGGAAGAGAGGAGAGGAAGGGAAGAGAGGGGAAGAGGGGAAGAGAAGGGAGGAGGGGAAGAGAGGGGATGAGGGGAAGAGAGGGGAGGAAGGGAAGAGGGGGGAGGAGGGGAAGAGAGGGGAGGAGGGAAAGAGATGGGAGGAGGAGAAGAGAGGGGAGGAAGGGAAGAGAGGGGAGGAGGGGATGGATAGGGAGGAGGGTGTGTGTGTGTGGTGTGTGTATGTGTGTACTGATGGAGGTGTGTGGTTG
>NC_134782.1:39868971-39873971 GCF_046742065.1 Oratosquilla oratoria
AGACCTTTTTGTATAGATATTCAAGGCAATTTTCAACGTTTTTCAGAGCGATATTTTTAAGGCATTTTTAAGATATCTTTAAATTATATTTCTATTAATATTTCAGCCCGATATTTTCATGTTTTCATGCCTTTTTAACGTACTTTTCAAGGCAATAGTTTCAAGGCATTTTTTTTAATACTTCAAAGGCATTCTCTAAGCCAGTTACTTGTTGTTTAATGCAAGATTTTCAAGGCATTTTTCTATAAAAATTCAAGGCACTTTCAAGGCTTTTCAGAGCAGTATTTTAAGGCAGTTTTTGAAGCCTTTTATATTTGCTTTACAAGGTGATATTTTCAAGGCATTTTTCTATAAATTTCCATAGCCTTTTTTTCAAGCCCTTTATTCCAAGGCAATATTTTCAAGGCATTTTTCAAGCCTTTCTTTCACACACTTTTCAGGGTGATATTTTCAAGGCGGAGGAAGAAGAGGGGAGGGGGAGGAAGAAGAGGAGGAGGAGGAAGAGGAGGAGGAGGAGGAGGAGGAGGAGGAGGAGGAGGAGGAGGAGGAGGAGGAGGTTCCTCTTCCTCTTGGACGACCTCGGCGACTCCGGACGTCTTGGGAGGCTCGCCCGAAGGCGAGTTCGAGAGGTCCCGAAGTCGCCCAGATACCGACGCTCGAAATCACATACATACATACATACATACATACATACATACATACATACATACATACATACATACATACATACATACATACATACATTCATACGTACATACATACGTACATATATGCATACATACATACATATATATATATACATACCTATATACATTCACACCTACGG
The DNA here is from genome assembly GCF_046742065.1 of Oratosquilla oratoria. Lineage (NCBI taxonomy): Eukaryota > Metazoa > Arthropoda > Malacostraca > Stomatopoda > Squillidae > Oratosquilla > Oratosquilla oratoria. The sequence goes on from NC_134782.1 coordinate 39,869,798, forward strand.
TACATACATACATACATACATATAAGCATACCTACATACATACATACATACATACATACATACATACATACATACATACATACATACATACATATGTAGATACGTATTCTTTCCAAGTTATCTCCTTCCATCTCCAATTTTTTCTCTCTCGCCCCGCGTGAACTGTATAATCTTGATGCAGTCAAAGGCTTAGGGAATTTGCTGACATACCTATGGACCAGAATCTTGTATCATTCTTTTGTGATTAGAAACTAATCTATAGAAAAATAAGTTCTTAATTTTGTACCGAATGATAGAAGCGCTGGTTACGTTGAAATACCAGTCTCTGAGCGAGTACATTAATAACAGCCAATCAGAATGCAGGAAATGACTCCAGACTTGAAAAGCTGTTTTTCTATTGGCTGACAGTTGGGTGGCTGCGATGCACGAGCCATTTACGAGTTTCAAGGTTTCGTTTTGATGCGGTCATGAGTGCGTTCGATTATTTATTAAAATTATCTGTAAAATAATGACACATATAAGCGATATCACGGTTTGGTGTTTGGTGGAAGTAACATTCAATGAATATTGAATCGAAAAGAAAAGTACCAAATATATAATCCAATGATGATGATTTGCCCATTTCAGGAGGACGGTGCCCCTTACAGAGAACTTTGCAGCGTGGAACTGTATTGAGCCATGTCCTTGATTCAACTTCGCCGGTGGAAGGGTTCGAGCTGCGATCCCATCGATCTTCGCCGTAAGTACGTCCTATCCCGCTTGGCCAGCGAGCTTCCACACACACACACACACATATATATATATATATATATATATATATATATATATATATATATATATATATATATACATAGATACATTTGTATATATACATATATATTTATATATATATATATATATATATATATGATAATGTGAATACATCACGAAAGCACTCGGACTCCGTGTGTTTTCTCTTTCTAGTGGACTCTGCATGTATATATTGAGACATTTTGACAGGTTGACGTAAGTGGAGTAAGAAACACAGGAGTCTTAGTCTGAATCTATTCCTGACTAGTTTCGCAGGTATGCTTTGAAAAAACATACCTGTGAAACTAGTCAGGAATAAACTCAGACTAAGAACTAAGACTCCTGTGTTTCCTACTCCTCATATATATATATATATATATATATATATATATATATATATATTTCCATAGTAAGTCTTAGTGTATACATATTTTGTGTCGACCTTAGAGATCGGTGTTTTTCATATAGACCATAGAAAACAAAATTTCATGGAAATATTTTCAAAGGTAATATTTTCAAAGGCAATATTTTAAAGGTAATTGATTAAAAAGATGTTTTAGGGCATATATTTTTTCAGTTTTTCAAAACAATTTTCGCGCCAATTGATGCTAAGACATTTCAAGGTAATGTTTGCAAGGTCTTTGCCTGGTAACCTATTTGCATGGTATATTTGCAATATATTCGCAAGGCATACTTCAAGGCAATATATGCCAGGCCTTAAACCTTCAAAGACTTAAGTTTTGAAGACAATTTACATAAAAAAGCGGTTTAAGGCATATTTTTGCAAATTACCAAGGAAATTTTTCAAGGCAATAAATCTAAGAAATTCTTAGGTAATATTTTTGAGTCAATTACCTCAAACATTCAGTGACAACATCACGAAGGCAATCCATTCCAAAAAAATCTGTTTCAAGGCACATTTTTCAGTTTTTTTTTTCAAGGCAATATTTCAAGACAATAACTCTTCAATATTTTCAAGACAGTTTCCTTAAGCCTTCAAAAGCAATATTTTGAAGACAGTTTATTAGAAAAACTGTTTCAAGGCATATACTTTTCAGCCTTTAAAGGCCATTTTCAAGTGAGTTATTTTAGAAAAAAAAAATCAAGGCCATTGCATCAGTTCAACATTTTAAAGGTGATCTAGAAAGCTGTTTCAAGTATATACATCATATAAATATACATATATATATATATATATATTATATATATATATACATATGTGTATATCTGTGTATATATATGTATATATATATATTTATATACATATATATATATAATATTATGTATATATAATATACATACATATACCAAAGGATTTTTCCACCGTGCATGGGGGGTAGCCAAAAAGAAAAAAGAGTAGAAACCCCTCCCACCCATTTCATTTCCTATATATTCCACTCCCCCTCCCCACCCTCCTCCCTCCCTCTTATCTTGGCACCTCTTGGATGACGGGTCATCCCTGCATCCTTTCCACTGCCCTGGCTGGGTCAGAAGCAGTGTCGCAAGACACAGTACATCCACAGCAAGGCCGTTTCATATACATATATATATATATATATATATAAATATATATATATATATATATATATATATATATACACATATATATATGTATATAATGTATTTTTCTGCATAATATATATGTATATATACAGTATATATATATAATATATATATATATATATATATATATATGTATATAATGTAATTTTCTGCATAATATATATATATATCTGTATATATATATATATATATATATATATATATATATATGTATGTATGTATGTATATATTCAGTTTTTTAAGGAAATTCTTCAAGGCAACAAATATAAATATTTTCAAGTCAATTTCCTTAAACCTTTTGAAAGTAATTTGCTAAAAGAAAGAAGCAAATTTAATTAGTTTTAGAAAGCATAATTTCAAGTCGATTAATTTTAAAAAGAATCAAGGCAATATTTGCCTCGAACCTTCAAGGTATATTAAAAAAAAATCACTGCAATTTTCAAGCCAGTTGATTTTCAATGTTATCAAATCAATGTTCTTAAGGTAAGTTATTTGATCTTTTAAAATATATATCGCTCTACGTTTTTTTCAAGGCAATATTTCAGGGTCTTATATTGGTTTGGTAACTAATGTAATTCAAAATATTACCTTTCAAGGTTCAAGGCAATTACCTTGAAAATTTTGCCTTGAAAAATAGAAATGTATTGCCTTGAAAAGTTATAAGAAAAATATGCCTTGAAATAGATTTGAAATTAATTAAATTGAAAATATCGTATTGAAATTTTGGAAATTAATAATTTTCAAAATTTTCAATATAGTATTTTTAATTCAATTTATTTCAAATCTGTTTCAATATCTATTTTTCTTATAAGTTTTCAAGGCAGTTAATTTCCATTCATCAAGGCAAGATTTTCAAGGTAATTTCCTTGAATCTTAGAAGGCAATATTTTGAATAACATTAATTTCGAAGCTGTTTTAAGGCAAATCGAACAGCTTTTCAAGGCAAAATTTCAAAGAAAAAATTCAAGGCATTATCTATTTTATTTTATTCTTTGTCAATGCAATACTTTTATTTTTTTCAAGCCTGGAATCCTTTTCAAGTCAATTTATTTCGACAAAATTTCAAGGCAAACTTTTCAAGGCATTTTTTTTTTTTTTTTGTATTTTCAAAATACGTATTACAAGGCATTTTTCGTATTTTGTTCAGGGCAAGAATTTCAAGGCAATTTGTTTAATATTTTCAAAATACGTATTACAAGGCATTTTTCGTATTTTGTTCAAGGCAAAAAAGTCAAGGATTTTTTTTTTATCAAAATACGCATTATAAGGCACTTTTCGTATTTTCAAGACATTTTTTTCAAGGCAATAATATCAAGACTTTTTATTTTCTCAAGGCAATTTCTTTTTCTCTCAATCGGTTTTCAAGGCATCTTTTTAAACCTTTCCCGTTTCTTTTTCAATGCAATATATTAAAGGATTTTTTTCTATATATTACCTTGTTTATCAATGCAAGCTTTTCAAGGCCTTTTTGTATAAATATTCAAGGCAATTTATAACGCTTTTCAGAGCGATATTTTCAAGGTATTTTTTTTATTATATTAATTTTTCAGCCCTGTATTTTCAAGTATATTTTATGCCTTATTAACCTGTTTTTAAAGGCAATAGTATCAAGGCATTTTTTTATATTTCAAAGGCATTTTCCAAGCCAATTACTTGTATTCCAATGCAAGGTTTTCAAGGTATTTCTGTATAAATTTTCAAGGTATTTTACAAGGCTTTTCATGGAAATATTTTAATGCATTTTTGCAAGCCTTTTATATTTGCTTTGCAAGGCAATATTTTCAAGGCATTTTTTTATAAGTTTCCATCGCCTATTTTCAAG
>NC_134782.1:39883971-39886471 GCF_046742065.1 Oratosquilla oratoria
ACTTTAACCCCAACCCCAACCCCAACCCTAACCCCAACCCTAACCCCAACCCCAACCCTAACCCCAACCCCAACCCTAACCCCAACCCCAACTCCAACCCCAGTCCCAACCCCAACTCCAACCCCAAATCCAACCCCAACTCCAACCCCAACCCCAACCCCAACCCAACCCCAACCCCAACCCTAAATCCAACCTCAACCCCAATCCCAACCCCAACTTCAACCTGAACCCCAGTCAACCAAGAGGTTTCCGAGTTTGCAAGACGGCCTTCACGGAGTCCTGAAGATTCCTCCGCAGGAAGGCGTTATCCCACTGGGCAGCTTCCACGGGCTTCACCAGCGTCGACCGTTGAGAGTTCGTTAGAGTCAAAACGACTTCGGTTGCAACATTTCCTTTTTCAAATCTCCAAATATCAAATTATCTTTCCGTTATACACAACAAAGCAGAATGATGAACTAGATTGTAAGCCCATACGAATGTTAGACATACTGTTGAAATGTTCTTAGAAAAGTCTAAGTTTCTGTAAACGAAGTTATATTCTAGTTTTTCAAATGGAGTTTGGAGGTAGAATGTCGGAGGAAAAATAGCCCAGTGTGATAGCCCCTAGAAGAACGACAGAGATCCTCGAGATTATGAAAGCGAGGCAGAATAAGATATCACGTATATAGATAAATAAAAAACAATCAATTGATTGATAAAAATAAAGATCAACGAAAGAAAGTATAAGTAGATACAAACATACGTAAACTAACAGATGATTTAATAGATAAATGATAAATATATAACCAAATAACGAACCAAATTTTAGATGTTTAGTAAAAACAGACACAAAAGTAGAATAAGGTAAATTCTGATTATACATTAAACAATGAAAAATAAAACAAAACAATGTAAAATTAGATTAAATTAAATTTCGGTAAAATTAGATTAATTAAAAAAAAGTTAATAAAATGAAACACAGAAATGGAATAAAATAAATTCTGATTATACATTAAACAATACAAAACAAATCAAAACAATGTAAAATAAAATCATATTATATTTCGATACAATCAAATCAATAAAAAAATAAGAAAAATATTACCATAAAAAAGTGCCGTGCAAGTTTTTTTTGTTTTTTTTTATGGCAGTTCGGGGGTCTTAGCTTCCCTTCTTTCGGATTTTTGGATTTTTGGATTTTGGATCTTAGTGCTGCAAGAAGCTCCCTTTGGCTTTCCGCTGACGGGGCAGAGCCAAGATGAGCTGTCGGACACTTCCCACACTCACAGCACCGCCGTCTCCTCTTCTTTCTTTCCTTCTCTATTTTACCTCCTTCTTTTTTATTCTTTCTTTTCCTTCTTTCCTTCTTTCTTTCTTTCTTTTCTTTTCCTTCTTCCTTTTTTCTTCTTTCTTTTCCTTCTTTCTTTTCTTTTTTCCTTCTTTCTCTTCCTTCTTTCTTTCTTTCCTTCTTTCTTTTCCTTCTTCTTTTTTCTTCTTTCTTTTCCTTCTTTCCTTCTTTCCTTTCTTTTCCTTCTTCCTTTTTTCTTCTTTCTTTTCCTTCTTTCCTTCTTTCCTTATTTCTTTCTTTCTTTTCTTTTTTCTTCTTTCTCTTCCTTCTTTTTTCCTTCTTTCTTTTCCTTCTTCTTTTTTCTTCTTTCTTTTCCTTCTTTCCTTCTTTCTTTTCTTTTCCTTCCTCCTTTTTCTTCTTTCTTTTCCTTCTTTCTTTCTTTCTTTCTTTTCTTTTTTCCTTCTTTCTCTTCCTTCTTTTTTTCCTTTTTTCTTTTCTTTGTTTATATCTCTCTTTTTTCTTTTTCCCTTTCTTTCATCATCTTATTCCTTTCCTTCTTTTTCTTCTTCCATCTTTTTCTTTTCTCTTTTCGTTTTTCTTCTTTTTCTTCTTCATCCCTTTCTTCTTCCTTTTTTCTTATCTTTCTTCCTCTTCTGTTTTTTCTTTTAATTTCTTCTTCTATTTTTGTCATTTTCTTCCTTTTTTTCTTCATCCTCTTCTTCTCTTTCTATTTCTTCTTCATCTTCTCTTTCTTTTTCTTCTTCATCCTCTTCTCTTTCTTTTCTTCTTGCCTTTCTTTCTCCTCTTCTGTCTTTTCTTCTTTTCCTTCTGTTTCGTGCATTCTATTTATGGTATTTTTTCTTCTACTTCTTTTTTTTTTTCATTCTTTCACCTCTTCCTCCTCCTCCTCCTCCTTCTTCTTCTTGATCCAAAGCGTCTGTCACTAAGTGTGCCGTCTGGCGCGTGTGTCGCCAAGTGTGCCATCTGGCCAGGCTGATGAGTCTTCCCTTGGCACAGCGTGCCATCGAATGCCATCATCGTGCCACGAGAGAGCCATTGCACGATCTCACGCCAAAGAATATTTTTGTATTTTATAGATTGCATATTGTATATTGTGTATTGTACATTGTACATTGCATATTGCATATTGTACGTTGTACATTGTATATTATATATTGTATATTGTATAATATTGTATATTTTATATTGCATGTTGCATGCTGCATATTGTAT
>NC_134782.1:39893971-39901471 GCF_046742065.1 Oratosquilla oratoria
GCCTTGACGAAAACGGTAAACACACTCTGTTGTAAAGAAAAGAAACGGGAGAGAGGCCGCAGAACGCAGGAGGAAACAGAGTAGAAGTTTTTTCGTTTTTGTATGGGTATTGGAAAAAAGAGGAAAACGCGCCGCGACGAGAGAGGCACGGCCGGACACTTAGGGACAGCGCGAAAAGGAAAGTAGGAACGCGGGAACGGAGCGGAAAGCGCGGGGCACCCGTAGTGCATCGAGGGCAACGGCGCGCCCGCGGACACGCACGGAGGAGGGAAAAAGACAATTACGGGGAAGAGCAAGACGGGGAGCAGGGGCGCGTGGCCAGCGAGACGCAGGCCGCAGGACGACAGACTCATCAGCAAAGAGACGCCCAGGCACGCGGGCCCCGCGTATTCTCCCCCTTTCCCACTATCCATTCCCCTTCCTCTCCCTTCCCCCTTTCTCCCTCTCCCCACTCTTCCCCCTCACCTCTTCTCTCTCCCCTTTCCCCTATTCCCCCCTCTCCCCACCCCTACTCCCCCTTCACCTACCCGCCCTCCCTTCCCCCTCTATCCACTCTTCCCCCTCCCTCTCTCCTCTCCCCTTCTCTTCTCCCCCTCTCCTCTCCCCCTACCCCTCCCCCTCTCCTCTCCTTCTATTCCCCCCCTCTTCTCTCCCTCTACTCCCCCTCTCCCTCATTGCTCATTTCAAATCCCCCCACCTCCTTGGCAGGGTGTCATGTTTTCATTTTCGAAGTCTTTAGAGCCAAGTTTTCATTTTCTATTGTTCGAGTTCTTCGCCTTTTTCACTCGCCCCATCCCTCCTTTTTGGCCCTCCTTACCCCTTCCTCTCTCTCTCTCTCTCTCTCTCTCTCTCTCTCTCTCTCTCTCTCTCTCTCTCTCTCTCCTCTCTCTCTCTCTCTATCTCACTCTCGCTCTCTCTCTCTCTCTCTCTCTCTCTCTCTCTCTCTCTCTCTCTCTCTCTCTCTCTCTCTCTCTCTCTCTCTCTCTTTCCCTCTCTCCATTTTTTCTATTCCTCCCTTTGTACCTTCATTCATTCATTTCCCTACTTAAGAACATAAGAAGCTTAAGAAATAAAGGAGGACTGCAAAAGACCATAAGGCCTACACTAGGCAGTTCCCCCCCCTTCCCTCCATCACTCCTCCCTCCACCACTCCATAAAACTCCTTCCCCCATCCTTATTTCACTCCCTAGATTCCTCCCCAGACCTACTCTCCCTCCCATCTATACTCCCTCTTTCCCTTCTCTCTTCCCTACCTCTTTCCGTTTTTCCTTCTCGGTGGCGTCTCCGTTTTCCTTTTTGGGTACTGCATGGTCTCAAGGTCTCTTACTCTTGAAGTAGACTCTTCCTTTCTTGCCACAGTTTTGGATTTTCGAAGAGTCTCAGGAACGGGCTTCCTTTCTTGCAGACTCTGTCGACATTCTTATTATTATTATTATTATTTTTTTTTGTGCTTCTTCTGTCGTCTTTTTTTCTCCGTTTTCTACGATTCCTCCGGGTCTTTTCTATCTTCCTTTGCTTTTTTCGTTTTCTTTCTACTTTTTTTTTTTTTTTTTTTTTTTTTTGCATGTGTTACAGAAACTCGAAAACACCTCACAGGTGCGCGCACCAATAGGTGGGAGGAGGGGGAGGGAGGAGATGGGAAGGGCTAGGGGGAGGGGGGAGGGGGGAAGTAAGAATTTATCTAAATATGTATGGGACTGGACAATGAAATGAATAGGAACAAATATATGATTTATTCTTCTGCAGTTAATGACCCGTCTACTTAACTGATTGATTGAATGATTGAAAGTGATTGGTTGGTTGAATTATTAACATCATTATATTTCTATTTTCAGTGGAAAGAGTAGCGAGATGTGAGCGAAGGGTGAGAGAGAGAGAGAGAGAGAGAGAGAGAGAGAGAGAGAGAGAGGAGAGAGAGGCTGGGGGACGGAGTGAGTGGAGTAGGAGGATGAGAGAGGACGAAGAAGAGGAGTTGAGGAGGAGAGAGGGGGAAGAGAGAAGTGAGGAGATGTCGGGAGCGAGAGGAGACTGATGGAGACGGATTGAGGGGGAGACGAGAGGATGATGAGGAGATGAGAGGAAGTGAGGAGAGAGAGAAGAGAGTAGAGGAGAGATAGAGAGAGAGAGAGATGGAATGAAAAAGAGGAGAAAGAGCGGAGAGAGACAGAGACAGAAGAGAGGATGAGGGAGATGGATGAGGGAGAGAGAGGGAGAGAAGAGAGAGGACGAGTGAGATGGAGAGAGAACGCGGAGAGGAGTTGAGAAATGAGTGAGGGAGAGGGCGAGGAGAGGTGTGGGAGATGATGAGAGAGAGAGGGCCGTGAGGAGGGAGAGAGGAGTGACGAGAGCGAGAGACGAGGATTGAGAGACTGGGGTGTGTAGATTGAGAAAGAGAGAGAGAGAGAGAGAGAGAGAGAGAGAGAGAGAGATAGAAAGAGATAGAGAAAGAGGGAGGGAAGGAGAGAGAGAGAGAAGAAAGATAGAGAAACACAATGAGAAAGAGAGAGAGAGAGAGAGAGAGAGAGAGAGAGAGAGCGAGTATGGAGAGGGAAAGAGATTGAAGAGATAGAGAAAGAGGGTGGGGATAGGAGAGAGAGCGAGATGAGCGGAGAGAGGAGGGAGGAGGGAGGGCTGAGGAGAGAGAGAAGGAATGATGGTGAGATGAGGAGAGAGGTATGAGATTGAGGAGGAGAGGGAGAGAGAGAGGTGAGAGCAGAGTGAGCGAAGAGAGTAAGAAAGATAGAGGAGAAACCCCACAATGAGAAAGAGAAAGATGAGTGAGTTGAGGAGAGACGAGGTGATGGGATTTGGGAGGTGGGGGGAATGAGAGGAGAGAGGAGGTGAGAGATGAGAGGAGAGGGGAAAGGAAAAAAAGAGAGAGAGAGGGAGAGAGAGGAGAGAGAGAAGAGGAGAGTGAGAGGAGAGAGCGGAGCACGGAGAGGAGCAGGGTCGGAGAGAGAGAGGAGAGAGTAAGAGATATGGAGATGAGAGAGGGGCGAGAGAGAGAGGGGGCTGGATGGATTAGGGAGAGAATTGAGTGAGAGAGACGAGAGACTGATGGGAGATGGGAGTTGGGGAGACGGGAGAGGGGAGGAGAGAGAGGGGAGGAGGAGAGAGGAGAGATGTTGATGAGGAGAGAGGGTGGGGGGAGGGATGGAGGAGAGATGAGGAGAAGAGAAGGGACGAGTTGAGATGAGAGAGAGAGAGAGAGGGAAAGAGATTGAGAAAGAGGGAGGGGACAGGAGAGCGAGAGAGAGGAGGGGATGATGAGATTTTGAGACGGAGGAGAGAGAGAGGGAGTGAGATAGACGAGAGGGGAGTGAGACCGAGAGGAGGAGAGAGAGAGAGGAGGATGCGCAGGAGAGCAGAGATGAGAGAGAGTGAGGAGAGAGGAGGGAGAGAAGGAGGAGAGAGTAAGGAGAGGAGAGAGAGAGAAGAGAGGGGAGAGAGGAGTGAGAGAAGAGATGAGAGAGAGGGGAGTGAGAGAGAGAGGCGAGAGAGAGAGGAGAGAAAGAGATGGAGAGAGAGGAAGAGAGAAAGAGAGGAGAGAGAGAGAGAGAGAGAGAGAAGAGAGAGAGAGAGAGAAGAGGTAGAGTAGAGAGAGAGGAAAGAAGAGAAGAGAGAGAGAGGAAAGAAGAAAGAGAGAGAGAGAGAGAGAGGAGGAGAGGAGGGAAGGAGAGAGAGAAGAAAGATAGAAGAAACACAATGAGAAAGGAGTGAAAGAGAGAGAGAAAGAAGAGTCGGAGAAGAGGAGAGAGAGAGGGAGAGGAGAGGTGAGGAGAGAGAGAGAGAGGAGAGAAGAGAGGAAGAGAGAGGGGGACAGGAGAGAGAAGAGAGAGGGGAGAAGAGAAAGAGGGAGAGAGAAAAAAGAGAGGAGAGGAGAGAGAGAGAGAGAGAGAAGGAGAAGAGAGAGAAGAGAGGAGAGAGGAGAAGAGAGAGGGGAGAGAGGAGAGAGAGAAGAGAGAGAGAGGGGAAAAAGAGAGAAGAGATGGAGAAGAGAGGGAGATTGAGGAGAGAGAGAGAGAGAGAGAGAGAGAGAGAGAGAGAGAGAGAGAGAGAGAGAGAGAGAGAGAGAGAGAGAGAGAGAGATTCAGAGGAGGGCGGGATATTGCGCGGGGATCCACCCCTCCCCCCTCGCCCTCTTCCACTCTCCCCCTCCCCCCGAAACCTCCGGTATCACAAAACTTGAAGGAGTATTAGAGTCTTTGGCCGCCATATTTGTCCGCCTGTCAATCCCTCCTTCCTTTCCTTCGTCTGCGGTCGGCTGAGGTCCCCCTCTCCCCCTCTCTCCTCCTTTCCCCCTCTCTCCCCATCCCTCTCTCCCACTTCTACGAGTTTTTCTACTTTATCCGTCCCCCTTCTCCCCTTCTTCCCTTTCTCCCCCTCTCCCCCTTCCTCCCCCTCTCCCCCTCTCTCCCTCTCCCCCTCTCCCCCCTCACGTATCCTATTACGGAGAAGATAAAGGCAAGAGGAATCCTTTCTGCTCTGAGGAGTTCTGAGCGTAAATATCAATGTATGTTGCGTACGCGCATGCCATTGATGTGGAGCTCCGTGGGAGGCTGTGCCAAATGTACACACACACACACACACACACACACACACACACACACACACACACACACACACACACACACACACACACACACACACACACACACACACACACAGGTTGATGAAGAACATAAAGAAGTCTTTTCACTATATGTTTGTGTGGGTGTATACTTGTGTGTGTGTGTGGGCGTGCGTGTGTGTGTGTGTGTGTATTTAGGTTCTTTGTGTGCTTTTGTGTACGTGTGTTTAGATAAACATATACAGATTCTGTGCCCAGATGACATACGATATGAAGACACCCCCCACTCCCCCCCCCCAAAAAAAAAAGGTAGAACATGTGGAGGATTCTGAAGAAGAAGAAGAAGGAGGAGGAGGGGAAGGCAGACATGGATAGAGAAGAATGGGGGGAGGAAGGGGGAGAGGGGGGAAGAAGTCTGCCATGAAGGCGAGATCCAGGAGCTTCCAGGACATTCCAGAGGTGTAATGGTGGAAGACTGGAAAGCCCTCGGCACGTCCAAAATTGCGTGGCAAGGCATCTCGGCTCCCTCGAGGACCTGGCAAGAAATAGCAAAATAGATATGAATATCAAAATTTTGAGTCATTCATACGGGCTGTCGGAAAGAGGAAGAAGAGGGAGGAAGAACAGGAGGAGGAGGAGGAGGAAGAGGAAGAGGAAGAAGAGGGAGGAGGGGGAGAGGAATTGACGGAGGAGTAAAAGATAGATTAACAGAATGAGAAGGAAAAGGACGAGATGGAGGAGGAAAAGAAGAAAAAGAGGAGGAGGGGGAAGAGAAGGAGGAGGAGGGGGAAGAAGAGGAGGAGGCGGAGGGTGAGGATGAGGAAGATGTGGATGAGAGGAAGTGATGGACGAGTAAGAAGAGGAGGAAGAGCTAGATGATGAAGAAAGTGATGATGAGGATGAGGTTATGGATGATAGAGTGAATAAGGAAGATGAAGACGAAGACAAAGACGAAGATGAAAACGAAGACGAAGACGAAGACGAAGACGAAGATCAAGACGAAGAAGACGAAGACGAAAAAGTTCAACCTAGTTCAAGGTCACTTCCAGACCCATTTTTTTTTTATAATGTTATTGTTGTGTGGCGAGGAGATTGGTCCCAATGTTCTCCTCTTCTAGAAGCTGCGACAGCTACGAGAGATGTCCTTCTAGACGTGAAGACAATATATGGAAGGGCAAAAACTTTTCCCCCTCTTTCCCCCTTTCTCCCCTCCCCCTCAACCTCTCCATCACCTTCCCCCTCCTCTTCTCCTTCCTCTCCCCTCTCCCCCTCATCCTCTCCCCTCTCCCTTCCTCCCCTTGGCCTTTTTCTCTCTCCTTCCCCATCCTCTCCTCTTCCTCCTCTCCCTTCCCATCCCCTCCTCTCCCCCTCTCCTTCCCCTCCACTCTCCCCCTCATCTTTCCGTCTCCCTTCCTTCCCTTCCCCTTTCTTCCTATCCTTCCCCATCCTTTCCCCTTCCTCCTCTCCCTCTCCATCCCCTCCCCTTCTCCCTCCCCTCCCCCTTCCCTCCCCTCCCCCTCTTCTTCCCCACCCACTCCCCGCCCCCTCTCCTTCCCCATCCTGTCCCCCTTCCCTTCCCCTCCCCATCCCCTCCCCATCTCCATCCCCTCCCCTCTCCTTCCCCTTGCCTCCTCTCCCCTCTCCTTCCCCCATTCCTCCCCCTCCTCCTCTTCCTCCCCATCCCCTCCCCTTCTCCCCCCCTTCCCCCCTCCCATCCCTTCTCCCTCCCCCCCATCCCCTCCTCCCGTCCTCCTCGTAAACAGTGATAATAGATATCTATTTCTGGTTGCCGCCAGACGATTTTATTCGCCTCAGGAAAGAGTGGGGGGTGGGGGTTACCTGATTCAGAAGGTTTATGTCCGTGCTGGGTTTGAACCCCCAAAATTGAATGAATTTATCAGGCAATAGCCAATGCATGTCTTATACTGTAGGCAAGGAGAGAGAGAGAAAGTCAGAGAGACAGAGAGAGAGAGAGTGAGAGAGAGAGAGAGAGAGAGAGAGAGAGAGAGAGAGAGAGAGAGAGAGAGAGCATTTGGTAGAGAACTCCAAAAAGTGACGACGGAATCATTTCTCGTCTAAGCAGCAGATGCGGCGAAGGAAAAAAAACAAACAAATAGATCCGATGAGAAAATATCCGACGGAAAACGACGCAAAACGATGTCGGAAAACGGAGCATGCGCGTCTCTGGGGAGGAGGAGGAGGAGGAGGAGGAGGAGGAGGAGGAGGAGGAGGAGGAGGAGGGCAGAAGAGAGGAAGAGAAGGAAGGAGAGAAAAAGAGAAGAAAGGAGGAAGGGAGGAAAGGAGAGAAAAAGAGGAGAAAGGAGAAAGGGAGGGAAGGAGAGAAAAAGAGGAGAAAGGAGGAAGGGAGGGAAGGAGAGAAAAAGAGAAGAAAAGAGGAAGGGAGGAGAGAAGGAAGGAAGATATGAAGGAGGGCGGGTGGAGGGGTGGATGGAGGTAGAAGATGAAGGGAAGAAGGACAGGGGTCGGGGAGGTCAAAGGGGAGAGAGAGAGAGAGAGAGAGAGAGAGAGAGAGAGAGAGAGAGAGAGAGAGAGAGAGAGAGAGAGAGAGAGAGAGAGAGAGAGTGAAAGAGTTGAACGATGAGGAGAACGAGATAAGAGATGAGGAACATGTAGAGGAAGAGGAGGAGGAGGAAGAGCAGCAGAAAAAGGAAGTTCCAGGAAGGGGATTGGAGGCGGGGGAGGAGGATGAGGATGAGGATGAGGAGGTGGTGGTGGGCCATGATTTTTGAGGGACAAGAAGAGGAAGAAGAAGAAGAAGGAGGAGGAGAAGAAGAAGAAGAAGAAGAAGAAGAAAAAAGAAGAAAAAGAAGAAAAAGGAGGAGGAGGAGAAGGAGAAGAAGAAGAAGAAGAAGAAGAAGAAGAAGAAGAAGAAGAAGAAGAAGAAGAAGAAGAAGAAGAAGAAGAAGAAG
>NC_134782.1:39908971-39913971 GCF_046742065.1 Oratosquilla oratoria
ATTTATAAAAAGAACGGAAAGACGAGAAAAGAAAAACATTCAATAATGAAAAAGACAAGAGAGAGAGAGAGAGAGAGAGAGAGAGAGAGAGAGAGAGAGAGAGAGAGAGAGAGAGAGAGAGAGAGAGAGAGAGAGAGAGAGAGAGAGAGGAGGGAGAGAGAGAGAGAGAGGAGAAAAGTTAATTATTTAGTGACAGCTGAGTTCAAACTCACGTGATTTCGGCCATTTGGTATAAGGTCAGACTGCACCCATAGAGGTAAGTGACCTAATTTTACGATGTTGGTTATTGGTATATCATCGGTATATACCTCATTTTTTGCCGCCATTTCTATGGAGCTCAAATTCGATATTACGCCATAGTCACTCCTTAGTACATTTTTGTACACTTTGCAAAGTCTCAAAACATATAGAAGCTGTACACAGGTTGTTCATCTATATAAGCGTTTCTCAACCTTTTTACACTTGCGTAACCTTTAAAATAAATTGCATGTTTCAAGGAACCCCTGCGCAAAAAAACAAAACAAAAAAACATATAACCATATCTTTCTCATTTCATTTTCATCGTAATAATAGGTTAGATAGGAGTCTATATTACGTTATTATAATAACCAAGAATATGTCGTGCGTGTTTAAAAAAAACACGTATACTATATCTTTCTCATTTTATTTTCATTGCAATAATAGGTTAGATAGGATGATGTCTATATTACATTATTACAATAACCAAGAATATGTCGTGCGTGTTTAATTATATTACGTATATGATATCAAATAAAAAATCAAAAGTGCATTAGCTTATCTCACTTGTTCTCGCGGAACCCTTAGGGACCTTTTGCGGAACCTTAGGGTTCCGGGGAACCCTAAAGGTGACAAACGCTGACCTATATACTAGTCTATTATATTCTAAAACTAATTATATTTGTAAGATCCTACAAGGGTAGAGAAGGTGGTGCTAGAAATTTTAATTTAACCTAATCTAACCTAACCTAACCTCAAAATTCTTTGCAACCCCCAATATAATTCTAATCTCTAATTTATCTAAAAACATTTACTAGTAACTAAGATATCCCTCGTTACTAGGACATCTAGACTGTCAATATATAAAGAGTCTATACTCTTAGCTAAGCTAGCTTGTCTGTTGGTACGGTACTATAAGTCAAATTTACCAACCTAACCTACTGTCAGTTAGGAAACCCACTTAATCTCGACAAAGTTAATTTTTCTGGGTTTGGTCAATTCTAGATTTCAATTTGGATTTCCTGATGAAATGAACGAATCGAAGAGGAGGTTAGAGAAATTTTGAAAAACCAAATTTCATGAAATATGAGTGAGATAAATTAGCTCTCTAGAATTCGTAAGCATTCCAGGATTTTAGATCTGTCCATTGTATTTGTTTATCTATCTATTCATCTATTTATTTATCTATTTATCTATTCATCTTGTTATTTCTTTATTTGTTTGCTTATTTACTGATTATTCATCTATTAATCTATTTGTCTATTTCTTCATTAATCATTTCATTTACTTGTTATTTATACATATATTCATTTTCATCTATCAATTTATTCACCTATTTAGCTACTCGTATATTCATTTATCTATTTATATTTTAATCCGTTCATTTGTCTATATATCTATTAATTTATTAATCTATCTATTTTTATTTCTAGCCTACATTTAACTGAATTTTCATAAACCTAAGAGAAGAAATTTAGAAATTAAACATAAGTCCTAAATACATTACTAATTTTCCAGTTGATTACCTAAAAATTATGACACAAACACTTAAAGACACCAAATAATCTTTAAGAAAAAAAAAATGAAAAAGAAAGAAGAAAACGAAAAAAAGAATAAAAAAAAAGCTCCCAAGATTATTAAAACGGGAAAATACGCCATCTTGAGCCCTCTCAGTAATCTTACTAAATTTTCCTCATCGTTTGGTCAAATTGCAGTTCGCCAAATTGTGGTTTGCCAAATTATGGTTTGCCAAATTATAATTTCGCCAAACTCTCTAAGCTGATCAAACCTAACCTAACGTAACCTAATATTACCCAACATGATCTAATGTAACCTAACCTAACTTAACCTACCTAAACTAACCTAGCCTAATATAATTTAACCTAACGTAAACTAACCTAACCTAACCTAACCTAACTTAACATAATATAACTTAACCTGACCTAACCTAACCTAACATAGCATAACATAATATTACTTGAAACAACACAGTCTAACATTATCTAAACCTAATATTACCTAGCCTAATCTAACCAAACCTATTGTGACCTAGCTTACCCTAACATAGGCAAATGTAATCTAACGTAATGCAGCCTAATTTAATCTAAGTGAGTTTATCGACTAACTTAACCAAACATAGTCTATCATGAAACGGCCTTACGTTACGCTACGTAGCTTATCGTAACATAACCTAACTTAGCTTATTCTAACGTAACCTCGTATAACTTAACCTAAACTAGCCTAAACTATCCTAACCTAACCCAACCTAACCCAACCTAACATAACCTAACTTAAACTAACGTAACGTAACGTAACCTAACCTAACCTAACCGAACTTAAACTAACCTAACATATCCAACGAGAATTTGGCGAAATACCTAAAATGAGAGAGTTTGGCAAAATGTCCAACCTTACGGAGTTTAAAGTAATGTAATTTGGCAAAATATAATTTGGTGAAATAAAATTTGGCGAAATAAGAATGGGCAAACTAAAATTTGGCAAAACGCAGTTTGGCAAATAAAAGTTGGCGGAACGTGATTCGGCGAGATGAAATATGGCAAAACAATTTGACGAGAATTTGTCATTTTTTTCTTTTTACTAAATAAAATTTGGCGAAACACAATTTGGCCAAATAGAACCTGGCAAAAATATTGTTCCGAATATTGGAAGCTATCGATTTTTAGAGATTCCCAATAGAGGGAGATTGATGTATATTAAGGAAACAAATGGTAACTGTAGCACATTAGACTGTAATTCTAATTTTTAATCAATTTATAGAAACTTGGTGAATACACTTGATCAAAGAATAAATACAACATATAAAAAGGAATAAATTGGCTCGAATTGTTTTTATACATTATGTTCTTCGATAAAAATAATCCCTATTCAATAAGATTCCTTCATGACAGCTTTTCTCATAAATAAGAAAAATCTGTCTATATATACCGAGAGCTTTTTCCCCCATATATGGGAGGTAGCCAAGTCAGAGGCACGTACCTATTCCCACTCATTCTACTCCCCTCCACCACCCCCTCCACCCCTCCCTCCCATCTCAGCTCCTCATGGATGATGGGTCATCCCTGTATCCACAGCAAGGCCGCTTCACTTAATCGGCGAACCCCCCCCCCCGCCATCCATACATAGTCATTCTCTACTCATCCCTATCTCCTGCCTTCTCCCTTCCTTGCTCAACAGACATTCCCCTCTTGCTCAACGCCCCCTTCACCCTATCCATCCATCTCATCCTCGGTCGTCCCCTCAAGTTCACTCCCCCCACCTCCGCTTTCCACACCTCTTTTACCAATCTTTCGTCATTCATTCTTCCCATGTGCCTAAACTATCCCAATAATCCTTCATCTCCTTTTCCATCCCTGCTCTCCTCCTCACCTCTTCGTTTCTCACTCTATCCAGCCTAGTAACCCCTACCACCATACTTCTCAGACATTTCATCTCAAACATATTTAAGATTTTCCACTCTGCCTCTCTTAAATTCCAAGTCTACTCCATACAATACCGTCGTCAATTTCGCTTAGATATGTTAGAATAGACAAATAGTTAGATATATGAACAAATAAGCAAATATATAACCAAATGTATACAGAAATGAATAGAGAAATGAATACATAGACAAATACTTAAATAGTGCGCAAATAAATAGGTCAATAGATTGGAAATTTATTAAATAAACAAATGAATAAATAAATAAATAAACAAAAAAGTCACAAATATTTATGTCTGTTGTTATATTTCGACAATAAAAACGATGAAAAAACAAAAACACAAAACATTGCCAAGCGATGAACAAAGGGAATATATTTATGACCCGTCTGGTTGAACGCTCTGACAAAATTTGCGTTTCATACTCAAACGCGGTTGGACGAAGCGACATGACGTCATAGATATTTTTATGAAATGTTAACTATTTTATTCCTTTTTTCTTTTTTATCATCTTGTGAATCAATATACCTTTAGTTACTTGTACTTTGTTTAATGACAGTTTATTTTACGTTTTATATGATAAAACGCTCTTCATACTCAAATGTGGTTGGACGATGCGACATGACGTCACAGTTATTCTTACGAAATGTTAACTACTCTATTTCTTTTTCTTTTTTATCATCTCGTACATAATTTTACCTTTATTTATTTATTTATGTTTAAAATCAATCTATTGTGCTCTTTATATAGAAAAACGCGTTTCACACTCAAACGCGGTTTGACGAAGCTACATGACGTCACAGACATTTTTATGAAACATTAAATAATTTCTTATTTCATAATCTCACAAATTAATTCTACCTGCCGTCTGGCGACTTTATTCAGCATTGACTTAGTGGCAACCATTATTAATTTGTTTTTGTGTCAAAAATATTTAGCGTTTTATACAGATCAACTACGTCTGCAGTGAGGCTGGGGTGGAGGGGGAGGGTATCCACAGATTATGGGGGGCGGGGGGTGGCTTTCTGGGGGCCCGGGAGGGGGAACTCCGGGGGGGGGGGAGGGAGAAGATGAAGAAGTCGCCAAGTAATCCGGGGACAAAGCTTGCCGGATCCTTTTGTTCGGGGCGACAGGCGCCCATCAGCTGGGCGCCTGTCGCCCTCAATGCCTCGCCCCCGGAATCACCACCAAGGTAAATAGTCTACCTTTATCCTCCTCCTCCTCCTCCTCTTCCTTATCCTTCTCCTCTTTTTTATCCTCCTCCTCCTCTTCCTCCACCTCCTCTTCCTCCTCCTCTTCCTCTTCCTCTCCCTTCTCCTCTCCCT
>NC_134782.1:39916471-39921471 GCF_046742065.1 Oratosquilla oratoria
ACCAAAAAGAATTAATGTGGATTAGAGCGTCGCTATTTGTGGCGGAGGTGGTTTGAACTCTGCCGCCAGCGAGTTGGATCAAGGGCATGGGTCATTATATTCCACGCAACAAGTACTCTGTAAAGGTCACTGTCCTAGCCTCCTGATAAGGGCGAGTTCGGGATGTTAAACTGAATAATTATCAATTTATCTACGCGAGGTTGATGTAAAATTAATAAAAATCACCTGACGACAGTCGTAATAGAATGTGGAGTACCACCAGGTACGAAAGGGAGTTGAGATGGGAGGAGAGGGAGGATGTGGGAGTTAGGAGTGGGAGGAGTGGGGGTGGGTAATAGGGACGTGGGAGAGAGGTAAGAAGGGAGAGGAAAAGAGAGTGGGGAGGAGGGAGAAGAGAGAGGGGAAGGGAGGATGAAGGTAGGGGAAGGGAGGGGGAAGGGGGAAGGGAGGGGTAAAAGAGGGAGTAGGAAAGGGAAAGCGAGGAGGAAGGGAGGAAGTAGGAAGGAGGGAGGGAGGGAGGGAGATAGGGAGGGAGGTAGGGAGGGGGAGTGGGTGTGGAAGACAGAGGGTGGGAAAGGGAGCGGAAGTGGGTGGGAAGCAAAGGAGGAGGAGAGGGAGATGGGAAGGGGGGGGCGGGGGGAGGGTGTTCCCCCTCCCCCCACCCGGTTGTTGACCAAATTGTTGAACATAGGTTCTTTGCAGTCTTCCCTCTCATTATCATTCACCTCCACCTCCTCTTCCTCCTCCTCCTTCTTCTTTATTTTCTCCTCTGCTTCCTCTTCCGCCTCCTCCTTTTCTTCAACTTTCTTCTCCTCCTCGTTCTCCTCCTCCTCCTCCTCCTCCTCCTCCTTTTCCTCCTCCTCCTTTTCCTCCTCCTCCTTTTCCTCCTCCTACTCCTATTCCTTGTTCTACTCCTTTTGCTCCTCCTCCACATCTTCATCCGTTTCCTTTTCCTCCAATACTTCCTCCTCCTCCTCCTTTTCCTCCTCTTCTTATTCCTCCTCTTCCTCCTCCTCTTCCTCCTCCTCCCTAACCCTTCCTCCAACAACAACCAACTCTCTCTCCCCTCCATATCCCTCCATGCAAATTCATTCTCCCTCCTCTTCTCCCTCCTCCTCTTCTCCCTCCTCCTCTCCCTCCACTTTGAAGTAAAAGAAATTCCCCTCTTTGTTTCCACTCTCCTCTCTTCTCCCCTCCCCTCTTTTCCCTTACCCTCGTTAGACTCACGTTCCTTCTTCCCCTCCTTCCCTTCCCTTCCCCTTCACGCCCCTCCCCCCCTTTACCTCTGTCACATCCCTTCCTTTCTCTTCCTCCTTCTTCTTCCCTTCCTCTGTCACCCACTCTCTTCTCTCTCTTTCCCTCCCTGCCTTGTCTTCCCTCCCCTTTTCTCCCTTCACCTCCACTTCCCTCCCCTCCCCTACCCTACCCTCACCTCCATTCCACTTCCCTCCCCTCCCCTACCCCCTCCTCCCCTCCTAACTCCCTCTCCCCTCCCCTCCCAACTCCCTTCTCCTCCCCTCCCCTCCCCTCCCCTCCCCTCTCTTTCCTTCCATTCCTACCCTTTCCTCCTCCTCCTCCTCCTCCTCCTCCTCCTCCTCCTCTCTCTCTCTTCCCTATACAACTTCTCCTCTCTTTTCTCTCTCTCCAATCTTTCTCCTCCCACTCTCCTTCCTCATTCCCCGCCCAATATTTTACCTCCTTTCCTTCTATTTCCCTTCCTCTCAATTAATCTTCCTTTTCCCTTACCTTTTCTTTCTTCCCTTTCCTTCCTTTCTCTTCCCTTCCCTTCCCTTCCTTTCTCTTCCCTTCCCCTTCCTTCCCTTCCCTTCCCTTACCTCCCCTTCCCTTCCCTCTCCTTCCCTTCCCTTCCCTTTCCTTTCTTTCCTTTTCCTTCCGTTTTTTTTCTCTTGGATATATTGATAATGATATTGATATGTGGGTATTGGTATATTGATATTTGGATGGACATATATTACGAGTATATTGATTTATTGAAATTATGATATACTGTTACAGATATATTGATAATATTTTGATATTAATATTTTCGTAGAGATATTGATATGTTTCTATCAATATGTTAATATCGATATAATGATACTGCTATACTGACACTATATTGATAGTGATATATTTATATGGGTACATTGTATTGATATACTAGCATATTGACATTGATATGTTGATATATATATATATATATATATATATATATATCTATGTATATTTTATATATATATGTATATTATATATATATATGTATATTATATATATATATATATATATATGTATATTATATATATATATCCTATATATATACATATATATATATTATGTGTATATATACATACATATATACTATATACATATATATATATTATATATATATATATACATACATATGTATATATATATATATATATATATATATATATATATATATATATTAACATTGAAATATTAATACTGATATATTGACGTTGATATACTGATACTGGTATATTGACATCAATGTAGTGATACTGAAATATTGACATTGAAGTAGTGATACTAATATGTTGGTATTGATATATTGATGTTGAAATATTGACATTGAAATATTAATACTAATATGTTTGGTATTGATATATTGATAGTGATATTGACGATAGTGTACTGATACTGGTATATTGACACCAATGTATTAATACTGATATACTGACATTGAAATATTGATACTAATATGTTGGTATTCATATATTGATAATGATATATTGATACCAATATTTAATGATAATAACCCCGATAATGATACTGATACGCCATATCATCATTTCTATAAATTAATGATTATAATGGCTTACAACAATATTCTCATATACATTAGGTCATTATGTTGATCAAATTACATTAATTAGTCAAACTAATTATTAAATAAATGTTTATTTTATTGTACTCCACGTTTCTTGATTACGGTAATGATAATTAACTTAGTTAAGAATTTATTGATGGTGTTATTATTAATGCTTATCTATGTTTTGTAGTCATGTAACCAATATTATGTTAGTTAAAGTATTTGCAATTATTGCTAGTCTTTGAAGCAATGTCTTTGCAATATTACTGATATGTTTGTTTAGACATTAGACAGACTTAGTAACCATATAGTGAACGCCAAAGCTATTGGTTATCTTAAGAGAATAGGAGATAACTTTATGGATAGGGATGACAGATGGTAAGGGACATTGAACTGTCTAGTGTAGGCCCTATGGTCTCTTGCAGTCTCTCCTATTCTTATGTTCTTAATTTCTCCTCTCTCTCTCCCTCTCTCTCTCTCTCTCTCCGTAAGTACACACATTTGTACGTACGTACATGCGCACATACGTACACATGCACCCTTTCCCTCCCTCTCTCTCTCAACTCTCTCTCTCTCTCTCTCTCTCTCTCTCTCTCTCTCTCTCTCTCTCTCTCTCTCTCTCTCTCTCTCTCTCTCTCTCTCTCTCTCTCTCTCTCTCTCTCTCTCTCCTCTCTCTCTCTCTCTCTCTCTCTCTCTCTCTCTCTCTCTCTCTCTCTCTCTCTCTCTCTCTCTCTCTCTCTCTCTCTCTCTCTCTCTCTCTCTCTCTCTCTCTCTCTCTCTCTCTCTCTCTCTCTCTCTCTCTCTCTATCCCTGCTTCATAATCTCCACTTCTTTATTCATGACATACCAACCACTCTCTCCCTCTCTTCTCTTTTTCTCTTGTTTTACCTTGCCTATACATATGTATAGTCACGAGGAAAATATTGGACCCTCGCTATAGTTCTAACAAAGTCAATATAATTTCTTTTTTGGTCGAGTATACGATATATTTTCCTATGTTGCATAAAACTTACAGTTATGTCATTTTCTTGAATACATAAAGAAAAAAATTGCCTGACAAAGAAATTGGATTTTGTTTCCTGAACTCTGGCTGAATCTAAACTTTTGCTCGTAACTGTACACGTAACTAACAGCACGATGAGACTATCTGGAAGGATAAAAGCAATGGTAAAATACAGCCCATGATAATAACGCACAACCACCAAACTTTCACAATATTCACAATCATGTTTCTATGTCCTTTTACAATTTCACAATTTTGTATATTGTTTTTTTTTTTCAAAATTCAGTCCATAGTAACTTACCATATTTCTTTCGTCTCTCCTTTTCTGTTGTTCTTTGTTTTATTTTTTTTTTATTTTTTTTTAACATTTCTCCTTGCATTCAATTTTGAGACAAAAGCTTTTGTTGCTTTTCCTGTTTGCTTTTTTATTCTATTATTATTACCGTCTCTTTTACTCTTTACAGTTTTTCCTCTCCATTCCCTCCCCTCCCTCTATCTCTTACATTTTGTTTTCTCCTGTCCCCGCACATACATACATACATATATATATATATATATATATATATATATATATATATATATATATACACATACACACACGTATGTATGTACATAGACACATACAAATATTCATATGTACAAATACATGTACACATACATATATGTATACATGTACATACACATATACATATGCAGATACATACATATATATATGTACTGTATATATATATAGCTTATATACATATATATATATTATATATATATATACAAACACGTATGTATGTACATCGACACATACATATATTCACATATATGTATACATGTACATACACATATACATATACATATACATATACATATACATATACATATATATATATATACATATACATATACATATGCATATGCATATAACATGTACAAGTACATATACATATACATATACATATACATATACATATATGTATACGTATATGTGTATAGACAAATTAAAAGGTGTATAGACAAACTCAAAGTTAATAAAACACCAGGGCCTGACGGTTGGCATCCAAGAATCTTAATGGAAATGAAAAATGAGATTGTTGTTCCATTAGAAATTATTTTCAAGAAATCCATCATATCCGGAGATGTCCCAAGAGAATGGAAGCTAGCTGACGTTACTCC
>NC_134782.1:39926471-39928971 GCF_046742065.1 Oratosquilla oratoria
CAAAAGAGAGGCAGGGAAAAGGGCAAACAATAATATAAAAGAAGAGGGGGGAGAGGAGAAAAAAAAGAGAGAAGAAGAGAGAGAAAAAATATATATATAGAATCCAAGAGGAGGGAGAATGATAGAGAAGGGAAGGAAATAATAGGAGGAGTAGTGTCTGTCAGGAGGGGAGAGGACGGGAGGAGAGTAGGAGGAGGAAGAGGAGGAGGAGGAGGAGGAGGAGGAGGAGGAGGAGGAGTAGGGGAGGCTATGAGAATGTATGGGGGAAGAAGGTCATTCAAAACTATGTTTGTGGGGGGAAGGGGAGGGGGAGAAAGTTGTAAGTGAAAAGAGAGAGCGCAGGTAAAGTATCTATGAAAAATAAACTAGAATAGAGAAAGGGGAGAAGGTCATTAAAAATGGGGGGGAAAGGGACGGGGAGAAAGTTGGAAGTAAAAGCAAAGCGGGGAGATGGTTGCGGGGGGGGGGGAGTAAATGTAGTTGCAATGTCGATTCCTTAGCAATAGTGGCATTCTTTATTGATTTTTTTCTGGCTTGGAGGGGGTCGCGATCGATAGAGTGTTATTTCAAGGCCAAAGACTACCTCTTGGGTTACAAAGAAAAAGGCTGTAGTTATATAGAATGAAATGGGGTAGGGAAGAGCTTCAAGTTCTGTTACCTAGAACCAACCAGGTTCTGACCGCCTTGGGGAGGGGTCCTTACCCACCCGCCGTGGGTTGGTAAAAAAAAAAAAAAAAAAAAAAAAAAAAAAAAAAAAAAAAAAAAAAAGGAGGGGTGAGGGGAGAGTGGGGGGGGGCAGGATCTTGGAACGTACTGAGTCCAGGTTCCATAAATCAAACTCTTGAGTCGCAGACTCTTAGATTTTTTTTTTTTTTATGAAGTTGTGATCTTAGATTTTTTGGGGGTGGGGGGGGGAAGGGAGTTGCTCTTACGAAGTCTGGGGTCTGAAAGCGAGACTCTTAGACCCACGAGCAAAGAGTGAAGACTCTTGAAACCGGAAACTTCGAGACCAAACTCTCGACTTCCGCTCTTGGCTCTTGATAAGCCCGAATCCGCGAACAAGAACTCTTTACAAAGAGAAACTAGACTCTTGAATTTCGCTTTTGATAAACGTAAATACGCGAATTAAGACTTTTACGCTCTTAGCGTAACCGGAAACATGCTGGTCTCACACCCGCTCAGTTGTGGGTTCGAATCCCGCATTCCTCTTCAATTCCCAGCGGTGACTTTTACCTGTTTGAACAGTCCATAAAGCCCATTACAAAGCAAAGCTAACAGCTTCGGTCGCAGCTATCCAGCGCCTCCTGGCGTAATATCCTAACTTTCATCAAACGAGTGCTAACCCAATGGCATTGTTTGTTTGTGTTTTTTTTTTTTTTAATAAAGTCATCTGACATCTATCATCATAAAAACTGTATGTAAAGTGTGTCACAACTATGAGGGACTTTCAAGGTGACCTGGAACCTTCTAGAAGAACTCTTCTGGTCTTTTTGCCTTCGGGTCTTGCTCCCTTGAGGAGGATCTCCAAGAAGTCCAAAATGACGCTCCCTTCAAGAGTTCCTCTAGTCTCCGGGTCTCGCTCCCCTGAGGAGGCTCTCCAAGAAGGACTCTTCGCCTTTCCGAAGAATGACTCCAGGAACTCTTCAGGTCTTCTGGTCTTCGAGTCTCACTCCCCTGAGGAGGATCTCCAAGAAGTACTCTTCCCCTTTCCGAACAATGACTTCAAGAATTCTTCAGGTCTTCTGGTCTTTGAGTCTAACTCCTATGAGGAGGACCCCCAAGAAGTACTCTTCTCCTTTCCGAAGAATGACTCCAAGAGCTCTTCAGGTCTTTGAGTCTCACTCCCCTGAGGAGGAACCCGAAGATGGACTCTCCCATCCGAAGAATGACTTCAAGAGATCTTCTGGTGTTTGTCTTTCCGAAGAATGACTCCAAGAACTTCTCTGGTCTTCTGGCCTTTGAGCCTGACTCCCCCTGAGGAGGATCCCCAAAGAAACCGAATAGGAGACCTCGAGGCGATGAGACTCAGTTCGAGGGCGACCCCTGGACGGGGTGACCCTCAACGACCAAGACCCCATTTCGCTCCAAACTTTAGTGACGCCCATACGGGCCAGATCCACGTATCGATTCTTTATGGTTGGAGATCTCCACTTAAAGCGGAAGAGTGTCGGTCACTTTTGACTTTTTTTGCGCCTCCTTTCTAATATCTCTTCTAATATCTAATATCTCTTCTAATATCTTCTAATATCTCATCTATCCCACCTCTGCAGAATCACTTTTTAGGCTTAATAAAATTCACAAGGATAGAAGCGGTGGAGAAACGAGTGAAGAGATTGCATCCTTCCCCCAATAACAAACCTCTTCTATCATCGTCCCCTCTCCTTTCCTCTGCTTCTCCCCTCCCCTCCCCTCCTCTCTCCCCTCCTCCCTCTTTCTTTTCCACCTCTCATCCCTTCACCCTCTTCCTCCTCCCTTTCCTCCCCTTCCCTCCCTTCCCTTT
>NC_134782.1:39941471-39953971 GCF_046742065.1 Oratosquilla oratoria
TAAATGAATAAATGAAAAAAATAAACAAGTAAATAAATAGATAAACAAGTAAATTAATAAATTACTTAGTAAAAAAGTACACGAATGATTGAATGAATGAATAGATAAATCGATAAATGAATAAATAGATCAATAAATAAATGAATAAATTAATTGAGAAACTAAAACAATAAATGAATGACTATACAAATAAATAAGTAAATGAGTAGATAAATAAACGAATGAATAAATAAAAAAATAAAACAGGGGCGGAGCTTGGATCCAAGACAGGGCGGTGGGTGTGGCCTAAATTACAAAGGATTACAAAGGAGGAGCATGCTGACGGGAGACCTTTTAGTCCATAACTATGTCGGAATTTTTTTTTTAATAATGATAGATAAATAAATAAGTAAAAAATATATATATAATGATATGAATAATAATAAAGTAAATAAGATAAATAATATAAAAAATAAATAAATAAATAAATAAATAAATAGATAAATAAATAAATAAATAAATAAATAGGTAAAGTTAAATGATAAACAAACTCGAGTGAAGGAACCACAGATGGTGGTGACCTACCAATATGGCACACACCAGCCACCATCTGTGACCCTCACAAACGTCATCTGCGATGGGCGTGGGCAGCTGGCGACAGAGGTCATGACCTGACTCGGGTCACTGGTGACAAGAGCGTTGTGAACCAAGGATCGTTTCACGGAATTCACAGGATCGTTTTGTTGATGAAACATTGAGACAGACTTATGTAAATGATAAGATAATAATAATAGATGTATAGATTAATAAATAAAACAATAAATGATAATGGTATATCATTATGATAAATATACTGAATGATTATGTAAGTTATATGAATTGTTATACATAATCTGTTTTATCTCGATGGATAAGTTACATTACATAATATATAATGTATAAAGTTATAAACAAAGAATAAAATATCATAATATACCATTGAATATAAAGTTATCAACTGCGAAGCAAAATATAGCGACGGAGAACGAGACTGAAAATTATGGCATGGTATAGGACGTCAGAGAATATCACATAATATGACGTCACAGAATGACGTCGTGTAATGTGACGTCACGTAATGACGTCACTAAAATACGTCATAAAATGTGAGTCACAGAATAAAGTCTTGAGATGTGACGTCATAGAATAAAGTCTTGAGATGTGACGTCACAAAACAACGAGATAAAATGTGAGGTAAAAATGATTACGTCATAAATGCGACGTCACGCAATATAATAAAATATGACTTCAAAATGACGTCACGAAACGAGACGTCTTAGAATAAAGTCACAGAATGAAGTAAACAGATGTGACGTCACGGGATGACGTCATGCAATATGGCGTCACAAAGGTACCAACCCGCTCGCCTTCAGGTTCCATGGCGCCTCTGGGCGACTCTAGGGCACTGAGTGAATGTGCGACCTAAGGTCAGTGGAGACCCACCTCTGGTTGAGGAACTGAGGAGTTACGCTGGACTCGTACTTATGCATGTAAACACACACACACACACACACACACACACACACACACACACACACACACACACACACACACACACACACACACACACACACACACACACACACACACACACACACACAGGAGGGAAATAGCTGTTGATCACGAGTCCAACACGTGATCCAAAGACCAAGTGAATGAATACACACACTACAACTGCGAATCAACGGCGCAGTGGTAGCGTTCATGGTTGCCACTACGGCGGTCCGAGTTCGAATCCTGCCCAGGGCTGAAATAGTTTTAATATCGCTGTGCTGTGAGTCGCTATTCCAACTCTCGTGGGTGGGGAGTTGGGTGTGTGTGTGTGTGTGCGTGTAAGGTCACAGCATTTCGCATAGATCGGTCATACATGAACTCTGAGCTCTCATCTGGGAGGGTAATAGCTGTCGATCACGAGTCCAACACGTGATCCAAGACCATGGTGAAAAAGACCATGGTGAATCACACACACACACACACACACACACACACACACACACACACACACACACACACACACACACACACACACACACACACACACACACACACACACACACACACACACACACACACACACACACACACACACACACACACACACACACACACACACACACACACACACACACACACACACACACACACGCGCGCGCAATAGGAAGAGAAAAAATCTGCACAAACGCAGTAAATAAAATCGTCTGTATTAACTATATAGTACCTATATATCGCTCACACTTGTCTTCTTAATCTAAAGACATCTTCTTCAGTATTGGACGTAGTCTCGCTTACCAAAGACCTCTTCGCCCAACTCCACGCAGAGTCCAATTCCACCAATTGAAAGGAGTTCTTTGGGTCTGCCGAAGAGTCCTCAAGCGCCATTAACGCCTTCAGGCCAATGACGCACTTTGCATATGTTATTCTGGCTGACGCCGGACGATGCTGAGGCAGAAGAGCATAAGTGGATTCTTGAAAAATGTATTTTTTCTTCTTCTCCGAAGTTTTGTATTGATTCCCTTTTGATTCCTTCTCCTCTTTCAAGGATTTTTTTTTCATGTGTTTTAAGCTGTTTACGTATGATTTGTTTCTCATTCTTCGTACTAGTTTTGTAGCTCACTGTTGCATCCTTCTAAATGTTTAATGCTATCCGAGGACCCTGCGGAAACAACATATTAGTGGCTTATAGATTGAGTTGAGGACATAAGATTTTAAGGATGAAGGAGACTGAAAGAGACCATAAGGCCTACACTAAGCAGTTCCATGTCCATTACTACCCATCATCCCTGTCCATAAAGTTATCTAATCTTCCCTTAAAACAACCAATAGTTTGAGTTCACTTACATGGTTACTAAGCCTATTCCACTTGTTAACCACTCTATTGTTAAACCAGTTCTTGCTATTTGAAAAAGAAAAATTCGTACTATAAAGTCCCATATTCATATGTAACTTCTCTGAGGTACAAATGTAATGATGACATCGTTCATGGTCGTTAATGAGATTTGTGCCAGGATTTTTTATGGTTGCACGTTCGTTAAACTTTTACCACATAACTTGATGTCGTAATTGGTCTAAGTTATATCTAATTGCATAACTAGACTTACTAGGATTAAGACCAATGTTCTAATATTTTCTGATTCTTTTTTTAACATCTTTGATGATTTCTTTGATGTGAATATTTTCAGACGCAATAGATTTCAATCTACGAACTCCGTACAAAACTTTATGTGAGGCGGCTTTGAAATTCTCCTCACTGTGAAATATTAAGATTGTTTTTAAGCATTCCTGTATAAATTTATACATAATACACATAAGGAAGTATTATTGATATTGAAAAACACAGAGTTTGAAACAAACGCTACGTCTCTCTTGAAAACCACCATTGGGTGGTTAGAGAACTTTTTGAATGTTCATTGTTTCGGTACCATGGATCCAGTGATATATCTTGATAGAATATACTTCATATTACACACACACACACACACACACACACACACACACACACACACACACACACACACACACACACACACACACACACACACACACACACACACACACACACACACACACACACACACACACACACACACACACACACACACACACACACACACACACATTATTAACTCAATTTAGTCTAGTCACAAATTAGCTCAAATTGTACGTTCTCAGTGTATCACTGTATCATTGTTACCTCAAAAAATATATTATTATCTATTATTATTTACACACACACACACACACTCTCTCACACACACACACACACACACACACACACACACACACACACACACACACACACACACACACACACACACACACACACACACACACACACACACACACACGCACAAAGCACACGCACGAATTGAATGAAACAAAGACGTTCACATGTATACATGCATAACAAACACAAACTTATAGACATACACTTCCCCTAGAGACTGCACCCCTTCCACTTCCCCCTTCCACTTCCCCTTCCACCTCCCCCCACCTCTCCACAGACAATGAGTCCTTATGTCACCCACAGAACCCCTTTCCCCCACATATGTTCGCCCATACCACCCACAAGAAGTTTACGGAGTTC
This sequence comes from Oratosquilla oratoria, assembly GCF_046742065.1. Taxonomy (NCBI): domain Eukaryota; kingdom Metazoa; phylum Arthropoda; class Malacostraca; order Stomatopoda; family Squillidae; genus Oratosquilla; species Oratosquilla oratoria. The sequence continues at coordinate 39,945,574 of NC_134782.1, forward strand.
CTCTCCCCCCCCAGCCCCCATATTCCCCCACCTCCAGTGGGATCAAAAATAGTCACCCCGTTTAACCCACTTCCAATCTCTCTACCCCAAAACACTTCCGCTGGTCTTTTGCACCCCTGAGGTGGTCTTTGCAAAACCTGTTGGTGTTCTTGTGACTTATCTTTGATGGCAACACAATAAACTTAGAACGCTAAAACAGATAAAGAAAGTGAGAATGAGCGAAAGAATGAAATATATGTATATATGTCTATATACAGTATATACATATATATATATATATATATACATATATATATATATATATAAAAGAGAGAGAGAGAGAGAGAGAGAGAGAGAGAGAGAGAGAGAGAGAGAGAGAGAATCTTGAATTAATTAAACAACTTTTCAATATATACTTAGCCATCCCCAGGTGAAAATACAAAAGGAAAGAAACTGTAAATTTCTCTTTCTCTTGTAACCTCGCCTAGTTGCAAAAATGCTGCAGATAATATTTATCTATGTCTAACAGCCCCTAATTCACGATTTCAGTAATTAGTAGTTGGTGATTACCCATCCCCCGCGGACCAAAACGCTCATCAACAAGATCCCATACCACCAAGAATACCCGGCACCCAAACCGTCCCACCACCCAACCACCCACAAGACACCAAGACCTCCTCCGAATACCACCCAGAAAGCCCCCGAACTCCCCCACCACGACCCCACACCAGGAGCAGCCTCCCCTCGCCATACCACCCGGGAGACCCACACCACACAACCCACCACGAAGTAAAACTTAAAAGCCAGGGTCCCCCTCGACCCTCGTAAGGAGCCCCCGGGGACTCGGGCCGCCGTCCGGCTCTTCGGCAGAGCAAACGCAGAGGGACAAAAAGGGCGCGGACCTGTCGAGGCCAGCCTGTTTATCTTGTGCAGGGCCTTGAGAGGAACCGGCAGCTCGGCTGAGGAAACAAAGATGCACTATGGGCGGCTGCAGCAGCACCAATCAATCCCAATCAATAGATGCGGGAAGAACGCGGCGCCCTGGATCCTGGCGAGGTCGCCACCACTACCAAGACCTGGTGATGGTGATGATAGTAGTGTTGATGATGGTGGTAGGGAAGGTGATGATGGTGGTATTAATGATGATGGAGCTGATGGTGATGAAGTTGGTGGTGATAGTGGTGGTGGTGATGATGATGATGAAGTTGGTGGTGGTGGTGATGATGATGATGATGATGATGATGATGATGATGATGATGATGATGATGATGATGATGATGATAGTGATGCAGTGAAAGGGAAGGAGATGATAAGAGTTAGAAAAAAAGGAGAGGAGAAGAAGGGGAGTTGGGTAGTAGAAGATGGAGAGAGGGAGAAAACGGGTAGATAATAAGTGAGGAGAGAGAAAAGAGAGAGATAAAGGAAGAGAGACAGTATGTGTGTGTGTGTGTGTGTGTGTGTGTGTGTGTGTGTGTGTGTGTGTGTGTGTGTGTGTGTGTGTGTGTGTGTGATAGTGTGTGTGAGAGAGAGAGAGAGAGAGAGAGAGAGAGAGAGAGAGAGAGAGAGAGAGAGAGAGAGAGAGAGAGAGAGCGAGAGAGCGAGAGAGAGATTCTCTCCCAAGGAGCTGCAGTGAAGGAGAAGGATAACTTTTGAATCTCAGAGGATACTGGTGCGTTCGCCAGGTGGTGACGATAATGCTGTTGCAGTGAGAGAGATAGGTAGATAGATAGATAGATAGATAGATAGAGAGAGAGAGAGAGAGAGAGAGAGAGAGAGAGAGAGAGAGAGAGAGAGAGAGAGAGAGAGAGAGAGAGAGAGAGAGAGGGGTAGGGGGTGGGGAGGGAGACAGCATAAGGGAGAGGACACGAGTGCTACTAGAAATAGTGTAGTGCTACATATTGTTTGTGGTGGACAGTAGCCGAAAGGAGCACTATGTTTATTAGGTACATTGACATGTTCATGTTTTTTTAAACGAATTAGTTAACCAGTTACGTGATAAGTTAATAACAAGTTGACAGACTGTCTCCTTTTTTTAGAGAGAGAGGGAGAGAGAAAAAGAGAAAGAGAGAGAGAGAGAGAGAGAGAAAGAAAAAGAGAGAGAGGTGATAATGACTTACGTACATACGGCTTCATAATGAAGTGTCGGAAATAGTGATCATGTTAATGAAGTATGTATCAGGGGGTGCTGGGAGGGGGGGATCAGGTGTACTGGGGAGAGCATGGGGGGAACATTACTGAGGTGTCATGATGGGGGGTGGGGGGATGCGGGGGGCCTCATCCAGGACCGTGACCCTGGGTTTTGGACTCTCGGTCCTGTCCAGAAGCGTCGTGGTCCCCAGTTTTGAAAGTCCTTTGTCCCGTGGTCCAATTACGAGTTACGGTTTACTTGTTGGTGAGTGACGAGAAGGAAAACAATACGCCACTTGATCGAATGAAAACACGGAATCAATAAACATTGGGGGAGGGGGAGAGGGGGGAGGGGGGGAATGTAATTAGTGTTAGAGCACTCCATCAGACAAAAAAGGGAATGTAGCTTCAAATTCTCCCCCCCTCACCCCCCACTCCCCAATTTTTCACTCAGTAGTGTAACCGCAGCTGAACAAAATCCGTTTTCTCTTGCCTTTCCCCGAGAATAAATAAATAGATAAATAAATAAGTAGATAAATAAATAAATAAATAAATAAATGAATTAGTAAATTAGTAAATAAATAAATGAATAAATAAATAAATTAGTAAATGAATAAATGAATAAATAAATAAATAAGTTTATAAAAAATAAATAAATTGATAAATGAATAATGTAAATGAATAAAGAATAGGTAAACAAATTAACTGATAAATGAATAAGTAAGCAAATAAGTTATTAAATAAATAGATCAATGAATAGATAAATAAACAAATAAATAAATTAATAAATTAGTAAAAAATAGATTAAAAAAATAGGTGAGTGGATGAGCGAAGCAGTGTTTAGGGTTAACTACAATAAAAATAATAAATAAAGGGATATATGAATAGATAAATGAAAAACTCATTTTGTATTTTTTATCATAGATAACTTCTGGCAAAAGGGAGCTCCAGCCCACATATTATTAATGACACTAAGTAAGAATAATAAGAATAGAGAAGACCGCAAGAGACCATAAGGCCTACACAAGGTAGTTATTTGTTCGTTACCGTCTTTCATCCCTATCCATAAAGTTATCTCGTTTTCTCTTTAAAAAACAACCAATCGTTTCAGCTCTCAGTGCATAGTTACAAAGTCTATTCCATTCGTTGACAACGTTCTTGCCTACAAACCTTCATATTTCTTCCTTGTATTCTAATACAACCTTCGAGTGGAAGTGTAGCCAACTGTACCTGCATATGGATTTAAGTCTCTCTCTCTCTCTCTTTTTTTTTTTTTTTTTTTTTTTTTTTAAGGGGACTTCCAGTAGACTTCGGAGACAAACAGACGTTGAGGAACTCCTCAGGATCTGTCGGATCCGCCGGATACACTAAGCCCTCTTCATTAGCCCCGAGTACCCGATAACAAGGAACTCGAGGAACCTCGATAGAGGCGCCTTGGAGACGCTGAGGACTCAGAAAGTCGACCTAATTGAACAAGAGTTGACGTTCTTACAGACCACGAAGGGTTGATGGTGTCATCAAGCACCGGTTCAAGGATTGATGGATACTCAATCAAACACAAATTGATTAGGTATGGAGTGGAGGGACCCCCTAGAATGTGGCGCGGTGGTTTCAACCACGTTTCCGGGAATTTGTAGGTCCAAGTTTGATCCCCATTGAATACTTGTGACTGACTGTTGGTCTGGTTGTCCGAGCATACCGGGCAAAGGTGAGGTCTTTGATTATTTTTGTTGTGATGAAATAACAGCGCATTGTTGGCGAAGTGTAAAGAATAGTCTGTTTCCAAGTTGTAAACACACACGCACACACCCGGACTGTCACTACGGCGGCCCGGGTTCGAATCCTACCCAGGACTGAAATTATTTCAGTATCGCTGCGCTTCGAGTCGTTACTCCAACTCTCGTGGGCGGGGAGTTGGGGGTATGTGTGCGTGTAAGGTCACAGCATTACCCATAGATCGGTCATACGAGCTCTGAGCTCTCTTCCGGGAGGGAAATAGCTGTCGATCACGAGTCCAACACGTGATCCAAAGGCCAAGGTGAATCACACACACACACACACACACACACACACACACACACACACACACACACACACACACACACACACACACACACACACACACACACGGCTCGGTGGCGGATTGGTAAAGCACTGGCCTCACAAGCCAGAGAACCGGGGTTCGATTCCCCAGCCGGGCGGAGATAAGTTGGGTTTGTCTCCTTTCACATGTAACCCCTGTTCACCTAGCAGTGAGTAGGTACGGGACGTTAGTCAAGGAGTTGTGACCTTGCTGTCCCGGTGTGTGGTGTGTGAGTGGTCTCAGACCTACCCAGAGATCGGCAAATAATGAGCTCTGAGCTCACTGCCGTAGGGTGGTGTCTGGCTGTCTCGACAGAGACTGCAGCAGATCCGAGGTGAATACACATACACACACGCACGCACGCACTCACATTATGTGAACGTTACCATCGTCATCATGTAGCACATCACTACTGAGTTGCTTAACCAACACTATAACTAAAATAGTTTATTTATTTTCGATTATATTTCGTGAAGGCCACTCCCCTTTCCTGGCCTTTATCTATTTATTATCTATCAGTTTATTATTCATCATTATCTAATTAATTAATTTATTTATTTACTTTTTCATTTAATTATTTATTTATATCTTTTTCGAATCCAACCTAGTTATGGACCAAAAGGTCTTCTGTCAGTACGCTCTTCCTTTGTGATCCTTTGTAAGTAGAATTAACGCCTAAACAGACATATTAGTAAAACCATTCCAAAACACACCGGAACTTGTTAAGCGTTGTTAGGTTGTCTATTTCAGTACTTGGAGGTTACAAAAATATGATTAAAATCATGAAGTGAGCGCTGAAACTATCAGTTGTTTTAAGAAACGGTTAGGAAACTTTATGGATGGGGATGACAGGTGGTAAAGGACATGGAACTGCCAAGTGTAGGGCTCATGGTCTCTTGCAGTCTTCATTTTTAAGGTCTTACGTTCTTAGAATCGTGACACGGTTGTCAGAATGAAGTAAGTTCAACTCGGTTACCACAGCAAAAGGATTACTATTAATTTTCTTTTTCTCAAAGTGGAAAGTGAGTTGAGAATTCTTTTGTAGCTTCCGCCAGGCGATTGTATTTAGCTGAGGAAAACCTCTCAAGGTCGAAAGGTTTGAAGGATATTTCTTAAGTCCGGGTGATATGTGCATCAGTGGCACTAAGTGATGACACTTAGTGGTGCCATGACCCTGGTCGTCTTGCCAATGGAAGTGCCAACACCTTTTGGATGATGAGACTGAAGTCGTGGTACTCAGACTCCTGAAAGAAAGAGTACCAGGAATCACGTGAGCTCACTGAAACCTTCAGAGTCACTGAAGTCGATGTTTTAGTGCCTTCAGGCCTCTGGTAACGAAAGAGGTGGACTCTGGAAGGTCTTTGGGCAGACTCTCCCAGAAGGAGAATCTTCTTATTGTCAGACTCTCCCAGAAGAAGAAGAGTCTTCTTCGGATCGAAGCCTGTTGTCGAACTCCGTTAGGTCTTCTGTCCAGAGTGTCGAGAGACAGTTCCTCCCACCACGCGATTCTCTTCACCTCCATTCTGTATCGAATATACAGGGTGTTGCAAAATTCCCCATACACAGGTCCTTTTCAGATACATTAAAAAAAACGACTTTGCGGAAACAAGTTACCGTGGATAAGTCATTCTTATGGGTAGATGGTGATAAAACCAATCATATAAATTGCTATTTTGCATAAGATCTGGTTCAATAAAAACTCGAACTTTTCCTATTTATGGGGGTATTTTGAGACACCCTGTATTTTTCCCTGCCATCTCGGTAGCACCTTATTCTGGTTATCGTCAGACGATTTTATCAATTTCTTTGGCACCCGATCCACGTGGTTGTGAAGTCAACTGAAAGTCTATTTCAGAAAAAGGTCTTTCTACGTAAGAAGAGAGAAAAATAGATCTATGTTAGAATGTGAGATAGCACAGTCTAAGAATAAAAATACTAAATTCATTATCGGACTTACGTGTGTGTGTGTGTGTGTGTGTGTGTGTGTGTGTGTGTGTGTGTGTGTGTGTGTGTGTGTGTGTGTGTGTGTGTGTGTGTGTGTGTGTGCGTGTGTGTGTGTGTGTGTGTTCGTGTGTGTGTGTGTGTGTGTGTGTGTGTGTGTGTGTGTGTGTGTGCGTGTGTGTGTGTGTGTGTGTGTGTGTGTGTGTGTGTGTGCGTGTGTGTGTGAATGTGTGTGTGCGTGTGTGTGTGTGTGAATGTGTGTGTGCGTGTGTGTGTGTGTGTGTGTGTGTGTGTGTGTGTGTGTGTGTGTGTGTGTGTGTGTGTGTGTGTGTGTGTGTGTGTGTGTGTGTGTGTGTGTGTGTGTGTGTGCATACGCCTTGTGTACGCGTTCCTATATGTTTGTACATTCGCGCGCGCGTGCGCGCGCGTGGCCGAGCGTCTCTTCCCTTTGATATGGATGATAAAAGGGGCGTGTGCAAATGTGTACATAATTATAAAAGCTAACTCGAATCGATACATGCTGTCTCACATCTCTATGATGACCATACGAAGGGTTGTGACGTCATTGAGCCCCCAATTTGGGTTGGGGGGTGGGGTGGGGGGCTTGGGGCTTGGGGGGGTTATCTCAGACCTGAATGGAATCGCTTGACGTTAGAAATCTTTAAAGGTTAAAGTAACTTTAGGTAAAAGAAAATATTCTCTTTAAAATGATTTGAGTCTCCGTTTTTGTAGACCAAATTTAGCTAAATTAAATCAGACTGAACTGGACTGAACTTATTTGAACTGGAATGAAGTGAGATGAACTGAAATTACCTGAAATGAAATGAGCTGAAATGAATTGAAATGAAGTGGAAACAGAACTGTAGTAAGGTGAAATGAAATAAAATGAAATGAAATGAAATGAAATGAAATGAAGTGAAATGAAATGAAATGAAGTGAAATAAAATGAAGTACAATAAAGTAAAGTGAAGGGAAGTGTGTGTGTGAATTTGTGTGTGCGTGTGTGTGTGTTCCATAACTAGGTCAGATGCGAATAATAATAATAATAATAAAGATAATAAATGAACAGATAAATAGATAAATAAATAAATAAATAAATAAATTAGAATAGATAATGATAGATAACAAACAAACAGATAAATGATAATCTATATTAAAAAACAGATCAATAATAACAAATAAACAAACGATAATAAACGAATAAATAAAACAAAGTAAAATAAATAGCAGACATTACGGCATATTTCATATGTATTTATCTAAATAAAACTTAAAACTTCGAACTGTACTACATTGCACTGCCTCTACAGGAAGTTTATTCCATTCATTAACTACACGGTTGCCGAAGTTATCCACTTCCAAATTAAATCTATTTCCTGACAGATGGAGACCATTATTTCTTGTCTGAAATGAACTGAAACGAACTGAAAACTATAACTGAGCCAAACTGAACTGAGCTGAAATGCAGGAGCTTCCTCCAGATTGAATCGTTGTATTTTCCATCTTTGGGAAAAGTGTCCTTTTAGTGAGAGAGAAAGAGAGAGAGGCGAGGGAGAGAGAGAGTGAGAGAGAGGGTTGGGGAGAGTCTGACTGGGTCTCAGAGAAGGAGTCTCTGGCTTCTAAGGTCCTTCTTCTCCTTAAAAAAAAAAAAAAGAAAAAAAAAAAATTTTAAAAAAAAAAAGGCCGAAAAAAAAAAAAAAAAAAAAATTTATTTTTAAATAATCTAAAAAAAATAAAAAAAAAAAAAAAAAAAAAAAAAAAAAAAAAACTGACAAACGTCACGGGGATATCGATGAGGTGTTTCCAGAGAACGACAAAGTAGGAAGTCAACGACCCTTGCATATGGTGAGAAGGCTTTGTCCTTCTGGGGAGGAGGAGGAAGAGCAGGAGGAGGAGGAGGAGGAGGAGGAGGAGGAAGAGGGAGACGGAGTTGCCATGCCCACAACCAACTACCACGACTAACATCACCTACATCCTTGATAACACCATTGTTGTCACGAATACTACACCACCTCTCCCACCACAGCCACCACCACCACCTATTCCACCACCTCCACCACCACCACAACCTTCCTCTCCTACCACCACTACCTCCACCTCTCTCACCACCAACTCCAGCCACCATCAGTATCATCTTTGTTTTCACCATGAACTCCCATCGTACAGGGAGTCACTAACCAGAATAAAATCTTCAAACGGGATAATAATAGCTTTGCGCCAATCAGAATGAAACGGTGTTAGGAAATAATCCTCCTAAAGAAAATATCC
>NC_134782.1:39958971-39966471 GCF_046742065.1 Oratosquilla oratoria
TTCCCCCCCCCCCGAGCAATGTGGGGTGCCTTCTTCTGTGTGTGTATACATTCGTGTGGTTTCCTTCAGCCTCCATTCAGCTGTCTCCAGCTGCAACGACGAACTTGCGGTTGCGGATGCGGCTGTTTTTGCGTTTGCGGTTTATGTTGCGGTTATTGCTGTTGCGTTTGTAGTTGCGGTCGCGGTGATTGTTGAAGTTGCGGCAACAACCCTGCGGTTGTGGTTATGACTGCCGTTGCGGCTGGCACTACAAAAGACGAAAAGGAGAAAAAAGTTTTCGAGTCGAAGAAAATGAAAACCAAAATTTCGAGAAGAATGTTTCAGATAAGAGAGAGAGAGAGAGAGAGACAGAGAGAGAGAGGGAGAGAGAGAGAGAGAGAGAGAGAGAGAGAGAGAGAGAGACAGAGAGAGAGAGAGAGAGAGAGAGAGACTTTTGCTTAAAACAAACTCTTTGAAGTGCGCTTCTTCTTCTAAGAGACGGAGGGTTGTTGATCAGGAGAAAGAGGTAAGTGAAGCTGGGCAAAGCTATGCAAAGCTAGACGACGCTAGCCAATGCTAGGCAAAACTTAGCAAAGCTAGACGACACTAGGCGAAAATAGGCGAATCTGTGCGTACTTAGACGATGGGAAGCAACACTAGGCGAATCCAGGTAAAACTAAGTAAACCTTGAAGTGCTAGAATGTAGAAGATACACCTAAGCGAAGCTAAGCAAAGCTAAGCAAAGCTAAGCGAAGCTAGGCAAAGCTGAGCGAAACAAAGCGAAACCAGGCAAAATAGGTGAAACTTGGCGACGCTAACTGAAACTAGACTAACTCTGAAGATAGTTTGCAAATTTTCGAGAAGCGAAGGAAAGCGAGAAGAGGTGAAGCAAGACGAAGCAAAGCGAAGCGAATCGAGATGATAGCAAGGGCACAGAAGGTAACGAGTCAAAACAGAGCGAAACGAGGTGAAATGAAGCCGAGCGAAATGAGACGAGGTCAGGTCGGGGCGAAATGACACGAAATGAGGCAAAATGAAGCGAAATGTGACAAAGTGAGGCCAAATGAGTCCAAGCAAAGAGAGGAGAAACGAGGCGAAGCAAAGCAAAGTGAGACGAAACAAAGCGTGGCGAAGCGAAGCAAATCCAAGTAAAGCGAAGCGAGGCGAGGTGAAGCGAAACAAAGCAGGACGAAAACAGGCAAAGCGAAGCAAAGCGAGACGAAGCAAAGCGTGACGAAGCGAAGCGAGGCGAAGCAATGCGAGGCGAAGCAATGCGAGGGAAGCGAAACGAGGCAAGGCGAAGTAAAACGGGGCGAAGCGGGGCAAAACGAAGGAAAGCAAAGCAAAGCGAAGCAAAGCGAAGCAAAGCGAAGCAAAGCGAAGCAAAGCGAAGCAAAGCGAAGCAAAGCGAAGCAAAGCGAAGCAAAGCGAAGCAAAGCGAGGCGAAACAGAGCGAGGCCAAGCAATGAGGGTCTGGAAGGCGACGGGAGGAGAATGCGAAAATTAGTGCGGACAAAGCGACAAATAGGGTTGAGGGTTGTACACAGCGGAGCCAAGACAAAAGACAAATTAGTCGCGTCGTCTATGTAATAAGAAAAAGTGGAGCCACGCTGAAAGAGAGAGAAAGAAAGAAAGAGAGAGAAAGAGAAAGAAAAATACGAGATGAAAATAACCATGAAGAGGTGGAGGAGGGAAAAGGAAGAAAGAAGGGGGAGAGAAAGAGAGGGTAGAAGGGGAGGAAGAAGAAAATGAGGGGAAGAGTATGAGGAGGAAGAGGAGGAGGAAAAATAGAAAAAACAGAAATAAAAGGCTAAGGAGAAAGAGGAGGAGGGAAAATAGAAAAACAGAAATAAAAGGCTAAGGAGAAAAAGGAGGAATAGAAAAGAAAAAAGAATCTAATGGAATAGAAAAGAGAAGTTTAGGTAAGGAGATAAGGGGAGAAGAGTAGTGATGCAAAGAAGAGGATGATAAGGAAGAGGAGCAAGAGAAGAAGGAAGAAGAGAAAGGAAAACGAGGAGAGGAGTTGAAGGAAGAAAAGAAGAAGAAGACGAGATGAAAGAGGAGGAGAAGGAAGAGGAGGAGGATGGAGAGGAGGAAAATGAGTAAAAGGGTTGTGGGAGGAAGACAAGAAGAAAGAGGAGGATGAGGAGTAGAAAGAGAAAGAGGAAGAGTATTAGGAAGAGGAGTAGAAAGGAAAGGAGGAAGAAGAGGAGGAGGAGGAGGAGGAGGCGGTAGAAGTGGTGGTGGTGGAGTCCGTGTTGGTGTTGAACACAGGAGGACTCCTCTCTTGGTCGCCGGTGTTGATTGGGGTCCTTGAGGGACTCCGCTGTTAGGTCCGATCCGGGGTCTCCTTTCGCCAGCGCAGAGTCCGCCTCCGTGTCCTCGATGCTTTGGTGCCATTGTCGATGGCCCTCGCCCTCATTCGTTTGCCTCCGCTTTCATGGTCGTTAAGCAACTTCTCAAAAACGTATCGATTTCCGAGGAGGAGGAGGAAGAGGAAGAGGAGGAAGAGGAAGAGGAGGAAGACTTGGTCTTGGTCCAGGGTGGTTCCTGCCTCCCCTCCATTCTCCCTCTCTCTCTAGCTCTCTTTTCACAAGCTCAAAAGCACACACATATTTACTCAACCACCCATCCATCCATCCATTCACAAGGTTACTGGTACTTGGGATGAGGCTGGGGGATATGGAAGGGTGCTGTGGGTGGGGGGATTGGGATCTGGGGGAAGTTGTTTGGTGTTTTCTGGGTGGGTAAAGGTCTTGATAGTCTTTCAGACTCTTGGATACTTCCACCCGCGTCTACAACCATCTAGTTCTGTGCGGTGCTAAGCCGCAAGATAGCCCAGTGGATACCATGTCGAACTCGTGAGTAGGTGGTCGTGAGTTCGATTCCAGGGACCCGCTGCGAGCTTCCAGCGTTGGTTCATGACAGCCCTTGCCAAGCGGGGAGGCAACCCAACATAAAAAAAAGAAAAAAGAAAAACGGCTTGCCACAACTGACAGGCCTTTGCCCTACCAGGGGTTCCTTGCTCCCCACTGCTTGGGAGTGGGATGGTAAGTTGTAAGGTGAGAGTTTTATGTGGTCACGTCTTTCATGATATCTCTAATGAGTTTAGAGATCCGTTCATTAACTAGGGCTTATGTTGACTTCAGCAGATTTTATTCGTTTGAGGGGAGCTCCATTCACACGGGAAAAGGGTCATAATCTGATCTAACTTCGATGTCCATAAAGACGAATAGATTCTGCTGGACTTGGACATTAGTTAACAATCAGAATCAAATAATGCTTTTAACTATAAACTTCATGTCCGCAGAAATCAATTGCTTTTGTTCTTGAAATGAATGCGATTTTCTATTTTCATTTATTCTTTTTCTTTGAGAGGGAAAGGGGATTTTCCCCCCCACTGGGGATTTTTGGTTCTTTTTTTCTTTAGCTTGAATTAACTGATTTTTTCTTTCATGGGTCCTGAGTGTAATGTTGTTTGCTGAAATGAAAAGCTCTCTCCCCTCTGTTTAACAACATGCTATTTATCAACATTTTCCCAGCCATTGTCAACTGCAAATTTCATTTTTTTTTTTCAAAAGTCCCGATTTAATTATTGACTCATTGGAAGGACATCATAAAATACTATCACAATCATGATTCTCTCTCACCCACTCATGACTGCCTGGCATGCCTGAAATCTCCTCCCATCTGAATGAAATCGCCTGGCGTCTGTTAACATAAACTTTTTAAAGTGCATCATTAAAACTAGGTTAATTTGTCGCAGACGAGTTAAATGTAATACTCAATTTCTTTCTGAAGGAGTGGACCTAAACGGAGTTGTGACTTCGTGTGTGTGTGCGCGCACGCGCGCGTGTGTACGTATGTGTGTGTGTGTGTTTTTGTGTGTGTGTGTATATGTATGTATGTGTATGTGTGAGTGTGTGTGTGTGTGTGTGAGTGTGTGTGTGTGTGTGTGTGTGTGTGTGTGTGTGTGTGTGTGTGTGTGTGTGTGTGTGTGTGTGTGTGTGAGTGTGTGTGTGTGTGTGTGCGTGTGTGTGTGTGTTTGTTGTGTGTGTGTGTGTGTGTGTGTGTGTGTGTGTGTGTGTGTGTGTGTGTGTGTGTGTGTGTGTGTGTGTGTGTGTGTGTGTGTGTGTGTGTGTGTGTGTGTGTGTGTGTGTGTGTGTGTGTGTGTGCTGTGTGTATGTGCGTGTATACACAGGATCAATCATACAAAAGGTGAGAAAGCAAGCCTTATCGCTAGTATATAATATACATACATACATACATACATACATATATATACATATATATATATATATATATATATATATATATATACAGATATACAGTACATACGCACAAACATGCCTGCACTGCTGAATGATACTATTACATTAACCAGACCATATCAGTAAACTGTATCACTACAATGAACGTGAACATATCACAAATATACCGTACTAGCGGGGGCGACTCGTCTCGATCTCTTCACGGGACTGTTGGTGTTGGACTTGTCTCGTCGTGTTGGCTGGACTGCTCATGCGCGCTCGGTCGAAGGTTACGTTACACATCTCTTTTGTAATCTGTTTGTTTATTACTTTTAATGTGTTTCTTTACTTATCTATTTGTTTGTTTGTATATATATATGAATATGAATGTTATCATGATCATTTTTGTGCCGCCTCAACTTGTGAATCTGAAGTCACATCTTTGCCAAATATTTTCCGTTATCTATTTCCATATCCATGTCACTTGACTATGTACATAGTGTACAAAAACGTCGTGAATACGAGAGAAACGGTCCACCGTGCTTCACAATGCCATTTTGACAAAGTAATTTCAGTGCTAAACTATACGTATAAGTCTGCAGTTTGTAAAGAATAGAAACAAAATAATCATAAATACAGAAACAGCTATATTTTCCACGGTATGTATATACACATATAAATATAAATATATACATATATATATATATATATATATGTATATATATATATATGTATGTATGTATATACACTTCATAAGCACACATTTGTAGCATCACTATCTTTATCCTTCTCTGTGTCCATTTTATCATTAATTTAATCATTAATCCAATCATTAATTTAACCCCTTTCCATCGGGGTTACTAAATTCAGGCAGCTGATACCTTCTTCCAGGCTGAGGGGGCTAACTTACTGAGTGTTAACTCACTTATTTCGGGTTTAACAAGAGTAGAATCTGTATTAGGGAGGGGAGGGGCGTCTTCTCTGTGTGTGTATATATATATATGTATATATATATATATATATATATATATATATATATATATATATGTATATGTATATATATATATATAAGGTATCTGTGGGCAGGAGTTTTCCTCTAATGTATACTTCATTGAATGTGATAAACGATTCTGAATTTATTGTTTTCTCAAAGTATTATCTGAAGAGAAAAAAACTTTGAGATAATAATATCAATAATAGTGATAATAGTAATAATAATGATAATAATAATAATAATAATAATAATAATAATAATAATAATAATAATAATAATAATAATAATTAATAATTATAAAAATAATAATAATAATAATAATAATAATAATAATGATAATAATAATAATAGAATCAGAATCTTTTATCACATTTTATCTATGTGTGCATATTTAATTCGTATATTTTCCTACCTATATATGTTTTATTTGGTTGCGATAGCTTTTTTTTTTATTTTGTGTGTGTGTGTGTCAACTCCATCCATCTCGACTGTCTAGCAGCGCGAGACCCATTTTCCCTCTCCCCTCTGACACCGATATGGACACCGATATGGATACCGTCATCGACACAGCTCGGTGACCGTCGGACCGTCTACTGGCAGTATAATGTTTTTTTTTTTTTTTTTTTTTTTTTTTTTTTTTTTTTTTTTTTTTTTTTTTGGGGGGGGGGGCAAATGCATCTTCTGTATGGGGGAACCTTATACTAGCCTTTTGCTATCTGGTTTTATTTTCATTATAATGTTTATTACCTGGTACTCATGTACTCATTACCCTCACCTGTTCGCGAATTACTTGTTATTACCTTTTCATTACCTTGGACTTGTTTGTATATTACTTGCTCTCGTAAGCTTATTACTCGTACTTTGTTTATTACTTCCTTTTACAAGGTCATTACACTGACGGTTATTATTTATTACTTCGGGACCCCCATTTTTTCTATTTCATATCTAAATTACCCATTAAATAATCTAATGGAATTTAACAAAAAAATTCCTTGTAAACTATTTTTTCTATAAACACACATACACACACACAAACACATACACACACAGGTATATGTGTATATATGTATATGTATATGTATATGTATATGTATATATGTACATGTACAGTATATGTATATGCACATATGTATATGTGTATACATGGGACGCCCCCCTCCATTCAGGGTTTCATTACACAAAAGGGTCTATCTCCCCCCTTTCCCCCTCTCCCCCTTTCCCCTCTCCCCCGATTTTCATTACCCAACGTATATTACACGCCCTCCCTACATAATCTATTATTGAAACAAGTAATTAGTAAGCCCGCCTCTGTGGAATGACTCTAATGAAATGAAGTCTTACGCTTCCAGGGGAGTGGAATGAGGTGGCATGTGGACTGTGGGTGGGGAGTGGAATGGGTAGGGTGGATGGGCGGGAGTGGAATGAGCATTTAGCGTGTTGTGATATGTGTATATGTGGGCGGTGGTATGTGGCATGTGTTATGAATTGAGCCATGGGTTGGGTAATCCATGGAATGTATGTGGCATGCAGGTTAGGAATGAGTTTTAAGAGAAACGAAGGTAAGTGGAATTCGGAGGAGCGAAATAGTGGAATGAGTATGAGAATAAGGAATGACCCCGAGAATGAACGGAGTGGAATGATAATATATATAGCTTTCGTAGAGAAATAATCAGTAGTGGAATGATCTCCACATGTAGTGGCATGACTTAATAAGAAAAAAGTGGAATGATATGAAGAGACGGACTTCATTGAAAAACAAAATGGAATGTCATAAGGTAGTATGTTTGCTATGGTGATATGAATGGAATGAAAGCATGGCCTAGCATTGTCTCAAAGTGGTATGACTTGCTGAAAAGTCCAGAGTAATAGAATATACTAAAGTGGAATGATATATCTCAAAGAGTGGCATGATAGGACAGTGGCAAGAGTAGGTGAAATATCAGAATGGAATGTCCTAACTGTCCTAGAGAATCAAGGACTTACAACACTATGGCATGACCTCATTCCACAGAATAAATCCAGGTCATCGTAGTGGCATGAGTGATCATAACAAAGAGTGGCACGATCCCAGTCATTCCACAAGGGGGGGGGGCACGGTGTAACTTGGGCACCGGAATGCTGGTAAGTGGCATGACAGTAATAAAGAAAACGGGAAGTGGGATGCAGCGGAGGTGGGGGGATTATTTCTCCCTCCCCCTTTATCCCCTTATTTCCTCTCCCCCCCTTTATTTGCATTATAACCTTCTCCCCCTCCCCCTCCTACTCCCACACCCACTC
>NC_134782.1:39976471-39981471 GCF_046742065.1 Oratosquilla oratoria
CTCAAATTTAATAAAACACCAGGGCCTGACGGTAGGCATCCAAGAATCTTAAAGGAAAAGAAAAATGAGGTTGTTCCATTAGAAATTATTTTCAAGAAATCCATCATATCCGGAGATGTCTCAAGAGAATGGAAACAGCTAACGTTACTCCCATATTCAAAAGGTGACAAAAAGAAACCAATCGTAGGGAAAATTATGGAAACTTTCATCAGAGATGCTATCGAACATCATTTAGAAAGTAACTGTTTGATAAATGATAACCAGCATGGATTTCGACGGAAATGTTCTTGCGTGATTTACTCGAATTCTACAACACAGTCATCTCAAATTATGACAAAAGAAACAAAATTGATTTAATATATCTAGACTTTGCAAAAGCTTTTGATATCGTCCCCCACGAAAGGCTACTTACTAAATTAGCTTCACACGGAGTAAGTGGTAGCCTATTAAGTTGGACTAGAAACTGGTTGAATGATCGAAAACAGAGTTGTTTTAAATGGCAAAACTTCTAGATGAAAAATGCTATGAGTGGAGTTCCTCAGGGTTCCATTCTTGTGCCACTTCTATTTATAGTATATATAAATGATATAGACCAAATTTGCTGATGATAAAAAACTGTGCGGAATGGCAAATGATCACTTAAACCAATTACATATTCAAGAATATTTAGATATATTACAGCAGTGGTCTAAAAAGTGGCTAATGAAATTTAACACACGTAAATGCAAGGTAATGCACATAGGTAAAAATAACAGTAAGTACGATTACATGTTACTTGGAAATTCGTTAACAAAAGTGGATAATGAAAAGGATCTCGGCGTAATTATCAGTAACGATCTCAAATCATCCAAGCAGTGTATTACAGCCTCTGAAAAAGCAAATAAGATTCTAGGACTGATTGCGCGATCTTTTGATTCAAAAGTCCATCTCTAATTAACAAGCTATATAAATCATTAGTTAGTCCACATTTGGAATATGCTGTTTCTGTATGGTCACCGAATCTCATTAAAGACATTGACAGATTAGAAAAAGTTCAACGGCGAGCCACAAAACTGATTCCAAATATCAAAATTAAATCATACGAAAATCGACTAAAACATATGAATCTGTTTTCCCTAAAAAAGGGTAGACTCAGAGGTGACTTTATACAGGTCTTTAAGATTCTAAAGGGAATTGACAACATGAAAAGTGACAAAATTTTCACACTGAATGAGAATCCGACAAGAAATAATGGTCTCAAACTGTCCGGAAAAAGATTTGATTTGGAAGTGGGTAGAAACAACTTCGCCAACCGTGTAGTTAATGAATGGAGCAAACTTCCTGCAGAGGCAGTGCAATGTAGTTCAGTTCGAAGCTTTAAGATTCGTTTAGATAAACACCTAAGCAAGATACTGTAATGACTGCTATATATTTCATATTATTTGTTTATTTGTTTGTTATTGTTTGTTTATTTTTATTTACTTTATTTTTATTTATTATCAGTTTTCTGTAAATCTATCATTATTTACTTACTATTTACTTTTTTGTTTTTTATTTAACTATACCTATGCATTTATGTTATTTATTACAATTTGTATCATTATTATCTATTTATTTTTCTTTTATTTATTATTATATTTTTTTCGCATCCGACCTAGTTATGGACCAAAAGATCTCGTGTCGGTATACTCCTCCTTTGTAATCCTTTGTAATATAAGTATATGTATATATATATATATATACATATATATATATATATATATATATGTATGTATATATGTGTATATATGTATGTGTATATGTATACATATATGTATGTATGTATATATGTATATACTAGCCAAATTACCAGCACGTTGCTACGAGTTCGTGAATCATCCCTAACTTAACCATACCCCACCTAACTTTAACCTTTAACCCTAATCAAAATATGTTTTTTAAATGAAACATAGTTATCCAAGTACCTGGAGTTATAGGGTATCTGCAAAACCCTAGGAGTTCGTGAATACAAACAAACAAACAAACAAACAAATTGACTGACAAATAAAAGATAGTAATCCAAGTACCTTGGGTTATAAGGTTTCAGAATATATATGGTTATAGGGGTCTATCTGCAAAAACCTAGGAGGAGTTCGTGAATAATCTCCACCTAACTTTAACCTTTAACCCTAACCAAAATATGCATTTTTTTGAAAATGAAATATAGTTAACCAAGTACCTGAAGTGAAAGGGTATCAGAATATATATGGTTATGGGGGTCTATATGCAAAACCCTAGGAGGAGTTCCTGAACAAACAAATAAACAAAGAAACAGACAGACAGACAAATGAAAGATAGTTTTCCAAGTACCTTGGGTTATATGGTTTCAGAATATATATGGTTATAGGGGTCTATCTGCAAAAACCTAGGAGTAGTTCGTGAATAATCACTCATCTAACCATAACCCACCTAACTTTAACCCTTAACCCTAACCAATTTTTTTTTTTAAATGAAATATAGCTATCCAAGTACCTGGAGGGATAGGGTATCAGAATATACAATATATGGTTATGGGGGCCTATTTGCAAAATCCTAGGAGGAGTTCGTGATCAAACAAACAAACAGACAGACAGACAGAGGCTACGACTTTATCATAGTAGATATATATGTATTGTATATATTTATATATATATATATATATATATATATATATATATATTTCACATACTGTATATATATATATATATGTGTGTGTTTATGTGTGTATCTTTGTGTGTGTGTGTGTTATGTATAGATATGTATACATATATGTATATATATATATATATATATATGTATATGTTTCTTAAGACAGATTGAACATTTTTAGAAGCTCCGCCATGGGATACGTACCCAGACCCGGGAAATCACGAGGTCAAGACGTTAGCAACTATGCTACGGTGATGGTTCAAAAGGACTGTACTAGTCCCCGACCACGCTTCACGTAACATTGGAAGATCTAATCTCAATTTCATCTAATCCCGTATTAGGCGAGCCTTCCGACAAGTTGTATATGTTTCTTAAGACAGATTGAACATTTTTAGAAGCTCCGCCATGGGTCAGGTCAGGGTCAGGGTCGGGTCAGGGTTCGTATCCCATGGCGGAGCTTCTAAAAATGTTCAATCTGTCTTAAGAAACATATACAACTTGTCGGAAGGCTCGCCTAATACGGGATTAGATGAAATTGAGATTAGATCTTCCAATGTTACGTGAAGCGTGGTCGGGGACTAGTACAGTCCTTTTGAACCATCACCGTAGCATAGTTGCTAACGTCTTGACCTCGTGATTTTCGACGCACGGGTCAGGGTTCGTATCCCATGGCGGAGCTTCTAAAAACATATATATATATATATATATATATATATATGTGTGTGTGTGTGTGTGTGTGTGTGTGTGTGTGTATGTATATATGTATACATATATGTATATATATATATATATATATATATATATATATACGTGGATTTAAAAACGACAGCATTGTTGTAGTTGTTCAGTTTTTTCTTTGTATTCTCGATTTTCCTGATTAGAGATTTGCCATTAACCGGGTGAATTGAAACTAAGTCTCTATATTCTTCCATTTTTTCTTATTTGAGTTCAACATTTCGTCTTGAAGAAGACATTTTCAAGAGTAAACTGAAATAAGAAAAATTACATAGTTACAGTAATGGTGAAAAAATTACATAAATATAGTAAAGATGACAATTGTGTTCAAATAAATACGGAGACAAAAAGACTTACATTTAAAGGGAAGAGAGAAAGAAAGTGACATGTCGGGGTTGACCGATGTATATATAGGCCTAAGATCAGGTCAGACAAAAGAGATCAGACAAAAGGAATCTCAGAGGTCACGGGGTAAGGGGGTCGGGGGTGGGGGAGGGTTAGGCGGATGTGGTCACCGAGGGTGAGAGAGAAGGTGGGGGTGAAGGGAGAGAGGGGGTAGAAGGAGGGGGGAGTGGGGGATTTTTGTTTCTATATAATGGGATAGTAGAGATTAAATTGCTCTGGATGTTAATGACTGGAGCTTTGTCTCTAATGTGAAAGGCTTCAAGTAATTGTAGTCTCCTAGGGCTATCACTCGATCCAATAATTTTGGTGTTATTGATCAATTCATCCCTTCTGAGTACAGCGTTGTGGAAATTCTTATGATGCTGTTTGATTGCTCCCTCTTGTAGATGTAAAGATAGGCGACGGCTGACTTTACATGTAGTAAAACCAATGTAGATATGAGATAGAGGCTTACAATCCCCTGTAGAACAACAATATTGGTACACTACATTAGTTCTAGATGTGAAGTCTGATCGCCTAGACGAATTGTTTGTCATGATCAGAGAGGAAGTTTTTGGATATTTGTAGTACAGTAGATGAGTACTCCTTAATGGCTCTTTCATCGATTTTGTAATTACTTGTTAAGGTGTTTCTGTAGTATATGTTGATGTAGTTATGATTCTGTGGTTCTATGATTGTGAGATGGGATTCTAGCATCCTGTTGGTAATAGAATCAAAGTCGGTGTTGAAATACCCATTGTTTGTGAGCATTTGTCTAAGATGTTGAAGTTCACTGTGTAATGCTTGCCACGAGGAACACACAGATATGGCTCTTTTTACATATGCTCTAATGACACCTTTCTTGTAGTTGTCTGTGCACTCGCTCTTGACATTCATGAATTTATCCATGTTGGTGGGTTTTCGATATACACTAGTAATGAAGTTGTCAGATGTAGAATCAACTAGCACATCCAGGAAGGGGAGTAGACCATTGTTATTCATTTCAGTGGTAAAAGTTAGGCCTGAAATTTCCTGAAGTCGGCACCGTATATTCTCTAACAAAACAACAGAAGGGGTGCTGACAAAGATGTCATCTACGTGTATTACTGAGAACCTGCTTCCCTCCTTTACTAATATATATATATATTATATATATATATATATATATATAAACATGATCCCGAGTCTCTCGTTCCCCTTCACTTTCCCTTCACTTTCTCTTCATTCCCAACCCT
>NC_134782.1:39986471-39988971 GCF_046742065.1 Oratosquilla oratoria
TTCTCCCTACTTTTCATTTCCGATGGCCTTCCATAGTATTTCTTTTTCTCCCCCCAACCTCCCCCTATCTCCTCTCTCACCCCCTTCCTCCTTACTTCCCTCCTTCCCACTCATCTTCCTTCCCTCCTTACCTCCTTACTTTCTTGCTCCCCTTCCTCTGTCCTTCCCTCCTTCCTATCCTTTTTCTTTCCTTCCTTCTCCTTCCTCCCCTCGCTCTCTCTTTCTTTCCCTCTTTCTCTTTTTCGCTCTTTCTCTCAGCTTCCCTCTTTCCTCCCCTCCCTCTCTCCTTCCTCACTGTATCTCTTTTTCCCACAATTTTTCCTCTTTTTTTTTTTCTTATTCCTACTCCTACACATTTACCCCCCCTCTCTCTCTCTCTCTCTCTCTCTCTCTCTCTCTCTCTCTCGACGTCTTTACACGCTCATCTTCTCTTCTTCCTTTCTCTCTTTATTCCCTATGCTTCTCACCCATCTCCCTCTTATGTCTTTAATTTATATTTAGTCTTTTTACTTTTTCTTTATTCCTTTATCTCTCTCTTTTCGATATTTTTCTTGCTTTTCTCTCTTTTTCTCTCTTCTTTCCTTTTGAATAGATTTTGGTTATTTTCTTTTCTTATCTTTTAATATTTCCCCCCTCTATTTTCCATTATGTCACAAGACTTATAGATCCATTATGGTGTATTCATAACACACATTTCATGCGGATATTTCCTGATGGGACTTTGGTGACACCCCTACGGAACAGAGTCACACAGAATTCAATCATGATTGGGGATATGACCTCCACTAAAAATAAATGAATGAATAAATAATGAATAAATAAATAAATAAGTAAATAAATAAATAGATAAACTAATTAATTAATAAAACAATAATAATAAGCAAATAAATAAACAGATAAATAAATGAATGAATAAATGAATAAACAAATGAATCGATCGATAAATAGATAAATGGATAAATGAATATAATAAAATCAAATCAGGTCAATTTCTATATTTCTGGTACGCCTCCTTGCCACTGCCCTTCCAACATCTCCATCGCCATCTCTGTGAATCCGGTGCCATGTTGGGTCCAAGGCTAGAAGCGCTGGTTATTGCTCTCCACGCTATCTCTCTCTCTCTCTCTCTCTCTGTCTGTCTGTCTGTCTGTCTGTCTGTCTGTCTGTCTCTATCTCTCTCTCTCTCTCTCTCTCTCTCTCTCTCTCTCTCTCTATATATATATATATATATATATATATATATTATATATATATACAGTATGTATCGTATGTATATATATCTCGTATGTATATAAATCTGGTTTCTTTCCTGCTGCTGCTGCTTCATGTTTATTTACTTGGATTGCCCAGCTCCTGCCGCCCATTCCCTTGGCTCTTTCATCCCGTTTTCCATGTCTATTATCTATTTCAATACTCCTCCTCCTCTTCTTCCTCTTCCTTTTCCTCCTCCTCCTCATTCTTCTCACTTTCCTTTCTACTCCTTCTCTTCCTCCTCCTTCTCCTCTTCCTCTTCGTCCCCTCCTCTTCCTTCTCTCCTCATTCTCCTCTTCCTCTTCCTCTTCCTCCTCCTCTTCCTCTTCTTCCCCCTCCCCTCCTCCTCCCCCTCCCCTCCTCCAACTATTACTCCTTTTATCCTCCCACTCCTCCTTCTTCTCCTCCTCCTCCTCCTCCTCCCCTTCTCCTCCTTCCTCTCTTCCTCCTCCTCCTCATTTACTCTTCCTCCCCTCCTCCTCCTCATCCCCTCCTCCTCCTCATCCCCTCCTCCTCCTCCTCCTCCTCCTCCTCCTTTTCCTACATTCGCTACTCACCCTTCGCCTCCTATCTTGCCTACTCTTACACGTTTTCTCCTATTTGTCTTCCTATCGCCTCCTTCACTTCCTCCTCTTTCGCCTCCTCTTCATCATCTTCCTCCTCCTCCTCCTCTTCGTCGTCCTTTTTCTTCTTATCTCCCCTCTTCTTCCCCTTCCTCAACTCATTTTCTTTATCCTTCTTCCCCTCCTCCTCCTCCTCCTCCTCCTTCTTTGTTTTCTCCTAGTTCTTCTTCTTCTCCTACTTCTTCCTTTTCTTCCTTTCTTCCTTTTCCTTCTCCTAACTTCTTCTTCTTCATCTTCTTCTCCTCCTCCTCCTTCTTCTCCTAAACAATTCTTCTTCTTCTTCTTCCTCCTCTTTCTTCGCTTCGGATTCGTTGACTCTCGCTTTCTTCCCTCTCTCCCCTTTTCCTTCCCTCTCTTCCCCCTATCTTCCTCTCTCCTCTCTCTCATCATCCTCTTTTTCTTCACCGTCTCCCCTCTCTCTTTATCTACCTCCTCTTTATGTACCTCCTCCTTATCTACCTCCTCCTTATCTCCCTCTCTTCCATCACCCTCTCTCTACCCCCTCCCCTCCTCTTCCTTTCTACCTCTCCCTTTTCATCCTCCTCCTCTCTCTTCTCTCTCTCCGTCTCCCCTCTCCCTCTTTCCTTCTCTTTCTTTGTCTTAGTCCTTCTGTATACTCGCCCCCC
>NC_134782.1:39998971-40003971 GCF_046742065.1 Oratosquilla oratoria
AGGAGTTCAGTGACGCATCTCTGCTTCTGACGCACATCCATGACAGGAATTATTTTATTAGACTGTCACGCCGTCAATATCTGCAAGAGAGAGATGAAATTTTCCTGTTATGAGTGCGAATGTTCAGTGTCATTATAATAATGTCCCTGGATATATTGCTGCAGAATTGAAATTTAAAAGGCATTACTTTTGGAACTCACATCGTTATTACGCTTATGGACTTTTAGGGCAGGTAACAGTCAATGCTGTGGATGGGAAAGGAGTTCGGGATTCAAACCCACAAGGTACATGTATGTATGCATGTATGTATACATGTATGTATGGATGTATAGATTCACATATTTATGTATATATTTCTGTATAAACACACATACATATAAACGCAAACACGTGTGTACATACATTTTTTATGTACACATGTTTGCGTTTATACGTATGTGCGTTTACACAGAAATATAGACATAAATATGTGAATATATACATGCACACATACATGTATATTTACATGCATACATACATTTTTATTTGCATATATACATGTGTGTACATACTATACATCATAGATTTATGGGCAGATGCATGGATACGTACACACGTACACGCATACTTATATACATGTATAGAATGCATATACACATATATTCATACACACATATACATACATGCATACATAGATGCATATATACATATACACACGCAAAAACATACATAAGTACACATAATATATACTATACATACATATATATATATATATATATATATATACATATATATATATATATATGTATATATTACAAAGGATTACAAAGGCGGAGCATGCCGACAGGAGACCTTTTGGTCCATATCTAGGTCGGATGCGAAAAAAATCATCATAATAATAAAATAATAAATAAAAACTATAATAATGTAAATAACAAATAAAATACATAAATAAATGCATAGGTATAGTTAAATAATAAACAAACAGGTAAATAGTAAATAATAATAAATTGACATATAACTAATAATAAATGAAAATAAGACAGACAAATGATAACAAAACAAAAACAAATAATATAAAATAAATTATAATCATTACAGCATCTTTATATATCTTTTTGGTCATTTATTTACTCGTTTACCTATTTATTCATTAACTCATTTGTTTATTTATTTGCTTATTCATTTATCTATATATTTATCCATTTATTTATGTATTCATTTATCTATTTACTCACTAACTTATCCACTTATTCATTCATTTATTTTTTTGATTAATTATTTATTGAATAATTTCTTTATTTATTCTTTATCTACTGATTTATTTGTCCACCTACTTTATTGTCTTGCTCAACCTATACAAACATTTTTATTTTTGACAAATCGAAGCTGAATGAAATCGTCTGCCACCACCACTACCACCACCAATACCAACACCTTTACCACCACCACTACCAACATCTTTACCACCACGATTACCACCACAACCACTACCACCACCACCACCACATCAATAACAGACTGAGAGTCTGAGTCTGGGGACTGGTAGTGTCTGTAAATAATCCTTCTGGTGGGGGCCTCCTCCTCCTCCTCCTCCTCCTCCTCCTCCTCCTTCTCCTCTTCCTCTTCCTCCTCCTTTTTCTCCTCCACCTCCTACTCCTCCTCCTCCTCCTTCTCCTTTTTCTCCTCCTTTTTCTCCTCCACCTCCTACTCCTCCTCCTCCCCTCCTACTCTCCCTCCTCCTCCTCCCTTCACCTTCGTTTTCTCCCTCATCTTTCTCCTCTCCCTTCCTCTTTATTTTTCCTCCTCTTCCGCCTTTCTATTCTCATCGCTGTTTTCTCTCTCTCACTCTCTCTGTCTCTGCCTCTCTCTCTCTCTCTTTTTCTCTCTCTCTTCTTTCCCCATTATCTCTTGTGTAGATCCGTATCGATCATGAATAGCATTGGGTGGCCGTAGCATCAAGTAAGAGAAAGGACCAACAAGTACGGAAGGAAGCAATCAATTTAAGATGAATAAAATCGTCTGACGGCAGAACGAATTAAAGAAAAGGACCAACGGGTCCCTAGATAAGTCCTCCACCCCCTCCACCACCTCCATCTCTTCCGCCCCTCCACCCCCTCCACCTCATACACCTCTTCCACCCCCTCCACCTCCTTCACTTCTTCCACCTCTTCCACTCCCTCCACCCCTCCACCCCCTCCACCCTTCCACCCCTCCACCCCCTCTACCCCCTTCACCTCCTCTACCCCCTCCAGTCCCTCTACCCCCTCCACCTCCTTCACTCCATCCACCTCCTTCACTCCCTCCACCTCTTCCACTCGCCTCCACCCCTCCACCCCCTCTACCACCTCCACCCCCTCTAACCCCTCCACCCCCTCTACCACCTCCACCCCCTCTAACCCCTCCACCCCCTCTACACCCTCCAGTCCCTCTACCCCCTCCACTCCCTCTACCCCCTCCATCCCCTCTACCCCCTCCAGTTCCTCTACCCCCTCCACCCCCTCTACCCCTCCAATCCCTCTACCCACTCCACCCCCTCCAGTCTGTCCGCCCCCTCCTCCCCCTCCAGTCTGTCCGCCCCCTCCACCCCCTACGGTCCCTCTACCCCCTCCACTCCCTCTTCCCCTTCCAGTCCCTTAACACCGTATACCCCCTCCACTCCCTCCACACCCTTCACTCACTCCACCCCACCACTCACTCCACCCCCTCCACTCCCTCCACTCCTTCCACCCCTCCACTCACTCCACCACCTCCACTCACTCCACTCACTCCACCACCTCCACTCCCTCCACTCACTCCAACCCCTTTACCCCTCCAACCCCCTACCCCCTCCACCCCCTTCATCACCTTCACCACTTGCTCCTCTACCTCCACCCTCCCACTTCATCCACCTCTTCCACTTCCTCCTCCTCCTCCAATTTATCCACCTCTTCCACCTCCTCCACCTCCTTCCAACAATCCTTCATGTTTTCACTGCCCTTCACCCTGGCTCTTCCCTTCACCCTGGTGGCACTCCCTTCATCATGGTTCACTCCCTTCATCCTGGCACTCTCCCCTCATCCTGGACTCTCCCTTGATTCCCCCCCTTCATCCTGGCTCAATCCCGTCACCCTGGTACTCCCCCTTCACCCTGGCACTCTCCCTTCATCCTGTCAGTCTCCCTTCACCCAACCTCTCATCTCAAAACTCCCTCCCGATCTCCAAAACCACACCTCAAGAAATAAGAAAATTAAAAAAAAATGGCGTCCAATCGTCCTGCGGTCCTTTTGGCATCGATGTTTCCTACGGAGGCTGCGGCGTCTGCTGCGGTGCTGCGGTGCTGCGGCTGAAGAGAAGCACTTTGCGGCTGAAGAGAGAAGAACTGCCCCCCCCCCACCCCCCAAGAGAGCTGGAAGCTGCTGCGGTCTAAATGGCCCAGGAGGCGCAGCCTTTCAAGGCGCCTTTGAAGGCCCTCGAGAGCCTGCCTGCCCGCCCGCCCGCCTGCCCAGGAATGAACAGCTTCGAGGCTGAGGGAGGGAAGGGAAGGGAAGGGAAGGGAAGAGGGGAGGGAAGGGAAGGGGAAAAGGAGGGAGTCAGGGAGGGAAAAGAAGAGGGGGAGGGAAGGGAGAAGGGAAGGAGGGAGGGAAGGGATAAGGGAGTGAGGGAAGGGAAAGGGTGAAGAAGGGAGCAAGGGAGGGAAGAGAAAGGGAGTGAGGGAGGGGAAAGGGAGTGAGGGAATGAGGAAGGGAAGGGAAAGGGAGGAATTCAGGGAGGGAGGAAAGGAAAGGTGGGAAGGGAGGGAGGGAGGGAGTTGAGATGGAGTGTGGGAGTGAGGGAGGGAAGGAGAAGGGAGGAAAGGAGGGGAGGGAGGGAGGGAGGGAACGAAAGGGGGAGGGAGTGATGGAGGGAGTGAGGGAGTGATGGATGGAGTGAGGGTAGTGAGGGAGCGAGTGAGGGGAATGAGGGGGAGGAGTGAGGGAGAGTGGGTAGTGAGGAGAGAGTGAGGGAGGACTTCTTGATCTTGCTCTCAGTCAGCCCTGATGCTCTCTTTCTCTTGCAACTGCTTGATGGGAGCAGGTAGTTTGGACACCTCTCTCTCTCTCTCTCTCTCTCTCTCTCTCTCTCTCTCTCTCTCTCTCTCTCTCTCTCTCTCTCTCTCTCTCTCTCTCTCTCTCTCTCTCTCTCTCTCTCTCCCTTCTCTCTCTCTTTCTCCCCCTTCTCTCTCTCTTTCTACCCCCGTCTCTCTCTCTCTCTCTCTCTCTCTCTCTCTCTCTCTCTCTCTCTCCTCTCTCTCTCTCTTCTCTCTCTCTCTCTCTCTCTCTCTCTCTCTCTCTCTCTCTCTCTCTCTCTCTCTCTCTCTCTCTCTCTTCTCTCTCTCCTCTCTCTCTCTCTCTCTCTCTCTCTCTCTCTCTCTCTCTCTCTCTCTCTCTCTCTCTCTCTCTCTCTCTCTCTCTCTCTCTCTCTATCTATCTATCTATCTATCTCTCTCTCTCTCTCTCCCTTCTCTCTCTCCCTCTCCCTCTCTGACACTTTCTTTCTAGCCCCCCCCCCTCTCTCTCTCTCTCTCTCTCTCTCTCTCTCTCTCTCTCTCTCTCTCTCTCTCTCTCTCTCTCTCTCTCTCTCTCTCTCTCTCTTTCTCTCTCTCTCTCCCTCTCCCTCTCTACCCCTTTCTTTCTAGCCCCCCCTCTCTCTCTCTTTCTCTCTCTTGCTCTTTTTTCTCTCGCCATTGTTGTGCTCTTTCTGCTGAGGGATTGGTGTTGGGTAGATAGCCTTCTTCCTCTTCTTCTTCTTCTTCCTCCTCTTCTTCTTCCTCTTCTTCTTCCTCCTCTTCATCTTAATTTCTCTTATCTTGTTAGCATCGCCTCAGAGATCCTGGAAGCTGAGAGGCCCTGAAGAGGGGAGGGGAGAAAAGGGGGGAAGGAGGGGGGAAGAAAAGAAGGTGAGGGGAAGGGGGGATAGGAGGGGGAGAAGGAGGGATGTCTGCGTTGTATGCGGAGGGGTGGGGAGAGGAAAGGGGGGAAAGGGAGGTAGAAAAGAAAGGG
>NC_134782.1:40036471-40041471 GCF_046742065.1 Oratosquilla oratoria
CATCCTCATCCTCGTCCTCTTTCTCTTCATTCCTCTCCATTCTCTCTCTTCCACTCTCTTATCCTTCTCAGATGACCTGATTACCTCCTTTCACACCTACTTCACCCACCCCTCCACTCCCTCCACTTATCCACTCTTCTGTAGCCCTCCACACCTTCCACCTCAGCACCCCTTCCACCTCAACACCCCTCAACCGACACCTCAACACCAGGTTTTCATGTCTCCCCCCTTCCCCCATTCCCCCTTTCCTCCTTTCCCCATTTCCTCTTCTCCCCTTCCCCCTTTTCCCCCTTCCCCCATTTCCCCTCTCCCATTTCCACCCTTTCCCCTTCTCCCCCTTTCCCCTTCTCCCCCTTTCCTTCTTTCCCCCTTCCCCCTTCTCCCCTTCCCCCTTTCTTACTTTCCCCTTCCCCCATTTCCCTCTCCCCCTCTCCCCCTTCCCCCCTTTCCCCTTCCCCCTTCCTCCCATCCCACCTTTCCCCTCAACACCTCATCATACAGGTTGAGGTTTGATAGGTTGCCCAATTCAACACCTCATGCATCCTCAACCTCCACCATCCAACCTCCAACCCCCAACCTCTAACTCCAATCACCAACTCCAACCTCCACCCTCCAACTTCCAACTCCAATCTCCAACTCCAAACTCCACCCTCCAACCTCCAACTCCAATCTCCTTCCTCAAACTTTCTCATCTTCCAACCTCAACCTCCAACCTCCTCTCTACAACCTCCAACCTCCTCCAACACCTCAAACATCCTTAACCTACTCCCACAACCTCCCCCCTCATCTCCCACTTTCATCCACTCATCATCCAAGATGTCATACATCCGTGTCATCCGGACATCATCCATTATCATCATCCATGCCTCGACAGCAATCCATCTTGTCACCCGTCTGATGTCGCCAACAATCCGTTTAACTCGCTCATCCAGCTCATCCCTGAAGACAAGTCATCCGTCTTCATACGTTGTACTTCTGTCGGAGCTGTCCAGTTTAACTTGAGGGAGACCCGTGTACAGAAATCACTCTCGTATCCGAACGAATTGGGACGTGAGGTGTTCGAATTCCGGGGGGTGTTCAGATTCCGGGGGATGTTCGGATTCCGGGGGGTGTTCGGATTCCGGGGTGTTCGGATTCCGGGGGGTGTTCGGATTCCGGGGGGTGTTCGGATTCCGGGGTGTTCGGATTCCGGGGGCGTTCGGATATGCGAGGTTGACTATTCCCCCCACACACACACACTCCATGTCAGTGTCTTTCTCTTTCTCTTTTTCGTTCTCTTCCTTCTTCCTCTTCCTCCCACTCCCTCCTTCCTTCCCTCCCTCCCTTCCTCCCTTCCACTCCCTTCTTCCTCCCTCCCACTCCCTCCCTTCCATTCCCTCCCTACACTCCCTCCCTGCCTCCCACTCCCTCCCCCACTCTCTTCCACTCCCTCCCACTCATTCCCTCACTCCCTCCCACTCCCTCCCTCCTACTCCCTCTACCACTCCCTCCCACTCCCTCCCTGCCTCCCACTCCCTCCCCCATATCTCCCACTCCTTCCCTCAACACCTTCCCATTCCTTCCCTCACTCCCTCATTCCACTCCCTCCCACTCCCTCCCTCCTACTCCCTCCACCACTCCCACCAATTCCCTCCCTACCCTCCCTCCCACCACTCTCTCCCTCCACTCCATCCCACTCCCTACCTCCACTACCTCCCTCCATTCCCTCCCTTCACTCCCTCCCTCCCTCCTACTCCCGCCTTGGATGCGAGACAAGGGACCTTCTTCTGGTTTAAAACGTTTACTTATAAATCGCCTGTCTTCTCTTCCTCTTCCCCCTCTTCCTCTTCCTCCTTCTGTTCATCTTTTTCCTCTTCCTCCTCCTACTACTCCTCTTTCTCTTCTTTTTCCTCCTCCTCCTTTTGTTCCTCTTCTTCCTCTTCTTTTTCCTCCTTCTGTTCCTCTTCTTCATCTTCTTCCTCTTCATTTTCCTCTACCTCCTCCTCTTATTCCTCTTTTTCCCATTCCTCTTTAGCTTTCTACTCCTCCTCCTCCTCTTCCTATCCTCCTCTTCCTCCTCCTCCTCTTTCTCCTCCTCCTCCTCCTCCTCCTGTTCCTCATCACCCTTTTGTTCCTCTTCCTCTCCTTTTACTTCTTCTTTATTCTCTTTCTCTTCTTCTTCCTCGTCCTTTTACTTTTGTTCTTCTTCGTCCATCTTACTCCTCTTCCTCCTCCTTTAGTTCCTCTTCCTCTTTCTCGTCACCTCCTTTCTCTTCTTCCTTTTCTTCCTCATCATCCTCCTGTTCCTCTTCTTACTTATTTCCCCTCTTTTCTCCTCTTCCACCTTCTCCTACTCTCTCCTCTTTCCACTCCTTCTCCTCCATTTCTTCCTCGTTCTTCTTCTCCTTCTCTTCCTCCTTCTCCTCCATCTCCTCCTCTTCCTCCTCCTTCTTCTTCTTCCTCTCCTTCTCCTCCTCCTCCTCTTCCTCCTCCTCCTTCACTTCCTCCTCTCCCTTTTCCATCCCTTCCTTGTTCTTCTTTTTCTTCCTCCTCAGTTTACTCTGCCCACCTCCTCCTCCTCCTCCTCCTCCTCCCCACCTCTTCCTTCATGCAACGGCCATCCGGGTCCAGAGATCCCGTCCGGTAGCCCATCTCTCTCTCTCTCTCTCTCTCTCTCTCTCTCTCTCTCTCTCTCTCTCTATATAATATATATATATATATATATATATATATATATATATATATATATGTATATATATATATCCCTCTATCTTTCTCTCTCCCTGCCTCTCTCTCTCTCTCTCTCCTCGCTATCTATCTCCTTCTCTTTCTCTCACTCTTTCACTCTCTCCTCCCCTCTCTCTCTCTTTTTTCTCTCCCTCTCTCGTACTTTTCTTACTCCTTACCTGCCTGCTTGCCTGCTTGCCTGCTTACCTGCTCCTCTTCCCCCTCTTCACCTGATCCGCCAATTATCTGCCAGTTTTATCCGCCTTCTGCGCCCTCAATCGAGACTATCACTCTCTACATCGGAATTCCTATCTGCCTTTTCCTCCTCCTCCTCCTTCTCTTCCTCCTCCTCTTCATTTTCCTCCTCATCTTCTTCCTCTTCCTACTTATTCTGCTTCTCTTCCTATTACAAATATTCATTCTCTTCTTTCTTTTTCTTCATACACACACACGCGCGCGCTCGCGCACACATGCACACAAATGAACACACACACACACACACACACACACACACACACACACACACACACACACACACACACACACACACACACACACACACACACACTCCCTCTGTATATATATATATATATATATATATATATACATATATATACATATATACATATATATACATATATATATAAATGTATACATATATATATATACACACACACACACACACACACACACACACATATATATATATATATATACATATATATATATATATATATATATACATATATATACATATATATATATGTTTATATATATATATATTATATATATATATGCATATATAAATATGTACATATATATACATACATATGTATATACATATATCCATATACATACATATATATATACATATATATCTGTACATATATGTATATGTATTTATATATATGTGTATATATGGATATGTATATATATATGTATCAAGGGCTACTTTTACACAGGACGTGCGCACCTAGATCCCTGGGTCCGCTAGCGGAGGCCATTGCTTTCTTTGTAACCTAACATTTTATATTGGACAAATATATCAAAGCTAGAAACCTAACTTGTATATAGGACAAATATATCAACTATTGACCTATTCAATGCAGTATAAGTTAATATAAAATTTTATAGTGAAATAAGAAACTATTTTTAAGGCACTGTTATACTTTCAAATGCCAATTTTAGCAGGACTTAACAGGTATTATTGAATGAGGTTAGTGGACACTAGGGTTGGCGATTTTTTTTTTTATCTTTTTAAAAAATATAAAAAATCGATTTTTTTTAATTTAAATCAGATTTATTTTATTTAAATAGTTGAGACATTGTGACAAGTTGAAAAAGGTGGAAAAAGAGAGTCACGGGTCTCGTTCCGAGTTTATTCCTGACCGGTTTCGCTTGTAGCTTCTTCAGAGGAATGATACTCTGGGAATAAAGCTGGCAGTATACATAGTTGGTTGACTCCGCGTTCCCTCTTTGTGGGGGTCCGTTGGAGTTTACAATTGAGTGAGGTGTTGTTCTACAATGTACAATTTATTATTTTGTGAGTATGATACGACTTGTGTGAAACCAATAAACCATGGTGTGAAATGTACCTTAAACTAAAAATCAGAAATCGAACATTTGTGGCAATAGAGTGGCTGAGGTGTCCTGGCCGGTTTCGCTAGATGTCACATTTTATGATGATGCGAGATGTCACACTTATTGATGATATGAGAATAGTGTGTGAGAAAACATATTAAAGAATAACATATTAAACATTCATGAGATACAAAAATAAGTGAAACAAAATAATAAATTTGTGATCATGTTGTTCTGTTAATATGTTTCTTCTCACAACATGATCACACTATTCTCATATTATCATAAAATATGACATCTTCCCACATTCTAGGACACCTGTCACTCTATTCCCACACATACAACTGTAATTTATTCCATCCATCTTTTGTTCAAATTTATTATTTTGTTTCACTTATTTTTGTATCTCATGAATGTTTAATATGTTATTCTTTAATATGTTTTCTCACACACTATTCTCATATCATCAATAAGTGTGACATCTCGCATCATCATAAAATGTGACATCTAGCGAAACCGGCCAGGACACCTCAGCCACTCTATTCCCGCAAATGTTCGATTTCTGATTTTTAGTTTAAGGTACATTTCACACCATGGTTTATTGGTTTCACACAAGTCATATCATACTCACATAATTATAAATTGTACATTGTAGAACAACACCTCACTCAATTGTAAACTCCAACGGACCCCCACAAAGAGGGAACGCGGAG
>NC_134782.1:40051471-40053971 GCF_046742065.1 Oratosquilla oratoria
ATGTACATGTTTATGTGTATGTATATATGTAAACGTATGCGTATGCATATCTGTGTATGTATGGGTATGTACGCATATACCTTTCTCCATATGTATGTGCCCTATCTACAGCTCTGCTTAGGTGGTTCGAACCCTAGGCCTTATGGTATTACACTAACTCGGTCCAAGCTCGCTACCGACTCGGAAGGTTCTCATGAATACAGACTCGATGTGAAAGACTTGCTTGCGCCGCGGGAAGCTGATGTTGGGAGACCAAGTGGTCGCTGTTGACATTCACGCCGTGGGTATGAGCTGTCTGATTAAGGTATAAGGCGAATTTGTATCGCCCTGGTATTGAGATGGTATATTGTCGTAGGGCCTAGAGATCGAATCCCGTAAGTAGAACTATCTAATCATATATATATATATATATATATATATATATATATATATATATATATATATATATATATATATATATATATGTGTGTGTGTGTGTGTGTGTGTGTATGTAATACATATATAAATATATATATATATATATACAAACATATACATATATATGTATATATATAAATATAATGTATGTCTGCAAATTTATGCGTGTATTTGCAGTATGAATATATTTCTAATTACCATATACATTTTTTTACTTCTTTTTGTTCTTCAAGCAATCGGAAATATCGGACCGAACATGACCCCTCCCCCCTCCCTCCTCCCCCCCTCCCCACTCCCCCCTCACTCCTAGCCCTCCCCTCCCCCTTCCCCCCATTCCTCCCGCCAGTCCCACTGATTGGTGACCGATCGGAGTCGATCAGGGCACGGGCCAGGAGTGGGGGGTGGGGGGGTGGAGGGGGGGGGGACACTCTAAAGGTCTTCGGTTGTGTTACCGTGCCTGACATATCTACATCACCGACAGATTTTTTTTTTTTTTTTTTTTTTTTTTTTTTTTTTTTTAGGGGACCTGGGAGGAGGTGACTTTTCCCGGGGAGGGGGGTGGGGGGGGAGTTGTGTTTATGACTCTTTCATTTCATATTTATCTATTTACTTATTTGTTCATTTTATATACATTTCTTTGTTTATCAGTTTATGTCTGTTTAGCTGTATTTGTGTATTTGTATACTAGTTCAGCGATTAGTTATCATTCAACTCTATCTGTTTCTTTCTGTGTTTCTTTATCTTATTAATTTGTTTAAGCTGCTTTAACTTATTTCTATTCTCATGTTTGTATAGATAATTATAGCTAACTTACTTCCTAATTACTTTCCTATGTGTTCGTATTGTGTATGTACTGCACAGGTATGTACGTGCGTGTACTCAAATATGTATACTCTCAATAGAATGTCTTACCGTGCATCCTTGTGTACAAATGGATGAAAAGAAATCCCAAACGTTGAGTATGTTGCATCTGCTTGCTTGCATGCAATGGGGCTAAAGGGAGGCTTCTGCCGTCTTAAAGACACCACAGCCACCACAGCCACCACCTCCACCTCCACCTCCACCACCACCACCACCACCACCACCACCACCACCACCACCTCCACCTCCACCACCACCACCACCTCCACCACCACCTCCACCACCACCTCCACCACCACCTCCACCACCACCTCCACCACCACCACCACCACATCCACCATAATCCCAGTGATCCCAAGTATTGGTCTGTTCTCATTCATCCACCCCCCCTCCCTCATCCTCTTCCTCATCTTCCCTCCTTCCCTCCCTCCCTCTCTCCCTCCCTCCTTCCCTCCTTCATTCTTCCCTCCCTTTCCTCCCTCCCAACTTCCTCCATTTTTTGTGTTCTCATTGATGTCAAGGTCAATTTGCATATTCTATCCATCAATTTCTATTGTGATTCGCTTTCACAGTTGTTCCGTACATAGGTGAAGGGTTCTAGGCAATACGCAATGACTGACTCGATTCCTAGCAGAATAGTAAGCGTTCTAGAGGGAACCACCGCCTTCGAACTAACGCCCTAGAGGACACCAGCTGAGTTTATGCGCAAGACACTCTGCCACCAACACCATGCTATTTCATATACGGATACAGCATACGTACATCATAATATGCTGTGAATATATTCTTTTCCCTCCATCTTGAAGACCATAATGCTGAGTTGGGGTGGAAGGTAGGAGGTGGGGGAGGGAATCACTGCTCCTTACCAATCCTCCCCCTCCCGCTCCCCATTGCAATGCTATCGCTTCTCCCCCCCCTCTCCCCCTCTCCCCCCCCAGCAGGCACGTGCTGTTGATATTTCCTATCGATGGATATCGACACGTACAGACAACACTGAACACCTTGTTAGAACTTCTCCCCCCGCCCCCCAGGGTGGTACTAACACCTGAGACACCACTACAGATGTCCCCAGTACCCCCCCCTACCACCACCACCTCTATCACTACTACCAACCCCTACCACCACCGACAACAACACCATCATCATCATCACAAACAACAAAATCAACAAAAACAATACTGGGTCGTCTGATCTGTTTGCTAGTGTTTCATTGGTGATTTGT
>NC_134782.1:40071471-40073971 GCF_046742065.1 Oratosquilla oratoria
ATATATATATATATATATATATATATATATATATATATATATATATGTGCGCATAGACATGCACACACACGCACACACACATATATACATGCATAGTGGTTAGAGTTCCCGGCTGTTACTACGGTGGTCCGGGTTCGAATCCCGCCCAGGCCTGAAATAATTTCAGTATCACTGCGCTGTGAGTTGTTACTCCAACTCTCGTGGGCGGGGAGTTGTGTGTGTGTGTGCGTGTAAGGTCACAGCATTACTCATGGATCGGTCATATACGAGCTCTGAGCTCTCTTCCGGGAGGGAAATAGCTGTCGATCACGAGTCCAACACGTGATCCAAACATCATGGTGAATCACATATACCTATAGGCATGCGCGCACACGCACACACACATATATACATGCACAGTGGTTAGAGTCCCCGGCTGTTACTACGGAGTTCCAGGTTCGAATTCCGCCTAGGGCTGAAATAATTTCAGTATTACTGCGCTGCGAGTTGTTACTCCAACTCTCGTGGGCGGGGAGTTGGGTGTGTGTGTGTGTGTGTGTGTGTGTGTGTGTGTGTGTGTGTGTGTGTGTGTGTGCATGTAAGGTCAGCATTACCATGGATCGGTCATATACGAGCTTTGAGCTCTCTTTCGGGAGGGAAATAGCTGTCGATCACGAGTCCAACACGTGATCCAAGACCATGGTGAATCACACATATACACACACACATATACATATGCATTTATGCAATATCTATATGCTCATGTCCACTCTCACAGTAATAGAAATACTACTACGTGGGCTACCCCCCCCCAAAGGGGTGGAAAAATCCTGGTCGTATGTTTGTATCGTTTGAACTCTTGGGGGAAGAAGAATCGTCTTTTTTGATTGATGAAATGCATCCTTTAATGGACACCTGAAGCCTCCGCGTTTGTTTTAATTTGACCTTATTTTATCTTGTTTATTTTTTCCTTTGGTTACTTTTTTTTTATTCACGCTGTCCCTTCCCACAATGAAGATGATGGCAACATACTCACTGAGCGTATTTTGATAAAAAGAAAAAATAATAAATTAATAAATAAATAAAATAAAATCTTTCGGAGGGGGGAGACATTCCGGTCTTGAAGCTTCTGGATGCGAAGAACATCCCTCTGGCTCGCGAAGACCATATAAGGAAATAGATCGAGAGTTGGAGCTTCCTTAGATGTTCGGATGGATTCTAAAAAGTTAGTAGATAGTGCACTCAATCATATATATATGCGCACGGACACGCACGCACAGACAAACACACACACACACACACACACACACACACACACACACACACACACACACACACACACACACACACACACACACACACACACACACGCACACACACACACATATATATATATATATATATGCAATAATCATCCAGTTGATTGGGATAATGCTCAGCCAATCTATTATACCAACAACATAAAAGCAAGAAATTCAATAGAGTGTAGTTTGATTCATACCACCAGTAATCAAAATTCCAACCTTCATAAAGGCTTATACAAACTTGATAATTTTATTTGTCAAGAAATTAGTAAGATGATATCAGGTAAATTGTAACCCATCGACACTATGTGACCCTGGCGACTGTGACCTGATGTCGCCCCACCATCATAAGTTAATTGACAATGACCTTCCGCCCCCCCAGGGGGTAATTGGCCACTACCCATATCCAAACTGTCCTTGTTCCTTTGTTTCGTGTATATATTATGTATGCATTTCTATTACTTTGTACTTGTTGCACTGAAGATGTAATATACGAAAGCGCTCTGCTGCGTTAGTTTCCTTTTTCCAAGTGGTCTACTTTGCATAAGTGAACACACGTACCCGTGTTCTTATTAGCATATATATATATATATATATATATATATATATATATATATATATATATATATAGATATATATATATACACATACACATACATATATATATACATACATATATATATATATATATATATATACATATATATATATATATATGTATATATATTTATATATTTTAATTTTTTTGTCAGCCTGAGTGGCTATGAAATAATGTGACAACATTTATCTTTGAGAAACAACGACACTCACTCTCGTGTCACGAAAAAAAAGAAAAAAAAAGTGAGAAGTGTCTTAGAGTGGAGGAAGGCGTCCTTCTCCCGAGGAAAAGAACCCTTACGGACGTGAGCTCTCACGGGGAGAGTGAGAGTGAGAGGCAGTTACGGACCGCCCGGCTGAAGGAAAAGAGGCGGCGCCGCTGGGAGAAGTGAGGGAGGGAGGGACGTGGGAGGGAAGGGAGGGAGGGAGTGAGAGTGGGAGGGTGGGAGGGGAGGGAGGGAGGGGAGGAATGGAGGGATGGGAGGGAGGGAAGGGAGGGAGGGAGGATGGGAGGGAGGGAGGACTGGAGGGATGGGTGGGAGGGAGGGGAAGAGGAGGAATGGAGGGATGGGTGGGAGAGAGGGGAAGGGAAGGGAGGGAGGGGGAGGGCAGATAGGGAG
>NC_134782.1:40083971-40086471 GCF_046742065.1 Oratosquilla oratoria
AGAGAGAGAGAGAGAGAGAGAGAGAGAGACATTTCTCTATCTCTTCTCTCTTCCTGGATGACCCCGATAGCCAAGGATAGAAACGCTGGAAAAATACAATCCTTAATGATAAGCGCAACACAACCTGTTTCCTTTCCACAATTATTTTTGGTAGAGGAAAAAGAGGAAGAGGAGGAAGAAGAAGATTGGGAGGAGGAGGAGGAGGAAGAAGAGTAGGGGGAGGAAGAAGAGGAGGAAGGGGAGAGAAAGGAGGAGGAGGAGGGGAGGTGGAGAAGGTGAGGATAAGGGAAAGGAAAGGAGGAGGAGGAGGGAGATGAGAAGGAAAAGAAAGAGGAGGAGGAGGTGGAGGAGGAGGTAGAAGAAGATGAGAAGGAAGAGGAGGAGGAGCAGGAGGAGGAAGAAGATGAAAAGGAAGAGAAAGAGGAGGAGGAGGAGGAAGAGGAAGAGGAGGAGGAAGAG
Organism: Oratosquilla oratoria; assembly: GCF_046742065.1. Taxonomy (NCBI): domain Eukaryota; kingdom Metazoa; phylum Arthropoda; class Malacostraca; order Stomatopoda; family Squillidae; genus Oratosquilla; species Oratosquilla oratoria. The sequence continues at coordinate 40,084,431 of NC_134782.1, forward strand.
GAAGAGGAGAAAGATAAAATTCAGAAACAAATCCTCCTCTTCAACACTTTTCGGAAATTTACTTTCTTCTTTTTCTTCTTCTTTTTCTTATTCTTTTTCTTCTTCTTCTTCTTCTTCTCCTTCTTCTTCTTCTTCCTTTTTTCTCCACCTCCTCCTCCTCCTCTCCCTCTTCTTCTTCTTCCTACTCTTCCTACTCTTCAATATCTCTAAGTGTAGCGTGTTAAACGTAGGGTTACACAACCCCGAAAATAGATACAGCTTAGATAACAGGCTTTTAGAGAAAACTGAGTGCGAGAGAGACTTGGGAGTTCTAGTGAGTCCGGACCTTAAAACCAGGAAACAGTGCATTAGCGCCAGGAATAAAGGAAACATTGCATTAGGTTTCATTGCTAGGACGGTAACGAATAGAAGTGCAGAGGTAATTATTAAACTCTATCTAGCGATAGTTAGACCCATCCTTGACTATGCGGTACAGTTTTGGTCTCCGTCCTACAGAATGAACATCAATTCACTAGAATCAGTACAGAGAAGAATGACCAAAATGATACATGGACTCAGAAATTTACCTTACGAAGAGAGGGTTAGGCACCTTAACTTACACACTCACTGGAAAGACGCAGAGTGCGGGGTGATCTAATAGAGGTGTTCAAGTGGATCAAAGGCTTTAACAAGGGTGATGGAAACATGGTCATTACATTAAAATAAAAGGGCAGGACTCGCAGTAATGGTTATAAATTGGACAAATTTAGATTTAAAAAGGAAATAGGCAAGAATTGGTTTACTAATAGGGTGGTCGACGAATGTAATAAACTTACTAGCCATGTAATAAGCGCAGAAACTATCAGTTGTTTTCAGAAACGATTAGACAACTTTATGGATGGGGATGACAGGTGGTGATGCATACGGAGCTGCCTAGTGTAGGCCTTATGGTCTCTTGCAGTCTCCTTCATTCTTATGTTCTTATGTTCTTACTCTTCTCGTCCTCCTTACTTCTCCTCCTCCTCCACCCTCTCCTCCCCTCCTCCTCTTCTGCTTCATCCTACCTCCTCCTCCTCCTCCTTCTCCTCCTCCTTCTCATCCTCCTTCTCTTCTTTTTTCTCCTCTTCCTCGTCTTCCTCTTCTTATTCTTCCTACTCTCCTCGCGCGCGCGCGCGTGTGTGTGTGTATGTGTGTGTGTGTACGTGTGTGTGTGTGTGTGTGTGTGTGTGTAAGTGTGTGTGTGTGTGCGTGTGTGTGTGTGTGTGTGTGTGTGTGTGTGTATGTGTGTTTGTGTGTGTTTGTGTGGGTGTGTGTGTGTGTACATATGTGTGTGTGTACATCTGTGTGTGTGTACATATATGTGCGTGTATGTGTGTGTGTGTGTGTGTGTGTGTGTTGTGTGTGCGTGTGTGTATGTGTGTGTGTGTATGTGTGTGTGTGTGTGTGTGTGTGTGTGTGTGTGTGTGTGTGTGTGTGTGCGTGCGTGCGTGTGTGTGTGTGTGTGTGTGTGTGTGTGCGTGCGTGCGTGTGTGTGAGTGTGTGTGCGTAAGTGCGTGTGTGTGTGTGTGTGTGTGTGTGTGTGTGTGTGTGTGTGTGTACGTGTGTGTGCGTGTGTGTGTACGTGTGTGTGTACGTGTGTGTGCGTGTGTGTGTACGTGTGTGTGTACGTGTGTGTGTACGTGTGTGTGTACGTGTGTGTGTGTGTGTGTGTGTGTGTGTGTGTGTGTGTGTGTGTGTGTGTGTGTGTGTGTGTGTGTGTGTGTGTGTGTGTGTGTGAGAGAGAGAGAGAGAGAGAGAGAGAGAGAGAGAGAGAGAGACTATATACTGTTATGTATTATCATCTTCTTCAGTGCTCGAATATGTAATGATCAAATCGACGCCAGAAAATAAACGTAGGCCACCACCAGGTTCCCCAGAATTCACAGTTACCACTAACCATTACCCCAGTTACCAGAACCCCAGTAACCACTACCCCAGTCACCATTACCCCAATTCCTCTACAATGTATCAAGTACTCCCCAGTAGGCATACAAGTTCTTCAGATACTTCTAATATACCCAGT
>NC_134782.1:40093971-40106471 GCF_046742065.1 Oratosquilla oratoria
ATTCACCTTGGTCTTTGGATCACGTGTTGGACTCGTGATCGACATCTATTTCCCTCCCAGAAGAGAGCTCAGAGCTCGTATAACCAATCTATGGGTAGTGTGTGTGTGTGTGTGTGTGTGTGTGTGTGTGTGTGTGTGTGTGTGTGTGTGTGTGTGTGTGTGTGTGTGTGTGTGTGTGTGTGTGTGTGTATGTGTGCGTGATTGTATGTGTGTGTGTGAAATTCCCCATGGTCTTGGAACACGTGTTGGACCCGTGATCGACAGCTATTACCCTCCTGGACGAGAGCTCGGAGCTCATATGACTTATGTATGGGTAATGCTGTGACATTACTTACGCGCGCACACAAACACACACACACACACACACACACACACACACACACACACACACACACACACACACACACACACACACACACACACACACACACACACACACACACACACACACACACAGACACATACACACACACACAAAATTCCCCACCGACGAAGGTTGGAGTAATTATTTCATCCCTGGGCGTGATTCTAACTCGGACCGCTGGAGTAGTGGTTGCGAACGCTACCACTCCGTTGTCGAGCGGTGCGTATTTGTGTGTGCGCGTGCGTGCGTGTGTGTGTAAATGTGCGTCTGTCTTTCAATCTGTCTGTCTCTCTCTGTGTGTCTGTCTGTCTGAAGGGAAACGAAATAAAGGGAAGAGAAGAGAAGGGAAAAGAAAGATAAGGAAAGGAAAGGTAAGGGAAGCAAAGAGAAGGGAAGGAAAGGGAAAGGAAAGGAAAATATATATAAAGAAAGGAATGGTAAGAGGAGGGAAGTGAAGCTAAGGAAAAGGGAGATAAAGGAAAAGGAAGGAAAGGGAAAGGAAAGGAAAATATATAAAGAAAGGAATGGTAAGGGAAGGGAAGGGAAGCTAATGAAGGGGAAATGAAGGAAAAGGAAGGAAAGGGAGGACAGGACTGAGGAAAAAATAAGACAAGAGGCGGAAAGGGAAGAAGAGGAAAGGGAAGGACAGAGAAGTGAGGGTAAAAGAGAGGAATGGAAAAGAGGAAGAACAAACTATAAGAAAGGGCTGGAAGAGATAGGAAGGGAAGCGAAGGGAAGACGAGTGAAAGGGAAGGCAAGAGGAAGGGAAGAGCAAGGCAAGAGGAAGGGAAGAGGAAGGGTTGAAACAAGGAAAAGAAGGAAAATAAGAAAATAGGAGAGAGCGAGAGAGAGAGAGAGAGAGAGAGAGAGAGAGAGAGAGAGAGAGAGAGAGAGAGAGAGAGAGAGAGAGTGTGATGAATAAATAAATAAATAAAGAATAACAAAAGAAAGGGAAAGGAAGTAGGAAGGAGGAGAGTGGAGGGGAGGGAAGAGGATGGAAAGGAAGGGGGAAAGCAAATGAAGGAATAACAGAAAAAATCGAGAGAGTGAGAGAGAGAGAGAGAGAGAGAGAGAGAGAGAGAGAGAGAGAGAGAGAGAGAGAAAGAGAGAGAGAGAGAAATGAAAATGAAGAAAAAAGTACAGAAAGGCCAATGTGGGGGAGACAGTATAAAAGAATTACTGGAGAAAAAAATAATGGAGAGATGAGGAGAGTAAATGAGGTACGCAGAGAAATGGGGGAGAATGAGGGAGAATGAGAGGGGGAGAGCAGTGGTGGAGAAAAGGAGATTTGTTGGCGAAAATTTTTCTTTTTTTCTTATTTATTTTTTCTTTGTTTTTATTTTTTTCCATAATTGATACAGAAATGTATGTATATCCTCGTGAAAGTAATGGTGATAATAGTAATAATAAATCATTTGGATTGAATGTTAATAGTAATATTAACAATAACAATGACAATGACTGACAATGACAAGGCAAGACAAGACAAAAAGACAACAAGACATCAAGACACTAAGACACAAAGACACCAAGACACCAAGACACTAAGACACTAAGACAACAAGACAACAAGAATCAACAACAACAACAACAACAGTACCTTAATCACCACATCACACATCAACATCAATAACGAAAGAAAAAAGAAGAAGAAGAAGAAAGTGACGAAGAAGAAGAAGAAGAAAAGCTGAGGTTTGTGGAATTAACTTCACAGTTTAATTACGGGGGAGGAAATTATTTAATGAAGAAACGATAAAAGATAAAAAAAAATATAAGATAGAAATAAACAAGAGGCGGGGAAGGGAAGCTGATAAGATACGTTATCTTGAGGTTTGCTTCCTTGAAGTACGTCTGCCCGGTGCGATGATCGTTCATGGTACGGCGATTATCGTTAACGATTATCTAGAACAGGAATTCTTTATATTTAGCGACTCTAGTGGCAATTGCTCAAAGCTAAACAGTCCCATCATCCAACAATAGCAAATTGTGCTCTAGACAATCGTTGGACGATCATCGTTGAGCCATCAACGATTATCGTTGAGCGATAATTGTACCGTGAAGAATTCACCTTTAACTGACTAAAACCCTGTGACGTCACGGGAACTTACATCATGAGGCGTTTAGCTGTCACACAATTCGGCACCTGTGCCCTGGGTGTTTTGGACAGTCGGTAAGGTAGTCAGTCAATCAATTAACCAGTCAATTTATCAATAGATTAAATGAATCAATCAATCGACCAGACAATCAAAAAATCAATTATTTCAATTTATTGAACTTGATTACGTTTCAATTGTTGGAGGGGGCAGATTTCTTTAGAAAGTTGAAAAAATATTTCAATTTTGGAGGAAAATCTGGAAGCAGAGGGAATGTTGAGAATAAAGGAAGAACATTACTGATTTGAGTGTTTTCGGGGGTAGATTTTTAGGGAGTGAAGCTGCTTTTAAGGAAAATAGGGAATTTCCAAAAGTGAGGGATTTTCAGAAGAAAAAAAATCTCCAAGATTCATTAAGATGAATTTCTTGACGTGAAGGCAATCTAGGGAAATTTCCTTAGAAGAAGTGGGGGGATAGGGGGGCATAAGATTTTATTAGCAGAGGAAAATCCCTAGATAATGACGATAACCAGTGATGGGGGTGAGGGGTGAGGGGTTGGGGGGAAGATTTGAACAAGAGGAGTGCCTGAGTTTGGCTAAATGTTTACCAAGAAAGTAATTGGATTTAGGGGAAATTACTGGGGGAGAAATGATTGAGTTAGGGAACTTGTCTAGGGAAATTCAAGGAGAGAGGGGGAGAGAAAGAGGGGAAAAGACGAATAGAGGGAAGAAGAAGCGAAGAACGAAGAAAAGACAAAGAAAGGAAGAGAGAAAAGGAAGAATATGATAAACACAATAGAAAGAGGCAAGGACGAGGAGGAGAGACAACAATGGAGGAGTGTAAATGTAAAGAAAGAAAAATGGGAAAGGGGAAGAGAGGGAAGAAGGAAAGAGAGAGGGAGAGGAAGGAGAGAGAAGGAAGAAAAAGAGAGAGGGGAGAAAGAGAGAGAGGGAGAATAAGGAGAGAGAGGGAGAGGAAGGAGAGAAAGGAGAGGAGGGAAGAAGGAAAAAGTGAGGGAGAGGAATCAGAGGAGGGAAGAAGGAAAAAGAGAGGGAGAGGAAGGAGAGAGAGGGAAGAAAGAGAGATAGGGAGAGGAAGGAGAGAGAGGGAGAGGAAGGAGAGGAAGGAGAGGAGGGAAAGGAAGGAGAGGGAGAGGAGATTGCACGAAAGTATGGAAAAGGAATACAAAGAAAACACAAAAAGGGAAAGAGAAAATTAGAGAGAGAGAGAAAAGAAAGGGAAGAGAGAAAGAGGGAGAAAAAAGAAAGAGAGAGAGAGAGTAAAAGAAAGACATGAGAGAAAGGGAGAAAAAAGAGAGAGTGAAAAGAAAGATGAAAGAGAGAGAGAGGAAAGAGAGGAGATAAGAGAGAGAGAGAGAGAGAAGAGAGCGGAAATAAAAGAGAGAGAGAGTGGGTGAGAGAGTGAGAAAAGAAATAAATGAGAGAAAGGGAGAAGAAAGAGAGGAGATAAAAAGAGTGAGAGAGAAAGAGAGAGAGAGAGAGAGAGAGAGAGAGAGAGAGAGAGAGAGAGAGAGAGAGAGACAAGAAGAAAAAAGAGAAAAAGACAGAGAAAGAGAGGTAAAGAGAACTAGACAAGGAAACACTGAATGGAAGAGAGCGAAGGGGAGCGAAGCGAAGCGAACGAATGCGACGACCAACAAGACAATTTCTTTTGCTTGATTGAAGTCTCATTACCTGTGGACGCTGGCGGCAGAGCCACAGACAGACAGACATACAGAATACAGACAGACAGACAGACAGATAGACAGACAGAGCAGACAGACAGACAGACAGACAGACAGACAGACAGACAGACAGACAGACGGAATGACAGACTGAGTGACAGACATAGACAGACAGACAGATACATACAGACTGTTACTGACAGACAGGTATACTTAGATATAGATAGAAACAGACAGAGATACAGACAGACGGGGTGACAGACTGAGTGACAGACACAGACAGAAGACAGACTGAGTGACAGATATTGTATTGATTAAAGACAAGTGTGATCAGAATCAGATTAGATGGAATAGGGAACGATAAAGACTTGGAAACCCCAGGGGCACGCCAGTAGGACCCCTGGGGGAACCGTTATAACTTCAGGGAGCCTACAGGGGGCACCCACAGGGGCACCCACAGGGGATCCACCAGGGGAACCTCATGGGCACCTCCAGAGGGATCTACAAAGTAACTCACAGGGGCATCTCCAGGGTAACCCACAGGGCCACCTACAGAGGAAACTACAGGGGCACCCACAGGGGATTCCCCAGGGGAACCTCATGGACACCTCCAAAGGGATCTAAAAGGTAACCCACAGGGGCATCTCCAGGGTAACCCACAGGGCCACCTCCAGAGGAACCTACAGGGGTAACCCACAGGCGAACCTCAGGGTTACCTCCAGAGGAACCTACAGGGCCACCCACAGGGGACCCCACAGGGGATCCCTCAGGGGATCCCCCAGGGGAACCTCATGGGCACCTCCAGAGGGATCTACACGGTAACCCACAGGGGCATCTCCAGGGTAACCCACAGGGCCACCTCCAGAGGAACCTACAGGGGTAACCCACAGGGGAACCTCAGGGGAACCTCCAGAGAAACCCACAGGGGCATCTTCAGGGGAACCCACAGGGGAACCTCAGGGGAACCAACAGGGGCACCTCCAGGGGTACCTCCAGGGGTCACCCACAGGGGACCCAGAGGGCACCCCACAGGGAAACCACAAAGCTCCAGGAACCCCCCAGGGATCTAAGGGGAATAGATGGCCAATTATTAGGTTGTGTATCTGTTGTTTTTAGATTTAATGAAATGTATAAAGTGGGTCCAGGTCTTGACACGGTGTGTACAAAGACGTCTAAAGCCAACGTAGAGCTTCGCCCAAAAATAAATAAATAAATAAATAAGAAGGAAAAGTTAATTGGAGACAATAACAACACACAAACAGGAACGAAGCGGGACAGGAGTTTTGTCCGCTGTCGACAAAGGAGAATGGCTGGAAGGAAGACGACAACCATAAACAGGAAGAGGAGGAATAAAGAATGATAAGGAGGAGACAAAGAAAACGGGGAGCGGGAGGAGAGAACACAATGCGACACGTGGCGGGGAGGAAGAGGGGAAAGAGGGGAGGAAACGAAGGAGGAGGAGGAAGGAGGAAGGAGGAAGGAAGACTTTGAAGAAGGACGATTGTAAGAACAAGTCAATTGGTATCGACTTCTCTCACATTTCCCCTTCTCCCCTCACCCTTCCCCCCTCCCCCTTCTCGCCTCCCCTTCTCCCCCTCCTCTGAAGAAATCTCAGCCGGCGAAACACAGAATAATGTATGGTACATCAACTTCTCTCCACCTGTTAAGTCATTTCAGGTCAGGCTAATACATGTCAGGTCAGTAAAAGTCACGTCATATCAGGTCAGTAAAAGTCACGTCATATCAGGTCGAGTCAGGTCGTCACATCAGGTTAGGTCGGGTCACATTAGGTCGTATCAGGTCATCTGTTCTTCCTCCTACTCCTTTCTCCTATCCCCCTTACCCTTCCTCCCCCTCCCTATCCCTTTTCCCCTCTTTTCCACCTCCCTTTCCCTACCCCTCTCCCTTCCCTTCCCCTTTCCCTTCACCTCCTCCTTTTCCCTTCCCCTCCTCCCTTTCCTTTCCCTCCTCCCTTTCCCTTCCCTTTCCCTTCCCTTCCTTTACCCCTCCTCCCCTCTTTTCCCTTCCCTTTCCCTTCCCTTCCTTTACCCCTCCTCCCCTCTTTTCCCTCATCTCATCCTACTCCTCCCTTTCCCCTCTTTCCCCCTTCCCTTTCCCTTCCCTTCCTTTACCCCTCCTCCCTTCTTTTCCCTATTCTCCTCATCCTACACCTTCCTCTCCCCTCTTCCCCCCCCCGGTCCCCGTTTCCCCTCCCCGTCTCCCCCCCCTCCCCCGGGGCGACGACGACCACAGAACAACAACAACAACAGGAGCGGCGGGGGAAGACATGAGACGGCGCTCATCCGGCAATTACCGACATTCTTCCGGGAGATCCGCAGACTCCTCCTCCTCTTCCTCCTCTCCTCCTCCTCCTCCTCCTCTTCCTCCTCCTCCTACTCCTCCTCTTCCCCCTCCTTCGCCTCCTCCTCATACTTCTCCTTTTCCTCCCCCATCGTCCTCCTCCTCCTCCTCCTCCTCTTCCTCTTCCTCCTCCTCCCTATCCTTCGCCTCCTCCTCTTCCTCCTTCGCATCCTCCTACACTTCCTCCTTCTCATCCTTCCCGTTTTCCTCCTCTTCTCCTCTTCCTCTTCCTCCTTCACCTATTCCTTCTCTTCCTCCTCATCCTTCCAATTCTCCTTCTCTTCCTCCTCCTCTTCCTCTTCCTCCTACTTCTCCTTCGCCTCCTCCTACTCTTCCTCCTTCTCATCCTTCCCATTCTCCTCCTCTTCTTCTTCCTCCTCTTCCTCCTCCTCCTCATTTTCCTCCTCCTTCGCCTCCTCCTACTCTTCCTCCTTCTCACCCTTCCCATTCTTCTCCTCTTCCTCCTCCTCCTCCTCCTCCTTCGCCTCCTATTCTTCCTCCTTCTCATCCTTCCCATTCTCCTCTTCTTCTTCCTCCTTTGCCTCCTCCTACTCTTCCTCCTTCTCACCCTTCCCATTCTCTTCCTCTTCTTGTTCCTCCTCTTCTTCCTCCTCCTCATTCATCTCCTACTCTTCATTCTTATCCTTCTCATTCTCCTCCTTTTCCTCTTCCTCTTCCTCCTCTTCATTCTCCTCTTTCACCTCCTCCTACTCTTCCTTCTTCTCATCTTCCCATTCTCCTCCTTCTCCTCCTTCTTCTCTCCTCCTCTTCCTCCTTTTCCTCTTCCTCATTCTTCTCCTCTTTCTCCTCCTCCTCCTCCTCCGTCGCCTCCTTCTACTCTTCCTCCTCATTCTTCCCATTTTCCTCTTCTTCTTCCTCCTCCTCCTCATCTTCCTCCTCCTCCTCCTCCTTCTCCTCCTCCTCTTTCGCCTCCTCCTACTCTTCCTCCTTCTCATCCTTCCCATTCTCCTCCTCTTCCTCTTCCCCTTTCTCCTCCTTTCCCTCTTCCTCCTCCTACTCCTCTTTCTCCTCTTTTTTATCATCCTTCACTTTTTTCTTCTCCTTCTCCTCCTTATTCTTTTCCTCCTCTTTTTCCCATTCCTCCTACTCCTCCTCCTCTTCTTCTTTCCTCCTCTTTCTTCTTCTTCCCTCCTCTTTCTTCTCCTCGTCCTTCTTCTTCTCCTCATTCTTATTCCTACTCTTTCCTCCTCTTTTTTCTCCTACTCCTCTTTCCTCCTCCTCTTTACTTTTCCTCCTCATTCCATCTTTTTCTTCTCCTCCTTCTTCCTCATCATCCCTTCTTCTTCTCCTCCTTCTTCCTCCTCCTCCTCCTCCTCCTCCTCCTCCTCCTCCTCCTCCTCCTCCTCCTCCTCCGCCCCATGAGGATCAACTGGAGACCAGAGGCCGTCCCAGCGGGCAACCACACTCCGACGTGTCAAAGTGATGACGACGGATTAATGGTGACGTGATGATGACGTCAATGAGTTTAGGTGATGACGTAATAATGGTGAAGTAATGACGCAAAAACCATGTTCACGCAGTGACGTTTAGATTACGTGACATGAGGACGTCATGACCACGTTCACGTGATGACGTCATGATCAAGCGATATAATGACGTCATGACCACGTGACGTGATGACGTCATAACCACGTAACATGATGACGTTATGACTACTTTTACGTGATAACATCATGACCACGTGACATGATGTCATGACCAAATGGCCTGATGACATCATGACCACGTGACGTGATGACATCATGACCACGTGACCTGATGACGTTATGACCACGTGACGTGGTATCATGACCAGGTGACCTGATGACGTTATGACCACGTGACGTGATGCCATGACCACGTGACGTGGTGCCTTGACCACGTGACTAGACGTCATGACCACGTACACGTGATAATGACGTAACATGTTCACATGATAATGGGCTAACACGTCTACGTAATCATGCTAGGGCCGTGTGACGTGCTTCAGGTCTTCAGCCAAGTGAGATCTCCCATTCATTCCCATATTTAATGTCTACTTTCTTCTTCTGCTACAGTGCTCAACCTCAATGGATGATGCAGGCTACCCGCTTTATCTCTCTCTCTCTCTCTCTCTCTCTCTCTCTCTCTCTCTCTCTCTCTCTCTCTCTCTCTCTCTCTCTCTCTCTCTCTCTCTCTCTCTCTCTCTCTTCTCTTCTCTCCTCTCTCTTCCTCTCTCTCTTCTCTCTCTCTCTCTCTCTCTCTCTCTCTCTCTCTCTCTCTCTCTCTCTCTCTCTCTCTCTCTCTCTCTCTGTCTTCTCTCCCTCTCTCTCTCCTCTCTCTCTCTCTCTCTCTCTCTCTCTCTCTCTCTCTCTCTCTCTCTCTCTCTCTCTCTCTCTCTCTCTCTCTCTCTCTCTCTCTCTCTCTCTCTCTGTTTCTCCACCTTCTTCCCTTTCCTCTTGCTCCTCCTAAGCTTCCTCCTCCTCCTGCTCTTCCTCTTCCTCTTCCCCCTCCTCCCCTTTCATTTCTTCTGGATACTCTTCCATATTCTCCATCTTCCCCTTTTTCCTCTACTTCTTTTCCTGCTTTTACTCTTTCTTCCCCCTCCTCCCCCTCCCCCTCCTCCTCTTCCCTTCTTCTTCTCCTCCTCCCCCTCCCCCTCCCCTCCTCCTCCTCTACCTTCTCTTCCTCCCCCTTCTTTTTCTCCTTCTATCCTTCCCCTTCCACTTCCCCCTCCCTTCCTCCTCCTCTACCTCCTCTTCCTCCCCCTTCTTTTTCTCCTCCTCTCCTCCTCCTCTACCTCCTCTTCCTCCCCCTTCTTTTTCTCCTCCTCTCCTCCTCCTCATTTTCTTTTTCTTCTTCTTCTTTCTCCTCTTCCTCTTTCTCTTCTTACTCCCTTTTCACCGCCTCTGCTTTTCTTACTTTCCCTCTTCCTCTTCCTCCTCCTACTCCCCTCCTCCTCCTCTTCCTCCTCCTCTTCCTTCTCCTTTTTTTCCGTTTTCTCTCCTCTGTGTCTCGTCTTTCCTCCTTCCCTCTCTTCCTCCGTCTCTCTTTCATCCTATTCTTCCTCATTCCTTACTCTTCACTTCCCTCCCTCCCTCCCTCCCTCCCTCCTTCCTTACCTCCTTCCTTCCTTCCTTCCCTCCCTCCTTACCTCTTTACCTCCTTCCCTCCTTCCCTTCTTACCTCCTTCCCTCCTTCCCTCCTTCCCTCCTTCCCTCTCTCCCTCCCTTCCTTTCTCCTTCCCTCCCTCTCTCCCTTCATCCCTCCCTTATTCCCTCCTTACCTCCTTCCCTCCTTCCCTATCTCCTTCTCTCCTTCCCTATCTCCTTCCCTCCTTCCCTATCTCCTTCCCTCCTTCCCTATCTCCTTCCCTCCTTCCTTCCATCCCTCCTTCCCTCTCTCCCTCTCTCCCTCCCTGCCTCCCTCCCTCCTTCTCTCCTTACCTCCCTCCCTCTCTCATTCAATCACTCCTTGTCTTTTTTCCTCACCCCCTCCTTCCCTCCCTCCCTCCCTCCCTCCCTCCTTCCCTCCTTCCCTCCCTCCTTCCCTCCCTCTCTCCCTTTTCCTTTCCCTCCCCAAATCTTCCCTCCATCTCCCTCCCATCCTCCCACTTTCCCATCCTCCTTCCCTTCCCTTCCCTTCCCTTCACTTCATCACCCCTTCCTCGCCTTATTGAGCGTGTGTGTCGGCCTTTTTGCGCCCATCCCCGCCCCTCCCCCTCCCCCTCTCCCCCCTTTCCCCCTCTCCCACCCTCTCCCGTGTTTACTCGAGTGTGCGAGCAGTGATTGTCACCTTAACACAGACTCTGTAACAATGGACCGACCCCGACTGGGACGGGGGGGACGGGGGGGGGGGGAGACGGGGGGGGGGAGAGAGACGGGCAGAAGACGGGCAGACGGCAAGTTGGAAGGGAGGGAGAAGGAGGAGGAGGAAGAGGAGGAGGAGGAGGAGGAGGAGGAGGAGAGAGGACGTGGAAAGTGAGGAAAGAAGGGGGAGGAGGAGGAGGAGGAGGAGGAGGAGGAGATGAAAGATAAGGAAAAAACGAGGAGGAGAAGGAGGAGGAGGAGTAGAAGAAGGAAGTGGAAGTTGAGGGGAGAAGGAGAAGGAGGAGGAGGAGGCGGAGTAGAAGAAGGAAGTGGAAGTTGAGGATAGAAGGAAGAGGAAAAGGAGAATGAAGACCAGAAGGAGAAGAAAGAAGAGGTGGAAGATGAGGAGGAAGGAGGAGGAAGAGGAGGTGGAAGAGGAGGAGAGAAAAAAGAAGGAGTACGAAGGGGAGAGAGAAGAGGAAAAGGAGGAAAAGAAGAGAAGGAGGAGGAAGAGGAGGAGATGGAAGAGGAGGAGAGAATAAAGGAGTGCGAAGGGGAGAGAGAAGAGGAAGAGGAGGAAAAAGAGAGAAGGAGGAGGAAGAGGAGGAGGAAAAAGGAAGAGGAGAAGGTTTTTAGATACAGACAGAAAAGGGAGGAGGACGAGGAGGAGAAGGAAGAGGGAAAAAGAGAGGACGAGGAGGAAGAACAGGAGGAAGAGGAGAAGAGAGAGCTGAAGGAGGAATATTTGGAAAAGAAAATAGAATGAATGGTGGAAGAGGAAGATGAAAATGAGAATTTTTTATTAATATAGATTTCTGTTGTTCGTGTTTTTATTTGTGTATTTATTTATCTATTTCTTGATTTGTTTTAATGATGTCTGTTTATTAACTTATATATCTATTTATTCATTCTAACTACTTATTTATTTATCTATTCATTATTTATCTATCAGTAATAGAAGTCCTCTCATTTCGGCTTCGATCTCGACTCGAAAGCGCAGAAGCCCAAAAGCCCAGAAGCCCGAGTTTAATCCCAGTGGATCCCGATGACCGCCACTTATATTGGCTATCCAAGCACGTAAGGCAAAGGAGACGGTTTCCTACGCATTTAGACACTGTTGTAAGTTCCTTAATGAACAGAGGAAATATATGAACAAAGTTTTTACATTTCAATGAACATAGTGTATATTGATGTTGGGGCGGTTATGAATCTGGAGAAAGCTTATGATATAGTAGGAAGAAAACGGTGGGGACAAGTGTTGGGGCTGTTTAGAAAGGGAAAATGTTCTTAATCAGATAAAGAAAAATATAATTAGTTAGTATTTGTAAAGAGACCTTTGATATGTATATGTATATATATATATATATATATATATATATATATATATATATATATCCACATACATACATACATACATAGACAGATGATTGATAAACAGAGATAGGTAAATAGATTGGTAGACTGACAAATACAGATAGATAGATAAATAAATAAATACTTTTACACACACACACACACACACACATATATATATATATATATATATATATATATATATATATATATATATATATATATATATATATATGTAGATAGATAGGAAGATAGATAAATAGATAAATAGATAGGTAGATAGAAAAATAGAAAGATAGCTAAATATATTTGTAAAGGTGTAAAAGGAGAGAAACAGAGGGGTATACGATAGAAACTATGTTGATTCAGGAATGTGTGATGTCACCTTGGTTGTCTAATGTCAAGATGGGTGGCGTGAAGAAAGGAAAAAGAGAGAAGAAAAGTGTGTTTGGGGAAGAACGGACGGCGAATCGAATTAGGTTTGCAGATGATGTAATGTGTGTGTGTGTCCCAATATGTATACATGTGTGTGTGCGTGTGTGTGTGTGTGTGTGTGTGTGTGTGTGTGTGTGTGTGTGTGTGTGTGTGTGTGTGTGTGTGTGTGTGTGTGTGTGTTTACATAGATCTGATTGTATGTAATTCATGTAGGGACAGACGGACAGATAGACAAATAGACATGCAAATGGACAGACAGACAGACAGGTAGGCAGACAGACAAACGAGGAGGCATATAGACAGACAGGAATATAAACAGACATAAAGAATGTGAATCGAAGACATTGACAGACCGACATGAAGACTGAAAAAAAAGGAAAAGTATTTTCAGACGTAATATAAAACACAGACACCAAAAATAC
>NC_134782.1:40121471-40133971 GCF_046742065.1 Oratosquilla oratoria
TACACACACACACACACATCTATATATATATATATATATATATATATATATACATATATATATATATAATATTATATATGTGTGTGTGTGTGTGTGTGTGTGTGTGTGTGTGTGTGTGTGTGTGTGTGTGTGTGTGTGTGTGTGTGTGTGTGTGTGTGTGTGTGTGTGTGTGTGTGTGTGTGTGTGTGTGTGTGTGTGGGTGGGTGGGTGTGTTTGTGTGTGTGTGTGTGTGGTGTTAAAATTGATAGGGAGACCATCGTTAATAATACCAGGGTAGTCACACATTGCAACAAATTAAAGGAATTGAAAATGTTGGAAGCTATCCTTATAATGGAACAAGCCCCTGCCATCAATATTCAATCCAATATAGTTTCCAGTATATTTCTTTTCAATGCTTGTTCTAGAACAAAATCTCATCTCCCGACCCCTCATCCTTCCCCACCGCACGTCACCAATGAGGTGACCCGAATTGTACCCCTACCCCCTCTCTCTCTAATTCCCCCTGACCACCCTCCTTCCTCTCGGCCTGTTACCTCACGTAGGTCAACTCGCCGAACTCCTTTCCCTTAGCCAGTATATAATCCCAAGTTCACTGTACTTTTCTGCCATTGTTTAATATGTAACTGTGTAAACTATGTTAGACTTATTTGTAACATTCTTAAGGTGACTCCATATAGTCGAAACGTTAATTAGAATGGAGGACTATCGCCGGCTTATATTGCCCATCCTCCGGAAACGAGACCAATTATTAGAGAAATTGAGAACATTAGAATGAAAATTAATAATTGTGAAAATGCCGTTGTATTCAACAAAATGTGTATCAGTGAAAAGAGGAGAGCAGATGTGAAATGGGGTAAGAGTACGACAAAAAATTAGGAAAGAAATTAAGAGAGGAAGAGAAGGCGAATCAAGTAGAAAAGAAAAGGTAAAAGGTGCAGGTGGAGAGATGATAATGGAAGAGAAGGCAGTAAGGGGAAGATGGGCAGAATATTTTAGGGAGTTGTTAAATGTGAAGGAGGAGAGGGAGAGAAAGATAGTTGCAGTGGGAAATGCTAAGAAACTGACCGTGATGAGTGAGGAAAATGGAGGAGAAATAAGGAAGGATGAAGTGAAGGCAGTTGATAAGATGATGAAAGCAGGTAAGGCACCTGGTCTGGATGGATGCCATGCAGAATGTCTTAAAAAAGAAGGTACAGTAATGGTGGACTGGTTGGTGAGGTTATTCAATGTTTGTTGGAGAGAGGGTAGAGTGCCGGAGGACTGGAGGAGTGCCTGTATAGTTCCACTTTACAAGGGAAAAGGGGACGAGTGTGAGTGTAGTAGTTTCAGAGGGATTATCTTGTTAAGTGGAGTTGAGAAGGCTTATGGGAGGATCTTGATTGAGAGGATTAGGAGAGGAACAGAGGGAGTAATTGGTGAGGAACAGTGTGGATTTAGGACGGGTAGAGGTTGTGTAGATCAGATTTTTGTGGTAAGACAGATATGTGAGAAAGCTATAGGAAAGGGGAAGGATGTTTTTTGGGCTTTTATGGATATGGAAAAGGCCTACGACAGGGTAGACAGGAAGGCACTGTGGGAGGTTTTACGGATATACGGGATAAAAGGAAAGCTTCTAGGAGCTGTCAAGAGTTTTTATGAGAGTAGTAGATTATGTGTCAGGATTAGAAATGGAGAGAGTGAGTGGTTCGAGGTAAAGGTAGAACTTCGTCAAGGATGCGCTATGTCGCCCTGGCTGTTCAACTTGTACATGGATGGGGTGGTGCGAGAGGTAAATGCAAGGATGGTGGGTCAGGGATTGGAGATGGTTAAAGAAAATGAAGAAAAGTGGGAGGTGAGCCAGCTGTTGTTTGCGGACGACACTGCACTTGTGGCAGGATCGGAGGAGGGATTGAGGAAGTTGGTGACAGAGTTTGGGAGAGTGTGTGATAGAAGAAAGCTGAAGATAAATGTGGGTAAAAGTAAGGTGATGAGATGTACAAGGGGTGAAAGTGGCAGTAGACTGGAAGTGAACATTAAGGGAGAGCGACTGGAGGAAGTGGATAGTTTTAGATACTTGGGTGCAAATGTGGCAGGAAAAGGTGGAGTGGAGGTGGAGGTAGAATGTAGATTGAGAGAAGCGAGTAAATGCCTTGGTGAATTAAAAAGTATTATGAGGAATAGACATTTGGAAATGGATGCTAAGAGGAGACTTTATGAAGGAGTGATTGTGCCAACAGCACTGTATGGGGCAGAAACATGGAACATAAGAGAGGAAGAGAGAATGAGTTTGAATGAGTTTGAGATGAGGTGTCTGAGAAGTATGATAGGGGTTACT
This sequence comes from Oratosquilla oratoria, assembly GCF_046742065.1. Classification (NCBI taxonomy): domain Eukaryota; kingdom Metazoa; phylum Arthropoda; class Malacostraca; order Stomatopoda; family Squillidae; genus Oratosquilla; species Oratosquilla oratoria. The sequence goes on from NC_134782.1 coordinate 40,123,786, forward strand.
AGGCTAGATAGAGTGAGAAATGAGGAGGTGAGGAGGAGAACAGGGGTGGAAAGGGAATTGGGAGATAAGGCTGATGAAAGAGTATAATGATGGTTTGGACACATGAAAAGAATGAGTGAAGAAAGACTAGTAAAAGAGGTATGGAAGGCAGATGTGGAGGGAGTGAACATGAGGGGACGTCCCAGGATGAGATGGATGGATGGGGTGAAGGAGGCTTTGAGGAAGAGGGGAATGTCTGTTGAGGAAGGATGGGAGAGGACAGAAGACAGGGGTGAATGGAGAATGGTTGTATATGGATGATGTTGTGATGCATAAGGTGGAATGGGTGGGGGGGGATGGGGGTGAAGCAGTATGTGTGAGCAAAATTTGACGCAGCCCGAAGGGATTTCTCCCCGTCTCCTCCTTTTACGCAGGGGGGAAAGAGAGGGGGGTCGCCGATTTAATGAAGTGGCCTTGCTGTGGATGTGCTGTCTTGCGACACTGCTTCTGACCCAGGGCAGTGGACAAGGTGCAGGGATGACCCGTCATCCAGGAGGTGCTAAGATAAGAGGGAGGGTGGAGGGGAGTGGAGTGTATTTAGGGATGGAATGGGTGGAATGATTTTATGCCTTTTTTCTTATTGTATGTATATATGTATGTATATATATATGCAGTATATATATATATATGTATATATATATATATACATATATATGTATATATATGTACATATATATGTATATGTATATATATATATATATATATATTTGTGTGTGTGTGTGTGTGTGTGTGTGTGTGTGTGTGTGTGTGTGTGTATGTGTGTATATATATATATATCTATATATATATATATATATATATATATATATATATATATATATATATATATAATCAAATGTCCATGCAAGTCGATCTGAAGAATATAAATTTTTCTTAACTTAGTTCGACAGTCAGTGAGATTGTCTCAGCCCAAGCAAGTTCGGGGGAACTGAAAGCGAGATGTAAACATTCTGTTTCATAAGGTTCAGAAAGACATCTATTCGCTCTTCTTTTGTCTTCTTCGCAGAACGATTGTTTATGTTTTCATTGGCCGCCCTAGTGAAAGGATGTCATGGTGGCTGTTCGCTTGACACCTAATTCCTAGAAATGGCTCTAGGTGTCTTTGTTCTAAGTCATTCAACTAAGTCTGTTTGAGATTTATAAGCACAATTTACTTCAGTATCATGCCGTGAATTCTAAAAAACAAAAACAAAAGTGGTAGTAATAATAATAATAACAACAACAACAACAACAACAACAACAACAATAATAATAAAAAAAATAATAATAATAATAATAAATAATAATAAGCAATAAGTAATAATAATAATAATGATGGTAATAATGATAGAAAATAAATAATAATAACGATTATAATGATGGTAATAATAATAATAATAATAATAATAATAATAATAATAATAATAATAATAATAATAATAATAATAATAATAATAATGGTGATGATGATGATGATGATGATAATAATAATGATAATAATAATTAGTGATGATAATAGTTAATGATAATAATAATGATAATAATAATAATGATAATAATAATAATAATAATAATAATAAATAATAATAATAATAATAATAATAATAATAATGATAATGATAGTAATAATAATAATGACAATAACAACAACAACAACAATAATAGTGATAATAATGATAATGATAACAATATCAGTAATAGCAATGATAATAAATACTACTACTACTACTACTGCTAATAATAATGATAATAATAATGGTAATAATAATAATAATAATAGTAATGATGATAATAATAATAATAATGATAATAATAATAATAATAATAATAATAATAATAATAATAATAATAATAATAATAATAATAATAGTAGTAGTAGTAGTAGTAGTAGTAGTAGTAGTAGTAGTAGTAGTAGTAGTGGTAGTAGTAGTATCACAAGAGAAAGGATCTGGAATCTGGAACCTTGCTCTACACACCCAAGGAGCGGCGGGACCATCGGGATTAGATGCGTCTGGATGGAAATGTCTCCTTAGCACCAGCCTATTTGGAACGGCAGCGGTGGGACTGCAGGAGGCCATCGCTGGTTTGGCGAAGAAACTGGCGTCTGAAGACTGTCAGCACCTGGAGGCATACACAGCGTGTAGACTTATTCCGCTAGATAAGAAACCTGGCTGTCGCCCGATTGGTATAGGCGAGGTGCTAAGAAGAATAATAGGAAAAGCAATTATGGAAGTCGCGAAGGATGAGGTGCGAGAAGCGGCTGGCAACCTGCAGGTGTGCGCAGGGCAACAGGCGGGTTCCGAGGCTGCAGTCCACGCCATGAGAAAAATATTCGAGGAACCAGACTGCGAAGCAGTCCTATTAGTCGATGCATCAAACGCATTCAACAACTTAAATAGAGAGGCTACCATACACAACATCAAAATTAAATGCCCAGTATTGGCCAAGTATGTGGAGAACACATACAGAGAACCTGCAAACCTATTTGTCACCAGCAGGGCGGAGAAGAAAGAAACGAAAGTGGAGATCATCAAATCAGCGGAAGGCACCACTCAGGGAGACCCGGTGGCCATGGCAATGTATGCGCTCGGTCTTATGCACCTGCAGCAGAAGATACAATATGAGGACACCGGGGTCAAACAGGTAGCATATGCAGATGATCTCACGGGCGCAGGAAAAGTAGCTGACCTAAAAAAGTGGTGGGATCTGGTGTTGGCACACGGCCCGGGCTTAGGTTACATTCCGAATGCAAAGAAATCTGTCCTCATAGTGAAGCCAGAGTACTTTAACAATGCCAGAATCCTCTTTGAGAACAGTGAAGTGAAGGTAACAAAGGAGGGGGAAAGACATCTCGGTGCAGTGATCGGCTCAGAATCCTTTAAAAAGCAATATGTTGAAAAGAAAGTTAACGAATGGGTGGCGGAAGTTAGGATTCTAGCCAACTTTGCAAAGACCGAACCGCAGGCGGCATATGCCGCATTCATATATGGTGTGAAACATAAGTGGAACTACATATTAAGGACGGTACTGAACATCACCGACCTACTAAGACCCCTTGAAGAAACCATCAGAAACGAGCTAATACCGACCATCACCAACGGACGGACAATAAACGAAGAGGAAAGAAAACTTATGGAACTTCCACCTAGATTGGGAGGGCTAGGTATCTCCAACCCGCTAAACCTTGCCGACACAGAACACCGAAACTCCATGAAACTCACGTCCTCATTGACAAACAACATCGTGTCACAAGATCAACGGAAGGAGACTATCATGGAGGAGGTTAGGGAAATTAGAAGAAACATTTCAAAGGGGAGGGAGGATAGGCAGAAGGAGGAACTTGAAGCACTTCTAGCTCGGCTATCGAATTATATAAAAAGAAAGATAACAATGGCGCAGGAAGTTGGGGCGTCCAATTGGCTGACAGCACTACCAATCAGGGCAAAGGGATTCACCCTAAACAAAAGAGAATTCACGGATGCCATTGCCCTGAGGTATGGATGGCCATTAGGAGGGCTGCCTAACAGATGCTCCTGTGGTGTACAATTTACTCCAGACCATGCAATGATATGCAAGCAAGGTGGATTCATTTGCATGCGACACGATGAGGTAAGAGATCTCACTGCCCAAATGCTTCAGGAGGTGTGCAAGGATGTGACTATCGAACCAACATTACTCCCACTAGGAGGGGAGAACTTCAGATACCGCACGTCCAACACATCAGATGAAGCAAGAGTGGATGTCAGCGCAAGAGGTTTCTGGACACGGGGACAATTGGCTTTCTTTGACATGCGAATATTTGATCCGATGGCCCCCTGTTACAGCAACCTAACTATTGAGGCATCCCACTCTCGGAATGAGAATGAGAAGATCAGGATGTACGAAGAGCGCATACAGAATGTAGACCAGGGCTCATTCACTCCTATAACCTTTACGACTTCAGGTGGGATGGGTCCTAGAGCAAAGGCATTCTACGCTCGGCTGGCTGAGGTAATGGCTGAAAAGAAACAACAACCAAAAAGCAGCATTGTTTCATGGATGAGATGTAGACTATCATTCTCACTCCTAAGATCAGCCCTCTTATGCCTGAGAGGTACCAGGTCCCCACCGCCCAAATCAACACATATACAAAACCTGGATTTTGAGCAGACGGTGGTTGACATTAGGATAAATGAACTTTTGTACTAGGCATTATTAAAAATAAATAAATAAATAGACAAATAAAAGGGTCGTCGACCACAGTCATTGGCGGGAGAGGGGCCAATGAACTGTGTCTGTGGAAGACAGATCCTGCTGCTTCCACCACACAGTTCCAATAGGATGGAGGTCGTATGTATTTAAAAAAAAAAAAAAAAAAAAGTAGTAGTAGTAGTAATAGTAATAACAGTGATAGTTAGAATGATGATGATGATGATGATGATGATGATGATGATGATGATGATGATGATGATGATGATGATGATGATGATAGTGATGATGTTACCCTATGACACTTTTGTACAATTCTTTTCGTTGAACCACTGTATGGTATGATTTGTTTGTTTATCCACGTAACAGATTCTGTAGAACTGAGAACAAAAACTAATAACTGGCGACCACGAAGGAGTTATATTTAGAGATTTTACCCTCATATCAATTTGATCCCTCTCCTATGCTACGCATCTCCAAGCCACGATTACCATCTTAAAAAACTTATTCTAAGTTCTTGCTTCAGCCAAAAAGATATGATCTAGATTCAGTGTTACGGTATTGGAGAGGCTTTGCGTTGTCACATTGTTTAATTATCATTAACTGTTTTGTTAATTTCCATTAGCCTAGAGAGCCTGTTCTAAGTTTTTACTTCTGTTAGTATAATGATGGTTTAGATTTAGTGTTGCAGTGGGAGCGGCTGGCTCTGCGTTGTCAGTGTTAATTATCATTAGTTGTTTTGTTATTTCCAATTATCTGGTTAGCTTAGAGAACTTGTTCTAGGATTTTGCTTTAGTTAGTTTAGATTTAGTGTTACAAAGTGAGAGCGGCTCTGTGTTGTCAGTGTTAATTATCATTAATTGTTTTGTTAATAAGTTATCTGGTTAAGAACATTGTCCCGTTTCTCTGGCCAGTTGTTGTGTTCGAGATGTGTCTTATGTAGAATTAAAAGGGAAATGTATTTTGCCACAATCTAAAGTGACCTCAAAATAGGTTCCTGTACTATCAAGAGAAGCGCATTTCAGTCGTGACAGTAGCCATAATAAAAAGATAAAGTGGCAACCAATACAGGTAACGTCTATTCAATATCCATGTTTGTAATTATGAGTCCCTTTTCCTTGTCTTCTTTCATACTATGCCTTAACAGATTAATTCATCAACTATCATAAAAACGATAAAGCTATATATTATCAAAACTTTTAAATGTGTCTTCTATACCTACATATGTATACTATAACACTAATGATGATAATGATATAACACTGAAAATATACATGGCTGATGTTTATCAAATAACGAACAGATAACGTGGTAATGTGTAACAAGAAGAACAACTGTTTCTTTCGAGTATCTCAGACATTTTATCCAGACATACTGTGATGTCTGGGTGCGTAAGAGATGACGTCACAAGTGTAGCACTACAGAGGGATGGTGGTTTGGGGGGGGGAAGTTGGGAGGATGGGGGTTGGGAGGGGTGATTATCGAGGTGTCAAGCATAACACGTTAAGCTAGTGTGAACGATGGATGAGTAGAGAAGCGTGTGTAGTGTTTCTGTGCATGGTTGAATAAGAGGAGAATGTGTGAATCAAGAACTCAAAAAAAAAAAAAACTCTCAGGGGGAATTAGTTTTACGAGTAGACTTGAGAAGTCTATGGTGTATAGAGGAGTGTGAGAAAGTGGTGGTGGGGGTGGATGGGGGAGGAGACCAGATGCATGATTGAAGAGATTCTTCAAGAGAGGCAAGTGTTGTTTGGATCTCGAGAAGGCGTTGAAGCAAGCCAGAGAGGCTTCTGTCAAAAAAAAGGGAGAAGTATTACTTTTTTTTTTTTTTTTTTTTTAACAAAGTAAGTCATTGATCTCAGGAGTACTTTTGGAATCTACGTGCACGTGTCAGAGAATGGGAATTTATTAGGAAGAAGTGGTTACTGGAATAAGGGAGAAGAGCAGTTTGAGGATACAATTACACTACGTATGTGTTGTGTGTATAAATATAAATGTGGTGTTATGCGGTGCTATGATAATATGTGGTGTATATAGATAAGTGGCGTATGATGTGACTGGACAATTTGCCTACGGACATTTTGCCTACGGACAGTTTACCTGCAAATATCTTGCCTGAGTACATTTTGCCTACGGATATTTTGCCCACGGACAGTTTGCCCACAGACCTTTTTCCCACGGACAGTTTGCCTGCGGACAGTTTACCCACTGACATTTTGCAAACGACAGTTTGCCTACGGACAATTTGCCTACGGATAGCTTGCCTGCGGACAGTTTGCCTTCGGAAATTTTGCCTACAGACAGTTTGCCTACGGATAGCTTGCTTACGGACAATTTGCCTGCGGACAGTTTACCTTCGAAAAATTGCCTATGGACAGCCTGCCTTCGGAAAGTTTGCTTACGGAAATTTTTCCGGCGGACAGTTTGCCTACGTACAGTTTACCTACGGACAGTTTGCCTACGGACAGTTTGCTTCGAACAGTTTGTCTACGGATAATTTACCTACGGACATTTTAGCATTGCAAAATATATGTTATGCACATTGTCCGTAAGTATAATGTCCGGTAGGCACACATTCTGGTGGGCAGATTGTCCATGGGCACATTGTCCGGTAGGCACATCGTCCATAGGTATAAAGTCCGGTAAGCACAATGTCCTACAGGCAAACTGTCCGTAGGTACATTGTCCAGTAGGCACAATGTCCGTAGGCAAACTGTCCGTGGGCAAACTGTCCGTGGGCAAACTGTCTGTAGGCAAACTGTCTGTAGGCAAACTGTCCGTAGGCACATTGTCCAGTAGGCACATTGTCCGTGGGCAAACTGTCCGTAGGCAACTGTCCGGCCACGGTGTGGTGATGCTGCTGTGCTCGTTCAAGGGCAGAATCACAAACTAACATATTTCTGTGGAACATTAAAACATCTTACCTTAACACAGTTCTTCCTTCTCATACTGAAAACAAGATGGTAATCTCCTTTTACTTTCTCTACAATCCTTTCTTTGAAAGTTTAGGTTGGTGTGTGTGCTTATGCAACGATTTTCCCCTTTTGGTGTGTTCCTTAACTTCTGGTTGTGGATCAACCTTAATGACCCACTGCAGGACCGGGCTATCCCCGAGAGGGGCGATACAGCCTCTGTACTACTTCATCACGGTGAATTCATCCGACTTGGTTTAAGGTTGTATATGTATGGTCAGAAGGTACAAGTGAAGGTCTGGTCACGGAAGTTAGAATTGATTTCCAGCCTTGCACTATACTTTTTGCTTTCTATTTCTTACATAACTCAGCCAACACATCCTTTGTTACGGAAGTTAGAATTGATTTCCAGCCTTACACTATACTTTTGCTTTCTATTTCTTACATAACTCAGCCAACACATCCTTTGTAAAAAAAATCTGCATTAGCAAAACTCAATGATCATCACCAACTTTGATGGAGGTGAAGGGCATACGCCAGGAGATGCTGATTAACTCTTGACCTAAGAACTTGGACTATCGGGGCAAGTAACGGCAGTTACTGTTGGGAATCGGGGAGGAGTGCGGGATTCGAACTCAGAGCAAATGCGAGACCAGCACGCTTCTGTTGACGCCACCACAGCTCTTTTCCTGTTTCAGTGATTCAGTCATGAAACTAACCTTCTAAGTGATTTATCTTCTGTTTCTCTTTAGCCTCTTCCCTCTAATAAATAAAAGTAAAAAAATAAAAAATAAAAGAATTACTAAAATTATATTGTGTAATATTGATCATATACAAATCTCACTTTAATTGTTTTCATTTTTCTGAACAGAAGTTTTAGAAAATTTTACTGATATGCTCAAAAGCAAAATAAAAAGTAGCTTTCAACATAATGTTTCACGCTAGATACTATATCAAATACAGAATCTAGCTTGCATAAGGGAGACAGTAACCGTTCCCGGGGGATCACCTTAGTTCTGCAAAGTTTATATACCGAGACGCTAAACACAACACTAACAAGCCGTGTGTGTGTGTGTGTGTGTGTGTGTGTGTGTGTGTGTGTGTGTGTGTGTGTGTGTGTGTGTGTGTGTGTGTGTGTGTGTGTGTGTGTGTGTGTGTGTGTGTGTGTATGTGTGTGTGTACGTGTGTGTGTACGTGTTTGTGCGTACGTGTGTGTGTACATGTGTGTGCGCGCGCGTGTACTGGTGGCGTAATCGGAAACGTGATGGTCTCACATTCTCTTAGTTGTAGGTTCGAATCCCGCACTCCTCTCCGATTCCCAGCAGTAACTGTTAGTTACCTGCCCTAACAGTCTCTTAAAGCGCATAATAGGGCAATGGTGACGTCTTCGGCCGCAGTTACTCAGTGCCTCCTGGCGTAGGCTCCCCATCATCTTCTTGTGCATGTGTGTGTGTGTGTGTGTGTGTGTGTGTGTGTGTGTGTGTGTAAGATCGATTGTGTATGTTTGTGCATGCGCGCACGAGCATGCGTGGCCTCTTAAACACATTACTTGATTCCAATACTCATCTACATTACATTTTTTTTCTTCATAATAACCCTTTGTCCCCAAATGCATTAAATCCTAAGCTGGCGTCAAGTCTCATTGAATATGCAATCTTGAAAACATGAATATCATATATATTTTTTTACACATTTACCAAAATTATATACTCGAGTCACGCATTTCCCTGTACTCTCAGAATACTTTAGAAAACATTCAAGAAACGCTTAGAATATTCTCATTACCAAATGAAAAAAATATATATGTATATGTATAAAATTTTCAAACTTCGACTGAAGAGCAAATGCTCTTCGAGTTAGATGCTCTCAGACTCTTCTGGAGGCTTATCCATCTCTTCTCGGTCCCACCAACCCATTTCCCTCATTCCGTTTTATTTGGAGGGTCCAAAAAATGTGACGAAATTGATATAGATTAGCATTTAGCGAACAGGACAGAAAGTGTGAATAAGCAGAAGCTTACTGCTGAGGACTCTGCTCTTGGTCTTCGAGGGCTCTCCGGAGACTCTCCCGAAGACTCTCCCGAAGACTCTTCCGAGGACTTCGGGGAGAGACTTTGAGTGAAGGGGGGAGTGCCTCAGTCTCACACTTGGCGCCGGCGTCGTTATTGCCACTCTTGTCGGCGTTGTTGATGGTACGCCAAGTACTCGTTATTGTTGTTTTAATGTTTTTGTGTTTGTGTTAGTGTTAGTGTTAGTGTTGTTGTTGTTGTTGTTATTGTTAGTATTATTATCGTTATTATTGCCTTTATTCCTATCGTTAATGTTATCGTTATTGTTATAGTTACCCTTCCGGTTCCCGAGCGTTACCTCACTTTGTCGGTTACTTTTGGGATGGTATTAATCAGGGCCGCGGAAATAGCGTAAAGCCGCGTCCACACTTGTTGCATTTCCACGTATCGTATCATCTTTGCGTACCACCTAGTGATACGATACGGTGCAACAGGGTATTGTACCCACTTGTTGCGTATCCGCCTGTTGTATACGGATACGCAACAAGTGGGTACAATACCCTGTTGCACCGTATCGTATCACTAGGTGGTACACAAAGATGTTACGATACGTGGAAATGCAACAAGTGTGGACGCGGCTTTAGAAGTTGAGGAGCCTGCTACGCCAGGAGGCACTGAGGATCTGCTGCGGCCGAAGCCGTCACCTTTGTCCTATTATGATCTTTAAGGATTGTTGGGGAAGGTAACTATAGTCACTGCTGGGCATTAAAGTGGAGTGTGGGATTCGAACCTCGAGTTATACAGTGGTTAGTGTCTCATCCTTTCATTGGTACCGAGACCGCTCCCGTCTCAGAATGTGAAAGCTACATTTTACTGCAACACTTTGCTGTGCCCTTTGAGCAAAAGGACAGATATATGTGTGTTTGTGTGCATTTGTGTGTGTTTGTGTATGTGTATGTGTGTGTGTGTTTGTGTGCATTTGTGTATGTCTGTGTGTATGTGTGTGTGTTTGTGTGTGTGTTTGTGTTGTGTGTGTGTGTGTGTGTGTGTGCGTGCGTGC
>NC_134782.1:40148971-40153528 GCF_046742065.1 Oratosquilla oratoria
GACTATATAGTGGTGATCAGGAGTATGGTAGGAAGAGTTAAGGATGTACATGTTCTAAGGGGAGAGAGTAGGGGGAATATCAGATCATTTTCTGGTGGAAGGTAAATTGAGAGTGGAGAATAGGTGGAGAAAGAGGAAAAGGGTAGAAAGTAGGGAGGTACTTAGAGTGAACTGCTTAAATGAGAAAGAAAAGGAGAATAAGTATAAGAAGAAGCTGAGAGAGGAGTGGGAGGTAGTGAAGGATAGAGTAGAACTAGGACTGGAGGAGGAATGGGGATGGTTCAAGGAAGGAGTCATAAGGTGTGCAAGGATGGTGTGTGGAACAAGGAAGGCAAGAGGAAATAGAAGGAAGGGTAGTGAGTGGTGGGATGATGAAGCAAAGACGGGTGTAGAAGAGAAGCCGGCTTTCATAGATTGAGTACAAATTAGGACGAGGGAATCGTATGAGAGGTAAATAAAGAGAAAGGAAGTTAAGCATAAGATAAAGGAAACAAAGAGGAGAGCAGAAATGAAATGGGGTAAGAGTAAGACAGAAAATTTTGAAAGTAATAAAAAAATGTTTTGGAAAAAAATCAAAAGAGGAAGAGGAGGTGAATCAAGTAGAGAAGAAAAAGTAAAAGGTGCAGATGGAGAGATAATAATGAAAGAGAAGACAGCTTGAGGAAGGTGGGCAGAGTATTTTAGGGATTTGCTAAATGTGAAGGAAGATAGGGAGGGAAAGGTAGTTGCATGGAAAGCACTAAGAAAATGAGTGATGAGTGAGGAAAATGGAGGAGAAATAGGGAAAGATGAAGTGAAAGCACCTGTTAAGATGATGAGAGCAGGTAAGGCACCTGGGTTGGATGGATGCCATGCAGAATGTCTGAAGAAAGGAAGTACAGTGATGGTGGACTGGTTGGTGAGGCTATTTAATGTTTGTTTAAGAGAGGGTAGAGTGCCGGAGGACTGGAGGAGTGCCTGAATTGTTCCGCCTTACAAGAGGAAGGGGGACGAGTGTGAGTGTAGTAGTTTCAGAGGGATTAGCTTGTTGAGTGTAGCTGGGAAGGCTTATGGGAGGATCTTGATTGAGAGGATTAGGAGAGGAACAGAGGGAGTAATTGGTGAGGAACAGTGTGGTTTTAGGACAGGTAGAGGTTGTTTAGATCTGATTTTTGTGGTAAGACAGATATGTCTTTAGGAAAAGATAAGGATATTTTTTGGGCTTTTATGGATTTGGAAAAGGCTTACGACAGGGTAGACAGGAAGGCACTGTGGGAGGTACTGCAGATATATGGGATAGGAGGAAAGCTGTTAAGAGCAGTCAGGAGTTTTTATGAGAGTAGTAGAGCTTGTGTTAGGATTAGGAATGGAGAGAGTGAATGGCTTGAGGCAAAGGTGGGACTTCGTCAGGGATGTGTTATGTTGCCCTGGCTGTTCAATCTATGCATGGTTGGGGTGGCGCGAGAGGTGAATGTAAGGTTAGTGGTTATGGGGTTAGAGATGGTTAAAGAAAATAGAGAAAAGTGGGAAATAAGCCAGTTGTTGTTTGCTGACGACACTGCGCTTGTAGCAGGATCAGAGGAGGGATTGAGGAAGTTAGTGACAGAGTTTGAGAGGGTGTGTGAAAGAAGGAAGCTGAAGATAAATGTGGGCAAAAGTAAGGGGATGAGATGTACAAGTGGAGAGAGTGACAGCAGGCTGGAAGTGAGCATTAAGGAAGAGAGACTGGAGGAAGTGGATAGTTTTAGACACTTGGGTGCGAATGTGTCAGGAAAGGGGGGAGTGGGGGTGGAGGTAGAATGTAAATGTGAAGAAGCGAGTAAATGCCTTGCTGGATTAAAAAGTGTAATGAGAAATAGACATCTGGGAATGGATGCTAAGAGGAGGTTTTATGAAGGAGTGATTGTGCCGACAGCACTGTACGGGGCAGAAACATGGAACATAAGAGAGGAAGAGAGAAGGAGTTTGAATGTGTTTGAGATGAAATGTCTGAAAAGTATGATAGGGGTTACTAGGCTAGATAGAGTGAGAAATGAGGAGGTGAGGAGGAGAACAGGGGTGGAAAGGGAGTTGGGAGATAGGGTTGATGAGAGAGTATTGGGATGGTTTGGACACATGGAAAGAATGAGTGAAGAAAGATTAGTAAAAGAGGTGTGGAAAGCAGAGGTGGAAGGAGTGAATATGAGGGGGCGTCCTAGGATGAGATGGATGGATGGGGTAAAAGGGCCATTACAAAAGAGAGGAATCTCTGTTGAGGAAGGACGGGAGAGGACAGAGGATAGGGGTGAATGGAGAAGGGTTGTGTATAGTTGATGCTGTGATGCATGAGGGGGAGTGGGTGGGGGATAGGGGGTGAGGAAGTATGTATGAGAAATTTGACGCAGCCCGAAGGCATTTCACCCCGTCTTCTCCTTTTCTGCGTGAGGGGACGGAGAGGGGGGGGTCGCCGAATTAATGAAGCGGCCTTGCTGTGGATGTGCTGTGTCTTGTGACACTGCTTCTGACCCAGGGCAGTGGGCAGGATACAGGGATGACCCGTCATCCAGGAGATGTCAAGATGAGAGGGAGAGAGGAGGGTGGAGGGAAGTGGATTACGTAGGGGATTGAATAGGTGGAGTGGTTTCTATGCCTTTTTCTTTTTGGCTACCCCCCGTTTAAGGAGGAAAAAGCCTTTGGTATATGTATGATGTATGTATATATATATACATGTACACACACACACACACACACACACACACACACACACACACACACACACACACACACACACACGCACACACGCACACACATCACACACCACACCACACACACACACACCACACACACACAACACACACACATACTACACACACACACACTCATACATTCACACACACACACATACAACTCACACTCACATACACATACAACACTATATATATATATATACTTTATATATATATATTTGTATATATATTTTATACATATTTAGTTATAGATTTGTGTGTGTGTGTGTATGTGTGTGCCCTTTGTGTGTGGGTTGTGTGTGTGTGGTGTGGGTTGAGTGTGTGTGTGTGAATGTGGGTGTGTGTGTGAATGTGGGTGTGTGTGTGGGTGTGTAGTCTGGGCGTGGGTGTATTGTTAATAACTTCAAGCTTTCCCTTGTGTAATTGGTGTATTAATCGCTCCAGGACCCGGAAGATTATAAGACAGCGGTTCTATTCCGAATGTGTTCTGGTGAATGCAGGTTGCACGGCGGGCATGTTTCTTGTCTGGGGAATTGCGTTTGGGGTGGATGGGGGTGGGGTATTTCCAGTGGGGCGGCGTTTTCTTGTGTGTACTTTGTGGTGTTTTTTTTTCGTGTGCGGGTCAGATGTGATTAGTGTGTGTGGGGATGGGCGCTGGTGAGGTTTTTGTGTGGGGTGGGTAGTTGGGGGGTTCGGGGTTGTGTGGGGGTTGGTGGATGGGTTCCTGGGCATTTAGATGGGGAGGCGGGGGGGGCGGGGGACGGTTTTAGGAGTTGTGGGGGGGAGGGAGGAATTGCGCTGAGTGGTTACGTAGGAGGATGGTGAAGCTGGATTTCTATTAAGTGAAAAAAATGAGTATATGTAAAGGATGATATATATATAATGATACACACACACACACACACACACACACACCACACACACACACACACACACACTCGGGACACACACACACAACACAAACACACACACACACACACACACACACACACACACAACATCCACACACACACAGAAACACACACATTTTTCAACACACACATCATGATTCACACATACAGAGATATAAAGAACATATATAGAATATATATACAATTAATAATTTAAGAATTATAATTTTGTGTGGTGTGTGGTGTGTTGTGGGGTTATGTGTGTTGGTGTTTGTTTTTTTTGGGGAAAATTAACTTTAATAAGTAAAAATAAAAATGGTTCAACAAAACTGGATGACACAGGGAAAAGGGTACAAAGGAGAAACAGTGACACGAAGATGAGGAAAAACATAAAGTTATAAAGGAAAAATACAAACACAGGGATAAACATAAAGGGAAAATACAGGCAAATCAGGGGGCGTGGGAAAAAAAACGAAGAAGCGAGGGGTGTAAGAAAAGCCAAGAAAATCTATTACGAATAAGAAAATCAGTCGACCGCTGTCGGAATCTCAACCAAACACAACCGAATAGTTGCACGAAACCAAAAACAGCCAAAAACAACACCGCTAAAAAAAAAACAACCACTGAACAAACCATCGAAAAAAAAGAAAAGGAACGGAAAATATTCACTGAAAACGTCAGGACCATGTCAACCAACCCTCAATCCAAAGGAATATTGGGGGGGGGAACACAAACCCGGGAAAACAGACACCTACCCCCCAAAACAATCGAAGGAAACCCCCTCACAGACATGTCACGTCAGGCCTCCTCTCTCCCAGGCACTTCCCCCTCAACCCCACCTTGCCCCTCCTTCCAACCTTCCCCCCTTCCCCTTTACACCTTCCCCTTCCCCTTCCCCTTCCCCTTCCTCTTTCCCTTCCCCCCCCTTGCTCTTCCTCTTTCCTTTCACCCTTTCTACCCCT
>NC_134782.1:40166528-40174028 GCF_046742065.1 Oratosquilla oratoria
ATCTCTTAACCTCTTTACCTGGAGATTTGGGTACGTAGGCACTTTCCACTTACCTCAGATGAATAAAATCGCTTGGCGCCAGCCAGGGTAAGCGTGAGGAGTTGCTCTTGGCACTCCAAGAAGTCTTTGAGGCACTCCGCCACTATGTCGGTCCAAGACTCTTGAAAGCCTTAGATTTTTTTTTTTTTTTTTTTTTTTTTTTTTTTTTTTTTTTTTTTTTTTTTTTTTTTTTTTTTTTTTTTTTGAGGTGGGTAGGGTGATTTGGGGAGGGTTATAACGCCAGAGAACTTTTGAACACGCGACTGAAGAAAGAAGACGAAGACGAAGACGAAGAACAAGGAAAAGAAGACGAAGAAGAAGAAGACGTAGAAGACGAAGACGAAGAAGAAGAAGAAGAAGAAGAAGAAGAAGAAGAAGAAGAAGAAGAAGAAGAAGAAGAAGAAGAAGAAGAAGAAGAAGAAGAAGAAGAAGAAGAAGAAGAAGAAGAAAAAGAAGAAAAAGAAGAAGAAGAAGAAGAAGAAGAAGAACAACAACAACAACAACAATAACAACAACAACAACAACAGCAACAAGATTAAGAAGAAGAAAAAAGAAGAAGAAGAAGAAGATGATGAAGTGGAAGAAGAGGAAGGATTTTGAACTGCCTAAAAAGTACGTTTCAATGATTTGTGGATATGTCGTTTGGTTCTTGGGTTTCTCGGAGGATGGAAACATTGGAAACTGAAGATGAAGGTAAAGAAACACAGATATAAAAAGAGAGAGAGACAGGCAATCACGGAGAAAGAATAAGAGTGAGAGGGAGAAACAATGAGAGAGAGAGAGAGAGAGAGAGAGAGAGAGAGAGAGAGAGAGAGAGAGAGAGAGAGAGAGAGAGAGAGAGAGAGAGAGAGAGAGAGAGAGAGAGAGAGAGAGAGAGAGAGAGAGAGAGAGAGAGAGGAGGGGAGGGAGGGAAAGGGACAGAAAATAACAGATATAGAAAAACAAAGGGACAAATGGACAGAAAAAGAGAAGAGGAAGAGAGAGAGGGAAAGAAAGAGAGAGAGAGAGAAGGAGAAAGATATTTTTTCTTTGTTATAATAATAAATGTACGTCTTTCTCATCTATATTCCCTCCTCCTCTTCCTTTTCTTTTTCCCAGAAAAAAAGGAAAAATTGAGAAAGTCTGATTAATTATAAAAGTTAGATCTGGTTTGGCTAAATTCCATTAAGTGGAATATTCTTCAAATTAACTGTACGGAGGGCAAAAATCAATTTTGATTGTTAGAACATTTGTCAAATTGAAGAAATGGCAGATAACCAGAGGAAGTCTTTTTTTTTTTTTTTTTTTTTTTTTTTTTTTTTTTTTTTTTTTTTTTTTTTTTTTTTTTTTTTTTTTTGTTGTGTGTTCCTTCTTCGGAAAGATCCATCCATTAACATTTCAATCTCAAGTCTTCAGCAGGATACTAAAATCTTTCGGATTTCAACCTTTTTTTTCCTCCTTTTCTTCCTCCTACTCATAGTGTTTCTTCTTCTTCCTCTTCTTCCTCTTTTTCTTCTTTTTCTTCTTCTTCTTGTTCCTCTTATTGTGTGTGTGTGTGTGTGTGTGTGTGTGTGTGTGTGTGTGTGTGTGTGTGTGTGTGTGTGTGTGTGTGTGTGTGTGTGTGTGTGTGTGTGTGAGTGTGTGTGTGTGTGTGTGTGTGTGTGTGTGTGTGTGTGTGTGTGTGTGTGTGTGTGTGTGTGTGTGTGTGTGTGTGTGTGTGTGTGTGTGAGTGTGTGTGTGTGTGTGTGTGTGTGTATGTGTGTGTGTGTGTGTGTGTATGTGTGTGTGTGAGTGTGTGTGTATGTATGTGTGTGTTTGTGTGCGTGCGTGTGTGTTTGTGTGCGTGTGTGTGTGTGCGTGTGTATATGCTTGCGATTGTGTCTATGATTATGCTTGTATTATAATTATTTATAGGGTATTGGATACATATGTATATAAACTCTTTGTGAAGAAGCATAGAAGCTTGTATGTTAGAGGGTATAAAATATACTCGAATCTGTCTAAGACTGTTATTCAGTAGGTACTGTGTATTTGTGTACACACGTACACATACAAGCACACACACACAATGAACACACACAGTGATCATGCACTTCACACTCTCTCACACACAAGCAAACACGGGATCGCACGCACACACACACACACACACACACACACACACACACACACACACACACACACACACGCCCACACGCCCACACACCCATGCGCCCCTTGTTTAGCTTTTGAGGGGAGCGACATTACACCGTGTTGCCCCGAGGGTAGCACGCCGCCCCCTTCCCCTCAGCACGCCACCCCCATTTCCCCTCACCCTTCCATCAAACGGGGTGCCAGCCTTCCCCCTCCCCTCGCTTCCCCTCTCTTCCCTCCCTACCTCCTTTCCCTTCATCTTTTCTCCTTTTCTACCTTCCCCTTCCTCTTCTTTCTCTGCCTCTCCTCTCCCATTCCTCTCTTCTCCCTTTCCTCTCTGCTCCCTTTCACTCCCATCTTCTTCCCTCCTCTTCTTTACTCTCCTTCTCTCCTTTCCCTTCTTCTCTTCTCCCCTCCTCTCCCCTCCCTATCTCTCCCTTCCGTCTTCCCCTCTTCCCTCCCTCTCCTATCCCCTCCTTTTCCTTCACCTCCTCTCTCTTCCTCTCCCCTTCCCCTCTCCAATCCCCTCTAAGCTTATTTCTCTTTTCCCCTTCTCCCCCTTTCCTTTTCCTCTTATTCTCCATTCTCCTCTCTCTCTCTCTCTCTCTCTCTCTCTCTCTCTCTCTCTCTCTCTCTCTCTCTCTCTCTCTCTCTCTCTCTCTCTCTCTCTCTCTCTCTCTCTCTCTCTCTCTCTCTCTCTCTCTCTCTCTCTCTCTCTCTTTCTCTAACTCGCTTGATGTTATGTTTTCAGGCTGTTTCTCACTCCCCTCACTCTCTCCCCTCACTCTCTCCCCTCACTTTGTTTTGTTTTGCATCTGAAAGCTATTCTCCCCCATTTCCTTTCCTTCTCCTCCTCCTCCTCTCTTCCTCCTCCTCCCCTCCTCCTTCTCCTCCCCTTGTGTTCTTTCACTTACAATCACACTTGACCCCACTCTCTTCCCCTCTCTCTCTCTCATTCTCCCTCTTTCTCTCTCTCCCACTCTCTCTCTCTCATTCTCTCTCTCTCTCTCTCTCTCTCTCTCTCTCTCTCTCTCTCTCTCTCTCTCTCTCTCTCTCTCTCTCTCTCTCTCTCTCTCTCTCTCTCTCTCTCTCTCTCTCTCTCTCTCTCTCTCACCTCTCCTCTCCTCTGTCTCTCACTCTGGCTCTCTCTCTCTCTCTCTCTCTCTCTCTCTCTCTCTCTCTCTCTCTCTCTCTCTCTCTCTCTCTCTCTCTCTCTCTCTCTCTCTCTCTCTCTATCTATCTATCTATCTGTCTCTCACACTCAAACAAATAAAACAAAGAAAAAAGTTATTATAGATATTGCATCATACTGCTAAAGTGCTTTTATACTCTCAAAGCTGGTGTATGTTTGGTGCGATCTGCTCAGCTGGAAGTTGACTCCATTCGTCATCTACACGGTTCTCTCTACCGGGAATTTCTCTCCGAAATTCGGAATTTCCTTCCATTATACGGAATTCCTCTCCACAATTCGAAATAAAGAGGAGATTTTTCGAAAATTGAATATTAGGAGGTGATTCTGGTATTCGTTGCTAATATTGGAAACTTCCTAATTGATCTTCCACATAGGGGAGTTGATCAAGATTGATTTAACACTTTTTAAACAAGGGGGTGATTAGGGGGGAAAGGGGGATTTTTTGGGGTATAGGGGGGATTTGGGGGAATAAGGGGGGAATTGTAGAGGAGGATTTGGGAGAGGGGGGAATGTCCCACAGATACACAAATCCTCCAACGGTAACCAGAATAAAATTACAAGTTATAACCTCTTCCACCTCCTCCCCTCCTCTCTTTCCCCCTTCTCCCCCTCCCCAATCTCCCCTCCCCCTCCCTCTCTCCCCCTCCCCTCTCCCCTTCTCACCCTCCCCCTTTCCCCTTCCCCCTCTCCCCTTCCCCCTCTCCCCTCTCCCCTTCCCCCTCTCCCCTTCTCCCCGCCCCCTCTCCCTCCTTCTCCCCCCTCTCCCCCTCCCCCTCTCCCCTCTCCCTCCTTTCCCCTTTCCCCCTCTCCCCCTCCCCCTCTCCCCTTCCCCTTCTCCCCTCTCCCTCCTTCTCCCCCTCTCCCCCTCCCCCATCTCAAAAGACGATTATCATCATTGCAGATATGAAGCATGTGTACTTCAGACAAGAGCAAAACGG
Organism: Oratosquilla oratoria; assembly: GCF_046742065.1. Classification (NCBI taxonomy): domain Eukaryota; kingdom Metazoa; phylum Arthropoda; class Malacostraca; order Stomatopoda; family Squillidae; genus Oratosquilla; species Oratosquilla oratoria. The sequence continues at coordinate 40,170,810 of NC_134782.1, forward strand.
AGAAATAGGAGGGGGGGAAGAGAGAGGGGGAGAGGAGGAGAGAGGGAAGGGGGGAGGGGGATGGAGGAGGAGGAGGTTGGTAATTTGTGATTTCATTCTGTTTACTGTTGGTCCATTTTTGGTCCATTCTTGGTCAATTTTGGTTCAATTTGGTTCCATTTGGGTTCATTTTGGCCCACGCTTGGTCCAATTTTGGTCCCCTTCTGGTCCCTTTTGGTCCAATTTGGCCCACTTTTGGTCCTCTCTTGGTCCATTTTGATCCCTTTTGGATCCATTTAGGGCCATTTTAGTCCATTAAGATCCATTTTGGCCTACTCTTGGTCCCTTTTGGTCCACTTTGGGTCCATTTTGGTCAATTTTTGTATTTTGGTCCGCCTTTGGATCTTGGAATGTCGGATGCCAACCAATTCCGGATGAGGTCAGATTGGGTCGTTTACTAAAGGAATTAGGTCACGTTAATGACATCACCGTTACGAATACACACACGCGCACACACACACACACACACACACACACACACACACACACACGCACACACACGCACGCACAATCACACACACATACACACACACACACACACACACACACACACAATCACATACACATACACACACACACACACACACACAATCACATACACATACACACACACACACACACACACACGTACACATGCGCGCACACACACACGCACACGAACACGCACACACATTAACATACATACGCACCCACAAACACCAATACACACGCACACACAGATAAACAAAGGAACATGCACACACACACACACACACACACACAGTGAGAGATAAAATGGCATAGAGAGACAGAGAGACAGAGAAAGACGCACACACACATACAGAGTGATAGAATGACAGAGAGACAGAGATATAGAGAAAGACGCGCGCACACACACACACACACACACACACAACACACACACACACACACACACACACACACACACATACACACACACAATGACACACGAACGCGCGCGTACGCACACACAGTGAGAGAGAAAACGAAAGAGATAGACAAAGAAAAACACACACACACACACACACACACACACACACACACACACACACACACACACACACACGCCCAGGTGCTTGTGCACGCGCGTACGTGCGTGTGCGTGCGTTAACAAGCCAGCGCCTGTCTCCTGCCGTCGCCGACGTCAAGTGTGCCTCCTCCTCCTCTTCCTCCTCCTCCTCCTCCACCTCCTCCTCTTCTTCTTCTTCGTAGCGCCCGAAGGCTTGGACCCCACCGGTCGTGGGACCAATTGGACACGTGCGGGGTCCCCGGTTCAACAACAATAACATCAACAATAACAACAACAATAAAAACAACAACAATAGCAACAACAACACCAACAACAACAAGAATAGCAATAACAGCAACAACAAATTTAACAACAACAGCAAAAAAGCATCAACAAAAGCAACAGTAACAACAATAATGACAACAACAATAGCAATAAGAATAACAAAAATGAGTTGAAAAATAACAAGAGCAGGGGGAGGGTGAGAGGGTTAGGACGGAGGTGGCACGCAGGTCGGCAGGCAAGCAGGTCGGCAGGCAAGCAGGTCGGCAGGCAAGCAGGTCAGGTCAAGTCAAGGTCGTAAGCAGGTTAGTCTGGCCCGGCTGGTCATGGAAAGGAAGAGCAGGCTGGACAGGCTGTGGGGGGGGGGGATTAGAGAAGGTTGGCCAACAGGTTCTGTAGTAGACTGATAGGAAGAGGAAGAGGAGGAGAAAGGGGAAGAGGAGGAACAGGAAAAAGTACAGGAAGAAGAAGAGGAAGAGGAAGAGGAAGAATTAGAGGAAGAGGATGAGGAAGAGGAAGAAGATGGTGAAGAAGAGGAGGAGGAAGAGGAAGAGGTAGAGGTAGAGGAAGAGGAATAGGAAGAGGAAAAGGAGGAAGAAAAGGAAGAGAAGGAAGAGAAAGAGGAGGAAGTGGGAAAGGAAGAAGAACAGAGGGAGGAAGAGAAACAGGAAGTGGTAGGGAAGACGAGGAAGAAGAAGAAGAGGAGGAGGAAAAGGAAAATGAAGAGGAAAAGGAAGAGGAAGAGGAAGAGATAGAGTTAGAGGAAGAGAAAGAGGAAGGGAGAACAAAGAAGAATGGGAAAAGAAGACGAAGAAGAAGAGAAGGAGGATGGGAGAAGACGAAGGAATATGAGAGTAAAGAAGATGAAATAAAGATAGAAAAAGAGGAAGAAGAGAGGAGAAGAGAAAGAAGTGGGTGGGAGATAATAGTAGGAATAAGAAAAAAAGGGCGAGAGAAGAATGAGAAAGAGGAAGAGGAGGAGGAGAAGAAAGAGATGGAAGGCTGGAGGGAGGAAGAAGGAAGAGGAGAAGGTGTAAGAGGAGGAAATGGGATTATAACAGAAGAAAAAGAGGAAGAAGAAGAGGAGAAAGAATATGAGGAGAGACGAGAACAGGAGGAGGGAGGAAGAAAAAGAGGAAGAAGATGAAGATCGGAAGAAATAGGACCAGACGAGGAGGAGGAGGAGGAGAAGGAAGAAGAGAGGAGGAGGAAGAGAAGGAGGAAGAAAAAGGAATGCAGGAGGAGGAAGAAGATGAGGAAGGTCGGAAGAGGGAATGGAGGAGGAGGAAGGGTAAGAGGAGGAAGAAGAGGAGGGGGAAGAGAAGGAGAAAAAGAAGGAAGATGGAGAAAATGGGGAAGAGAAAGAGAATTAGGAAGAGGAAGAAAAGGGAGAAGAGGAGGCGAAGTAGAAAGAGGAAGAAAAGGGGAAGAGGAAGAGGAGGAAGAGAAGGAGTAGGAACAGAAGGAAGGAAGGAAGAGAAAGAGAAGAAGGAAGAGAAGGAGGAGGAAGAGGAAGAGGAGGAGGAGGAGGAGGAGGAGGAGGAGGAGAAGGAGGAGGAAGAGGAGGAGGAGGAGGAGGAGGAGGAGGAGGAGGAGGAGGAGGAGAAGGAGGAGGAGGAGGAGGTCGAGGCTGAGCTTGTTAGTACACTCTTGTCAGTGCTCATTATCCTCTGGCACTTGCACACCACCCCCCTCCCCCCTTTCCCTCCTCCCCCTCCCCTTTCCCCCCGCCCTTTCCCCCCTCCCCTCTCTCCTACTCACCCTCCAGTATCCCAGCTTTTCCACCATTCCACCCCAGCATACCTTTTCCCTTCCCCTTCCCCTCCCCCCACCTCCCCCGGATCTTCACCCCCTTCTCCTCCCTCCTCCCTTCCCCTCCTCCTTCCCTT
>NC_134782.1:40189028-40194028 GCF_046742065.1 Oratosquilla oratoria
TCCCCCCACCCCCCCGACACCATACAAAGTCTGTGTTCCCTTCGAGCCACCTATAAGAAAAAGGCTGCACCCAGACCTTTGGCGGGGAGGGAAATGCGTTTACTAAGGTTTTTTTTTTTTTTTACCTTTTTCGGGTTTTCTTGTAAGTTGACTAGGTTTTTTAACCTTTGTCGGGGGAAATATGTTTACTTAAAGTTTTCTTTTTTAACCTTTTTTAGGGTTTTATCGTAAATTGATAAGGTTTTTTAGTTTCTTACTTTTTTCGGGTTTTGTGGTAAGTTTATTAAGATTCTTTAAACTTTGTCGGCGAAAATAAGTTTACTAAGGGTTTTCAACCTTTTTCCTGTTTTCTCACTGTTTACTAAGTTATTTAAAAAAAATGGGTATTGTAGTACGTTTGCTATTATTTTTTCAGGTTTGTTACATGTTAATTTTTTTTTAATACGTTTAACCTTTTCTCGTTTTTTTTATACTTTAACTGATTTATCATTTTTTTCTTAACCTTTTTCGGATTCTGTAGTAGGTTTACTAAGATTATTTTTAAAAAAATTCGAATTTTGTAGTAGGTTTACTTTTTTTAACTTTTGTCTGGGAAAAAATTAATAAGGTTTCTTTTCAGCTTTTTTTTTCGGGTTGGGTCATATGTTGATTTTTTTTTTTTTTTTGGGGGGGGGATCCGTCGTAATTTCTACATTTTCTTTTCTTTTCTTTCTTTTTTTACTTTTTCAGTGGGAAAAAATTGCACTTTTTTGTGTATGTTTTTTTTTTTTTTTTACTTTTTCTGTTTTGACATACACTTGCTAATGCCCTTTTTGAACCTTTTTTCGGGTTTCGTGGATTTTTGGGACTTTGTTGTTCCTTATGTTAGCTAACCTTTGTTTAACAAAACACTACTGAATGAAATCGCTTGGCGACAACAAGATTAGGACGAAAAGGTCCAACATGCATGAAAGGGATTAATGTTATCATAATTAGGTTTAGACACTCTATTCTGATTGATATGAAAGAAAATATTCATTTGATGCTTCGAACAATTAACGAACCGCTTCGAGTCGTCAACATTAGGTTTGAATCTTGAAAACTTTATTGGGCAGAGGTACCACCCAGTCTGACTTCTGACTAAAAGTTTTAAGTACTGGTTAGTACATTCATAATGAATATATATATATATATATATTATATATATATATATATTATATATATATATACATATATATATATATATATATATATTTATACATACAAACATATATACATACATATACCAACGGTAACCAAAAAACAAAGGCATAAATCCACTTCCACCCATTCCATCCCCACATACTCCACTCCCATTCACCCACTACTTCCCTCTTATCTTGGCTCCTCCTGGATGATGGGTCATCCCTGCACCTCGCCCACTGCCCTAGGTCAGAGGCAATGTAGCAAGACAGCACATCCACAACAAGGCCGCTTCATTTAATCGGCGAACCCCCCTCCCTCTCCGTCCCCTCATGCAGAAAAAGAGAAGACGGGGAGAAATCCCTTTGGGCTGCGTCAAAAATATCATTCAAACATACTCCCTCCCCCCATCCCCCACCCACTCCCTTCCATGCATCTCAACATCATCCATACACAACCATTCTCCACTCACCCCTATCTTCTGTCTTCTCCCTTCATCCCTCAACAAACATCCCCTTGTTTCCCAGTGCCCCTTTTACCCCATTCATCCATCTCATCCTTGGTCGCCCCCTCATGTACACTCCTTCCACCTCTGCCTTCCACACCTCTTTTACTAATCTTTCTTCACTCTTTCTTTCCATGTGTCCAAACCATCCTAATAATCTTTCATCAACCCTATCTCCCAACTCCCTTTCCACCCCCATTCTCCTCCTCACCTCCTCGTTTCTCATTCTATCCAGCCTAGTAACCCCTACCATACTTCTCAGGCACTTCATCTCAAACGCATTCAAACTCTTCTCTTATGCTCAATGTTTATGCCCCATACATTCCTCTCGGCACATTCACTCCTTCAAACAATCTCCTCTTAGCATCCATTCCCAAACGTCTATTTCTCATTACACTTTTTAATCCCCCAAGGCATTTACTTGCTTTTCTCAATCTACATTCTACCTCCACCTCCACTCCTCCCTTTCCCGCCACATTCGCACCCAAGTATCTAAAGCTATCCACTTCCTCCAGTCTCTCTCCCTTAATACTCACTTCCAATTTGCTGCCACATTCTCCCCTTGTACATCTCATCACCTTACTTTTACCCACATTTATCTTCAACTTCCTTCTTTCGCACACCTTCCCAAACTCCGTCACTAACTTCCTTAATCCCTCCTCTGATCCTGCTACAAGCGCAGTGTCGTCAGCAAACAACAACTGGTTTATCTCCCAATTTTCTCCATTTTCTTTAACCATCTCCAATCCCCGGCCCAATCCCCTTATGATAAACTGAAATAGTTTTCACTACGGCATGTTTGTCCTGAAAAAGTTGAAAAAAACAAAACAAAAAAAAAAGGTCTTGTCGTTTTTCCCATGTATGAAAGTTTTTTCTTTTTTTCTTGGCGTATGTCTGTTCCTCCTATGATATTTTCAGAAAAATATTTGGCGATTTTTCCGCCATTCCTCTGGATCTTGTGTTTCCCCTTGGTCCTTTGTACAGTTGAACAAAAGGTCTCTCTCTCTCTCTCTCTCTCTCTCTCTCTCTCTCTCTCTCTCTCTCTCTCTTGTTTTTTATAAATGAAGATTTCTTCTTCTTTTTCTTCTTCTTCTTTCTTTTCCTTTCTATTTCTTGCATCTTTTTTCTCCTCTTTTCTTCTTCTTTTGCTTCTTTTTTTCGTCTTCTTGTTCTGCTTTTTATTTGTCTTCTCCTTTTTGTTCAGCTTCTTTTTCTTCTTCTTCTTCTTGTTCTGCTTTTTATTTGTCTTCATTTTGTTCTGCTTCCTTTTCTTCTTCTTCTTCTTCTTCTTCTTCTTCTTCTTCTACTAGTTGTTGTTGTTGTTATTCTTCTTTATCTTAATTTTTTTTCTTCTTCATTTTCTTCTTTTTCTTCTTCATCATCTTCTACTGCTTCTTCTTTTTCTTCATCTTCTGTTTCTACTTCTTCTTCTTCCTCTTTTTCTTCTTCTTTTTCTTTTCCTTCTTTTTCTTCTTCTTCTTCATCTTCTACTTCTTCTTCTTCTTCTTCTTTTTCTTCTTCTTCTTCTTCATCTTCTACTTCTACTTCTTCTTCTTCTTCTTCTTCTTCTTCTTTTTCTTCTTCTTTTTCTTTTCCTTCTTTTTCTTCTTCTTCTTCTTCATCTTCTACTTCTTCTTCTTCTCTTCTTCTTCTTCTTCTTCTTCTTCTTCTTCTTCATCTTCTTTTTTTTCTTGCTCTTCTTCTTCTCCTTCTTCTTTTTCCTTTTCTTCTTCTTTTCTCCCACTACGAAGGTGCCAAATACTTTTTATATTTGATGTACAAATTGCATATACTGTACATCGTCACACAGAAATGCACAAACCTTCCCCTACGTTGTGCACTGGTGACGTATTAGGAACCGTGCTCGTCTCGCATTCGTTGAGTTTAAGGTTCGAATCCCGCACTTCTCTCCGATCCCCAGCATTGACTATAGTTACCTCCTCCAACAGTCCCTAAAGCGCATGATAGAGGTGACGGCTTCGGCTGCAGCTACTCAGCGCCTCCTGACGTATGCTCCCCATACCTTCCACATGTCATATGTGTATATATGTATGTATATATATATATATATGTATATATATATATGTATATATATATATGTATATATATATTATATATATATTATATATATAATATATATATATACATATATATGAATATAATTGCCGTCAGGCAATTTCATTCAACATAATTAAGCGCCTCCAACCGTAAGCCCTACACTATATCAAGTGCCCCAGGCGTTGGATATTCCACTGTAGGTCCATCGTTCTGTCCCTTTAGGTATGGTGCAACCTCACCATGGAGACTCTATCAACAGAACCTCAAACCTATGGACTGTGGCCCTTGCGATTACATCAGTGGGAAGTCCCCCCCCCACACCCCATTTCCCCTTCCCTTCTTCTCGCCCCTCCCACCGATGGAAAATTGTGCCATCTTCCCTCTCCCTCTCCCCCTTCCCACCTCCTCTCCCTTTCCCCGTTCCCAACTCCTCCTCTCCCCTTTCCCCCTCCTCCTCCTCCTCCTCTACCTTCTCCCTCTCCGTCCCCTCCCCCTTCTCACATCCTCCTCTACTCTCCACCCTCCCCCTCCATATCCCTTCTTCCCACGTTCTTTCCTCTTTACGCCTCCCCCTCCCCCTCCATATCCCCCCTATCGCCTCTCCCTCTCCTCCTCTTCTTCCTCCCTCCCCAGTGGAAAGTTGTCTAACCTCCCACCTCTCCCTCACCCTTACCCTCCTACCTCCCACCTCCCCCTCACCCGCCTATCTCCCCCTTCCCCTCCCCCTCCCCCTCCCCCCTAATTAGCGTGAGATCATTAACCCTACCGAGTGAATTAAAGAAAAAAAATATGGAATTGCCTCAGGATGAAGAAGAAATTAGACGATGTCCTTATTTGGGCGGACTAATTGACTGACGTGGGAGAATAAGGTCTACCACAGGTAATAAGGACTTCCTTCGATCCTATGGTGGACTTTGTAGCCTTTGTTATGGCCGAGGATAGGCAACTTTATTCGGCTTAGAACAAGATTTCACTTTTTTCTTCAGGTTTTTTTTTCGTTTTTACTTTCGTCTTTTTTTCTTTCTTACATGTATGTACCTATGTATGTATGCATGTATGTATGTATGTGTGTGCACACATATATAAATGTATGTATGTATGTACAGTATCTATGTATATATGTATGCATATATGTACATATATACGTATGCATATATGCATGTATGTCTGTATCTATGTATGTATGCATATATTTACATATATACGTATGCATATATGCATGTATGTATGTATGTATGTATGTATGTATGTATGTATGTATGTGTGTACTCAGTTC
>NC_134782.1:40206528-40211528 GCF_046742065.1 Oratosquilla oratoria
TCGCCAATGGAGTTCAGCGGCTAGAAGCCAGGAGAACGGCGAAACTGGACGAGAACACGTCGTAAAGAACGCTCAGAACAACGGCCAATCACAAGTCAACCCTATACTCATCACCATATCTGCCCTCACTGTCATCGTGTGTGTAGGTCACGTACTGGCCTAATCAGCCACCTAGGCACACACCAATCATAATCTCATTTTGTATACATATATAATTTAGGTTAAATTGGGTTAGGTTAGGCCAGGTCTGGACAGGTCAGGCTAGGTTAGATTTGGTTATGTTATATTTGGTGGTTAGGTTAGGTTAAGTTAGTTTACATTAGATCAGGTTAAGTTACCTTAATGTACATTACAATGGCTTTCAGAATTGCTATAAAAAATGACAGTCAATGTTGGAAAAATAGAACTATTTTTTGCATATCTTATACCTCCTTTTTTAGTTTTTCTCCCCCACCTCCCCACAAAAAATATGTATAAAAAAATAATAAGTCTGTTTATTGAGAGTCTAAAGTGGACTGAACAAAATAAGAAATGACAAAAATCACGATGCGAATTGTAGACATTTACTGAAAAATTTACCACTACAATTTGAGTGCATTTACTGTACTGTACTTACATTTATGAAGAACAGTTGTGTAGTCCTTGTGCAGCTTGCCCTGTAATGTCCTTTTGGTCTTTAGTGAAGCTTGTCAAAGCAAAAACGAAATAACATTCACTTGGTTCATTATTCACTGATAAAAATGTTTCTTTTCCTTCTCATTTTAGATTTGGTTTCAAAGTTCGATAAAAATACAAACATAGCGTTTTCTTTGTACAAGTTTAACTACCACACAAAATGCGTCTTCTTCACTAATAAGGAGCATATTCTTTCACAATTTGAATTGGAACAAACTTTTGGTAAACAAATAACAAACATCTTTTTTGCACACTTCACAACGATTTTCTCACAGAAATATCTTTTCCTTTTATTATAACACTAACATCACAGCAAATTAACAAATACTGTGTATTATTTTCGCACTAAAACTCACTAAAATATCACGTAAACAACATTACTTATCAAATGCACTTCACCTGCTCTTAAATCACAAACACACGACAAAGATCCCTAGCGCGTATAAAAGCTGGATGGTGATTGGTCAGTGCTCCAAAAGCTGGAAGTGATCAGCCAATGACAGGCGTCGTTACGTGTCCCTTAGACTTCTGGTACATTTATCTATCTACTGATTTTCTCCAATATTTCCATATAATAAATGGCATCATAAAGACACAGAAAAATATAGAGAATAGAAAAAATAGAAGTTTTGGATCAATTGTTGAATTTCTCTCCAACACCGGCTTGGGGTGTAGATACTACTGTACAATTGAGCATTGATGTGGTGGGCATTCTACAATTGATTATGGCTCGTGATATTAAACCTAACGTAATCTAATCTAACCTAACCTAACCAAACCAAATCTATCCTAACCTAACCTAACCTAATCAACCCAAACTTAACCTGATCTAACCTAACCTTACCTAACCTAGCCTATGTTAGGGTGGAGATTCTACAGTTGATCAGTGTTGGGGGAAATCTAAAAGTGATCCAATTTTTTAATAAAGATCTGTACAAAATAGAAAATTACCGAGAAAGAATTATATATATATACATATACATATATATATATATATATATATATATATATGCATGTATGTATATATATATTATATATATATATATATGTGTGTGTGTGTGTGTGTGTGTGTGTGTGTGTGTGTGTGTGTGTGTGTGTGTGTGTGTGTGTGTGTGTGTGTGTGTGTGTGTGTATGTGTGTGTGTGTATGTGTGTGTGTGTGTGTGTGTGTGTGTGTGTGTGTGTGTGTGTGTGTGTGTGTGTGTGTGTGTGTGTGTGTGTGTGTGTGTGTGTGTGTGTGTGTGTGTGATTGAGAGAGTGTGTGTGTGTGTGTGTGTGTTTGTGTGTGTGTGTGTGTGTGTGTGTGTGTGTGTGTGTGTGTGTGTGTGTGTGTGTGTGTGTGTGTGTGTGTGTGTGTGTGTGTGTGTGTGTGTGTGTGTGTGTGTGTGTGTGTGTGTGTTTGTGTGTATGTGTTTTATTCTACTTTGTTTTATCTTTTCTTATTCTACGTTATATTATTTTCTTTTACCTTATTTCCTTTTATTCTATTATTTCTTATCATTTTATTGTTTATATGTCATTTATTTATTTACTTACTAGTATATCTATATCTACTGTATATATATATATATATATATATAATGTATATATATATCATATATGTATATATTAAAAAGAGGGTGACAACCTTGCAGACTTTATTCTGGTAAAAACCACCGAAGGAAGAAGTGAACAAGAGGAGAAGGAGGAAGTGAAGAAGAGGAGGAGGAGGGTAAAGGAGTAGAAAGAGGAGGAAGAAGAGTAGGAGGAGGATAAATGAGGAGAAATAGGAGGAAGAAGGGAAGGAGGAAGAAGAGGAGGAGGAGGAAGAAAAAGAGGAGGAGGAAGATAAAGGTGGAGAGAGAAGAGGAAGAAGAGAAGGAGGAGGAGGAGGAGGAAGGAAAAGAGGAGGAGGAGGAAGAGGGGGAGGAAGAAAAAGAGGAGGAGGAGAAAGAAAGAGAAAGAGGAGGAGGAAGCGGAGGAAGAAGAGGAAGAGGAGTAAATGAGGATCATCTGGAGAATGAAAAAGAAAAGAAAAATATGAAAACGATTCACGAGGAGTAGGAGGAGGCAGGGGGAGGAGAGATGGAGGATAAAGGAAGAGGGGAGCAGGAGGAAGAATAGGAGGAAGAAGAAGAAGAAGAGGAGGAGGAGTTATTGAGGATCATCTGGAAGAAGGTAAAAAAAAGAGTATGGGAGAAGGAGGAGGAGGAGGGAAGTCGAAGGAGGAGGAGGAGGAGGAGAAGGAGGAGGAGGAGGGGTGAGTCGAGGGAGGAGGAGAGGGAGGACAGAAGGAGGAAGAGGAGTAGGAGGATCCTCCGGGGTTAAAAAGAAAGAAAGAAGGGTCCGGGTGGCGGAAAGCGGGTCAGCTGCGCATTTGGACTTTTACCCGGAACACCAGTCCAGGATTAGGTCCAGCAGGCAACCCACCTCCCTCCCCTCCCCTCCATCCCTCCCTCTCCCTCTCTCCCTCCCCTCCCCTCCATCCCTCCCTCTCCCTCTCTCCCTCCCTTTCTCCCTCCCTCCCTCCCTCCCTCCCTCCCTTTCTCCCTCCCCTCCCTCCCTCCCTCCCTCCCTCCCTCCCTTTCTCCCTCCCTCCCCTCCCCTCCCCTCCCTCCCTCCCTCCCTCTCCCTCCCTTTCTCCCTCCTTCCCCTGGATCCGAAGGTCGATGCGGGAGCGCGGGAGGGACGAAAGGGATGGGGTTGGCAGCTAAAATCAAGATGGACAAAAAATAAATAAATAAATGATTAACTAAACTAGAATCAACTAAGATAAGATGAAATATGATAAAATAAGATAAGATAAAATAAAATAAAATAAGATAAAAATAAATTAAATAAGATACATACATACATACATACAATACAATACATGCATACATACATACATATACACATACATATACGAAAGGCTTTTTCCCCCTTCCAAGGAAGGTAGCCAAAAAACAAAGGCATAAAATCCACTCCCACCCAATCCAACTCCACACACTCAACTCCCTTTCACCACCCCCTCCCTCCCTCCCTCTTTTCTTGGCTCCTCCTGGATGACGGGTCATTCCTGCATCTCGCCCACTGCCCTGGGTCAGAAGCAGTGTCGCAAGACACAGCACATTCACAGCAGGGCCGCTTCATTAAATTTATTACATCTTATCTTATTTTTTTTATATATTTTTTTTATCTTTTTTTTCTTTATTTGATGAAGTGGCCTTGCTTCATCAAAATAAGATAAAATAAAATAAAATAAAATAAAATAGATATAAAATAAAATAATAAAAGATCTAATAAATAGAATTAATTAAATAAAGTAGAATAAGATTTAGTCAAATAAAATTAGATTAAATAGAAATAGATAAAATACAACTAAATAATATAAAAGTAAATTAAGACTTAATAAATCAAATAAACAAAGCAAAACAGAATAATATAAAACAAAATTAAAGTAAATTAATATAGAAAGAATAAAAAAAATAGATAGAATTAAATAGAATGAAATATTCCGTTCCCCATCGAGCACCCTTTCCACCTCTCCCATCTTCGCTCCCCGTGGATGACGGCTTACAAAAATGTTTTAGCACAAGAATATAATCAATCACTAAATAGACAAACAAAGAGATAAGTAGATAGATAAATAAGTTAATAAATCAATCAATTATGAATTAATTAATTAATTAATAGATGAATAAATATATAAATAGATAATCAGATAAGTAGATAAATAGATGAATAGACAAATAGACAAATAGATAAGTAGATAAGTAGATAAACAGACAAATAGACAAGTAGACAAATTGACAAATGGATAAATAGATAAAAAGATAAGTAGATAAGTAGATGAATGAATGAATAGATAAATTGATGAATAGGTAAGTAGAGAAATAGATCAGTAGATAAATAGATAAATAAATAGATATTCAAATAGATAAATAGATAAATGAATAGACAAACAGATAAAGAAATAAATATATAGAGAGATTAACAGATAAATAAATAGGTAAGCAGCTAAATAGATAAATAAATAAATTAATAAATAGAAAGTATAGATAAAGACCTAAATAAACATTTTCGCAATGAGAATGTTAATTTGATGTTAAACCATCACGGATTTGGTGATATTGGGGCTCTCTCCCCCTATTTGTGGGGATTTGGTCCACAGCTGGGGGGGGAGTGGGGGGAGGGGGGAGAGGGGAGTTGACCTTTTCAGTGAAATACAGTAGTGACACGTTTCTTTATCCATTTGTGTTCTATATTATTTAGGTATTTTATTTCTTCAGTTATCTGTTTATTATTTTTTTTTGGCTCTTAATGGATTTCTTTGCTTGTTTCTTTATCTTTGTATATTTGTCTATA
>NC_134782.1:40216528-40224028 GCF_046742065.1 Oratosquilla oratoria
CACACTAGCGGTCTCAACCGCAACGGTTTGAACCGCGGCGGTTGAGTGACAATGTAAGTCAATGGAGGCGTTGATACACAACCTCGCAGTTTTTCCTTGATTATGCGGTACCACCGCCGCGGTTACTGCGCGGTTCAAACCGCTAGTGTGAACAGGGCTTTTCTCTCAGATCTACCCGCAGCCCTCATTCGAATAAAGTCGTCTGTCATTAGCCATAATAAAAGCTATAAATCGCGTCATTATTTCAAATGGGAGGGGCTTCCTTTACCTGAATGGAATTGTCTGGGGGGACGGATAGAATAAACTATGTCAAGTTCGACACCACTGAAGGTGTTCTTGAGATGAATAAAATCATCTGGCGACACGAATAATCAAATCTGTACTTTGCATCAGCTTCTGCAGCAGCCTATGCTTTGTGCCGTCTCTCTCTAATCACAACGATATCCATCTATCTGGCGCTTTAGAATTGATTCCTCCTCCACTTCTTCCTCTTCCTCCTCCTCCTCCTCCTCCCCTTCTACCTCCTCCTCCTCCTCAGTCTCCTCTTCCTCTTTTTCCTCTACCTCCTCTTCCTCTTCTTCTTCCTCCTCCTCCTCAGTCGCCTCTTCCTCCTTAGTCTCCTCTTCCTCTTCCTCCTCTTCCTCAGCCTCCTCTTCCTCTTTCTCAGTCTCCTTTTCCTCCACCTCATTCTCCTCATCTTCTCCCTCTTCCTCCTCATTCTCCTCTTCCCCTTCCTTCTCCTCAGTCTCCTCTTCCTCCATAGTCTGCTCTTCCTCTTCTTTTTCTTCCTCTTCCTCCACCTCATTCTCGTCATCTTCTCCCTCTTCCTCCTCGTTCTCCTCCTCTTCTTTCCTATTCTCCCCCTCCTCCTCTTCTCCCCCTCTTCCTCTTCTCCCCTGTTCTTCTTCTTCGTCTTCTATCTCATTCTTTTCTTTCCTCCTCTTCCCCCCTCCTCCTCTTCACCTCCTCCCGTCCCTCTTTATTCTTCCTCTTCCCCTTCCTTCTCCTCCATCTTTTTTCTTACACACACAAAAAAACACAAACAAACAAACATACACACATCCTCCTCACCCTCCTCTTCCTTTTCTTCGTTTTCTTTTCCACCTCCTCTTCTTCGTCTTCCTCTCTATATACTTCTCTCCTCTTCTTCCAGAAGACCCAACATCCTCGCCAAACCAATACTACATAACCCTCCCTCCATCCCCCTCCACATTCCTAACTCCATGCTCTAAACGAGCGCTTCCATGATCTAGCATTCCATCGATGAAGCAATTGTTTCATTCAGAACTTCAGGGTCTCTGGTTTCATGAAGTTGATGTGCTGAAGGTGCGTCTCTACTCATTGAAACCTCTCTACGTTAATCGATCACAGTGGCAACTAAAGTACCAGAAGTGTGTTATGATGCAATGTAAACGTGTGTGTGCGTGTGTTCTGTATCGCTTACGTCACAACGTTCTTAAATTTGTATGGGGAAAAATATGCGATACGTCAACTTGAACTCAGAGCTTGAATTTGTCATTCAAGAACATTAATATCAACCACAATTATTCGCTTTTTTTTTTTTTTAACTTCATAATATCGTACACACCCTCATCAATGGGCTGATTCTAAAAAATCATGTCAATGCCATTCATAATGTTCAATCCGACAGCCCACTTGTACTTTCAAATGAATACGCCAAAACGAAACGAAGAGCTGTCATTGGTCGACTTGGACCAATCAGCTTTGAGAACGTGATTGCCTTCGCAGCCGACACAGAATCCCAGTCACCGTTTGCAAATATTTACCAAATTACCCATAGCGCGGGAGATTCATATCTTCTTCATCCTACTCGCTTTTAATAATGACAAAATAAACGGTTATACATCTAGCATTCATCTTGAAAGAAACGGAATATGAGTCTAGGCTGTACGCGTGTCGGTGGGGAGAATAAGGCTCGTCGGCTAGGCCCTCCGTCGACGACGACAAGATGCCAAAGTGTCGACAATATTTACTCGCAGAGCGTGTGTGATCAGTTCATCTTGAGCCATATACGTTGAAGAATGGAAACTCGAGTTTTGCAATGTTGTGTAGCCATGTAATTTCGTCTCCCCACTCCTGGAGTCGACGGATGGTGCAACAAGATTTTTTTTTTCCTCCCCTTCCGTAACCGTTGTTGAATGATTTGCAAGATTGAGCTATGGGAGCTCTGGAATGCAATCTGGATGAGAATTCGGATCTGGAATGGAAGCGAGACGAGGAGGATTGCGACGAGGGGTTTCTAGCTGATGCATTGGGTAAGGTGAAGTCGTGAGGAGACCATTTTCAGGAGATTTGTTGAATCTGTGTTTGGGAAAAGTATACACGCGAGTAGATCTGCATAGTGCATGTATGTCACCAACTAATCACATACGCGCGAGTATGTACACGTCCTAGACCAATCCCAAGATATATTAATATATGAAAACAGACGATAAATCAGAGAACTTCTGGAAAATGTAGAAAAGAAGTGAGAATGGCTGAAAATAAGATCATTACTGAGAAGGCTTGGGTATGTGATGAGAATGTGCGAAGACAGATTAACAAAAAGAGTTTATGAAACAAAGATAAAGAGAAAGAAGGAGAGTGTGAGGGAGTGGTTGGAGCGTGGAAGGGCTGACAGTGGGCATATAGGCAAGTGTTGTAGATAGGATAATACGGAAGGGGAAGAGTGGAAAGATAAATAGGAATAAGAGAATAACGAATAAAGGCAGGAAATCGGAGGATAGATAGATATAGACAGATATATGAATATAGACACATGAATAGATTCAGAAGTGGATGGAGTGAGCTTTAGAGGAAGACCGAGAATGAAATGCATAGATGGGGTAAAGGGAGCTTTGGATACAAGTAGAATGTCTGTCGAGCAGGGAAGGGGGAGTGCAAAAGATAAGAGTGACTGGATGAAGACTGGAAATGGATGAAGGGAATGACGCGGTACGAAGGGATGTTCTTCGCATCCGCTTCATAATTGATTCTGAGTGGATGAGGAGGTGGGTAAACATTCTCATCCTTATCCTCTTTCTCGTCATCATCCTCGTCCTCATCTTCTTCCTCGTCCTTATCCTCGTCCTCATTCTCATCTTCTTCCTCCTCCTTCTCCTCCTCCTCCTCAGCCTCAACCTCACCCTCATCCGTTCTCTCTGTATTAATGTGTTCTGTCTCCTCCATCTTAAGCGTCTCCCTCTGTAAGCTCTTTCTGATATTTCATTTTCACCTTGTCACAATGCCTTACCAGCATGGGTTAAACGACACATCAAACATGTAACAACTTTGTCAGGCTACAGCACACACGGTCAAACACATAGTTACTATCTACCTACATACCAAGGGGATTTTTCCCCTTCGTAAGGGAGGTAGCCAAATCAAAAGGCACGTACCCACATACACCCACCCACTCCACTCCCACTCATTCCACTCCCACCACCTCTGTTTCCCTTTCATCTTAGCTCCTCGTGGATAACTGGTCATTCCTGCATCCCGTCCACTGCCCTGGGTCAGAAGCAATGCAGCAAGACACAGTACAATGTTACAAAACTGTTTAATAGTGATATAAACGTAACATATTTGGGGTGGAGGAGGTTTGGTAGGACCCCTGGAGAATAAGGAAGGTTCCTCAATGACTCTTGTCATAAATCACGAACAAGGAGAGCTAATCCAACAACAACAACAACGGAAGCCGCACTAGACCCCCCCCTCCTCTCACTCCCCTCCTTCCTCTCCCAGATTCCCTTAAAAGGGTCCTGGACGGGGCCTATCACTCTTCAGCGGGGCCCTGTGATAGCAAGGAAGGCTTTTATGTGGGTTGCTTACACAAATATAAGAATAATGCACTGTGACTGGATAAGCTCCCACAAAAATGCAAAACAAACATTCAAAAATCTAAAATTCCTGTTTGGACCATTTGGAAGTGGGGGGAAGGCTCTGTCTGGAAGGGCCTAGGTTCTTTATCTCCTCCCCACCCAAATATTGACCCCCCCCCTTCCCCCTCCTTTTCGAAAACTATCAATTTTTTTTAAGAAGACTTCAGATCATGGATGAAGTACACTTCATACGAAACATTTCAAAACATAAGAACATAAGAACAGAGGAGATTGCAAGAGACCATAAGGCCTACACTAGGCAATTACATGCCCCTTACCACCTGCCATATCTATTTATAAAGTTATCTAACCTTCTCTAAATAAACGATAGTTTCAGCGCTCACTACATGGTCACTGAATCTATTCCATTCGTTAACGACTCTCTTAGTAAACCATTTCTTTCCTATTTTCTTCTTAAAACTACACAAGGTGCATCATCAGATACTGGAATAACCCATGATGTGTATTACATTTCTGAATGTTTAGTACTTATTCCGCATTTTTTTTTTTTTTTTTTTTTTTTTTTTTTTTTTTTTTTTACTGGGTTGCACTGACGTTGAGGCTGTAGAATGGTGGCTGCGAGGGGAGGGGGCTGAGTGGCTGGAAACGTCGAAGTCAGCGGGTTGCCACTTTGGGGCTGGGAAAAGGGGGCTGTAGACTAGTGGCTGAGGGATGAGGGGGCTGGAAGAGTCTAAATTAGCGGGTTGATGCATACGGGGTGGAGGTGGGGTGAGGGGAATGGGGATAGGAGACTTAGGTTGAAGAGCTAGAGGGTCCGGGGGCGGGGGGGGGGGTGCTTGTAGTGTCGGCTTAGTTATGTCACCCCATTCTGGGGAGATGGTAACCAGGGGAGGCTGGTAAACTCGCCTACGGCTGAAGGTTGGGGGGGGGGGGCTGCTTGGGGCTGGTCATAAGGAGGCTGCGAGGTTAGGGGTGGTGAGGCTGCAGGGGAGGGGGGGCTGTCGTTGTCGAGTGCTGAGTGTTGTTAAAGTTAAGTTTATGGTCCGAGGAACAGAAGAGCCCTTCGGTGGTCTGCAACAAGGCGGAGGAAACAACCCGCCAATTTGAATGCAAAATTTTCTTGGATTCCTCTGAACGCTATTTCTGGAACGACTAAGAGTAAACATGAGAGTTCAAATGAATGTACAAAGAAAGTTAGGTCCCCCCACCCCCAAATCTCTTCTGGAACCTCCCCCTCCCCCCCTAACATTGCGTCAAACGTTGGGTTAGGTCACCAAAACGCAAGAGTTAATCTATTCCGTTTGAGGCCGGCGAGTGTCCTCGTCCGACAACTGACCGTTAACGGTCGTTGCCGCAAAATAACGGACAAACACTCTTCCTCTCTTCTCCCCCTCGAGGCCAGAAGAAGAAGAAAAGGACCAGTCTTGAGACTTTTCAGACTCGCCTCCCGACAACATTAATGCCTTCGTCTGGAGCGCTTCTTGGCAAAAGCTTCCACGAGATCCTCGAAGCAACATTAGAGGAGTTGACGCGAGGGCGAAGTGGGGGAAGGAGGGTAGCGGGTCCATCGCTGACATGTGCTAGACTCCTGCCTCTGTTTGCATTGTGACCCGGGCGACTTACAAGTGTCGCCTCAAGTGCTCTGCAAGAGGTCTTGAGCCAAACTTGTCATGTGGAGTCACGGCTGCTTATTTTAGTGAATACAGAGGGTAGTAATAAACTTTGGGGGTGGGCGTGTGGAGGGAAATTGGGGGGTAATTGCAAAGTGGCTTCCTTCCTTCCTCGAGTGAGTCTTCTTCTTTTCTCAACCCTTTTCTCCTTTTTTCGCATTCTCTTTCTCTCTCTCTCTCTTGCATTCTATCTTTTTTCTTTCACCATGTCTGTGTCTCACTATCTCTCTCTCTCTCTTAATTTCTCTCTCTCTCTCTTTAAGTACCATCATGAAGAAAGACTTCTGCCTCGTCACAGAAAAAAAGATATTTTGTAGATAAACGTCTGTGCGCTCCAAGAAGTCCGTTCAGGGTTTAATCTACGTCGTGATTTACTTCTAACTATTCTACCAAATCAACCTTGATACATGTCTGTCTGTCTCTCTCTCTATTTATCTATCTCTTAATCTCTCTCTCTCTCTCTCTGTCTCTCTTACTTCCCATTAAGGGTCTATTCGATTTTTTTGTACTCTGTATATAGTAAAGGAAGTTGCATAGTACAATGAGTATCACTGTGTCGGATTATAACAGTTTGAATAAATTCCATGACACGTGGCAGGAGCGCTTTTTCCTCCCCACCATGTTGCCACGCCGAGGTGTCTCAGGTGAGACTGGTGGAATGAGCAATAGGTAATCGTTGTTATAATCCTAAAAAGTGATACTCATTGTACTATACAGCCTCCTTTACTATATGTGGACTATAAAAAATAAATAAAATGGATAAATGGGAAGTAAGAGAGAGAGAGAGAGAGAGAGAGAGAGAGAGAGAGAGAGAGAGAGAGAGAGAGAGAGAGAGAGAGAGAGAGAGAGAGAAGCATGTACTATGGTTGATTTGGCACGACGTATGCTACACCCTGAACGGACTCCTTGGAGCGCACAAACTACATCATATGTGTGTGTGTGTGTGTGTGTGTGTGTGTGTGTGTGTGTGTGTGTGTGTGTGTGTGTGTGTGTGTGTGTGTGTGTGTGTGTGTGTGTGTGTGTGTGTGTGTGTGTGTGTGTGTGTGTGTGTGTGTGTGTGTGTGTGTGTGTGTGTGTGTGTGTGTGTGTGTGTGTGTGTGTGTGTGTGTGTGTGTGTGTGTGTGTGTGTGTGTGTGTGTGTGTGTGTGTGTGTACCGTGTAATGTATTTTCTTCCCCAACCTTTTGTGAGGTACCTTATTGTGGGGAGGGTGAGATTAAAAGGATATCAAGGAAAATGTAAAAGGAAATTCAAATAGATGATGAGGGTATTCACATACCTGTAAATTTAAATGGGTGCATATCAATAGTACATAAGGGTATTCGCTGGCCGAGCGGGTTAGAGCGTCACTATTTGCGGCGGAGGTTGAAGTGATGGCGGTTCGAACCCTGCCACCATCGGGTTGGGCCAATGGAATGGTTCATTAAATTCTACACTACAAAGTCCTCTGTAAGGGGCACCGTCCTAGCCTCCTGACTGGGGGAGTTCGAGACATTAAAATATGAAGTAGAAAAGCCTCAAGACATAGAAGAGGTGAGGAGCCTACGCCAGGAGGCACTAAGTAACTACGGCCGAAGCCGCCACCTATGCCCTATGATGCCCTTTAGGTTGGGGCAAGTAACTAACAGTCACTGCTGGGAATCGGAGGGAACTGCGGGTTTCGAACCCACAACTCGGCCAATGCCAGACCAGCACGCATACGATGACGTCACTAGTGCACCAAGACACAGAAGACAATGAGAAAATGGGAAAAGACGAGATGGTGAAGGTAAGTGGTTGGAATGTTTGAAGTATGATGATAATGATGATGATGATATCAAAGAAACGAAGAGTAATCGACGATTTTGAAAAAGATGGATGTGTTGGTTTAGAGTGAGACGAAGTTGATGGAAGAAAAGTGAAATAAAAGATATGAGAAAATCAAGGCTATAAAGTAGACAAGACTCTTGTGGATATATGAACAGGCAGGGTAGAGTAAAAAGTAGACAT
>NC_134782.1:40229028-40236528 GCF_046742065.1 Oratosquilla oratoria
CACACACACACACACACACACACACACACACACACACACACACACACACAAAAATATATATATATATATATATATAAATATATATATATATATATATATATATATATATATATATATATATATATATATATATATATATATATATATAAATATATATATATATATATATATTTATATATATTATAGCTGTCATTTGGCTCCCGAATTTTTTGTCTATTTTTCCTTTTTTCGAGAACAATTCTAAGGGCCTCGCGAAATATCTGAGCCATTTACAAAAGATAAAAAAAAGAACAAAAATGTCTGACGATAGTCATAATGAAATCGTCAAATGTGATAAGTATACTTCAATTTCCAGCAAAGAGTTAAGATAGTTATTACTTTTCTTATCATTATTATTATTATGATTATTATTGATATTATTTTTATTATTATCATCATCATCGTCATTATTATTGCTGTTGTCATTATTTCCACTATTACAATATTAATAATAATAATAATTATTATTATTATTATTATTATTATTATTATTATTATTATTATTGTTTTGTTATTGTTGTTGTTGTTGTTGTTGTTGTTGTTGTTATTAATAATAATATTATTTTCATTATGATCATTATCATCATTCATTGTTATCATCATCATCATCATCATAATTATTGTTATTATTATTTTCATTATGATTATTATCATTTACCATTTCTATTATTTTTTGTTTTTATTATTGTTATCATTATTATTTTTATTGTTTTTATCATCATCATCATCATCATCATCATCATCATCATCATCATCATCATCATCATCATCATCATCATCATCATCATCATCATCATCATCATCATCATCATCATCATTGTCATCACCATCATTATTATTACAATATCCGAATATTTCGCTCCAATTGAAGAGACTTTTTAACCTAAGACTACGAACATGGCTTCTTGATCTTCCACACGTCGGAAAAAAAGTAATCCTACTTCCTTTTCCCATATTTATCCGAGAGTCTACAAACAAGAGAGCATCTGACACCATTTTGTGGAATCAAAGTGTGTACATCATCAGAGTTTATTGAATATTCATGGAAAATTATTTGCCTTCACCGACTCACCTTCTCCGTAGCATTACTCACCGAACTCGATGACTTTTGTGCCCCTCTTTAACCTCCTCCCTCCTCCTCCCTCCTCCTCCAACTCCTCCATCGTTTGGAGGAGGGGTGTGGGTTATCCATGAGGTGCGGTTAACCGTGTTAGTGGATCGATGATCGTAATCTCGTTCATTAACTAGCAGTTTGTTGGTATGCGAAGTGGAGTATTCTTCAGAAGAATGCTCAAGTCAGCGTGCTGATCGTTGACCCCAGTTACCTGATCAGTGATCGTTTATTAAACGACTTGAATACGTAGACGAAATATCAAGATAATTTTGGAATTAGATACAATTCTTTATTTGGAAAAAAAAGTAATTTTTAGGCCTAGATTCAGTAGTTTTTCAGTGATAGACTATCGTTGACTATTGACAGTGAACACCAGCCTTTACTAAACGTCGATCCGTGCCTGTTGACCAATGACAAACGAACACTTGCTCGTTACTCAGGTAAAAGAAAAGGTTCTAATCGGTAGTTCAGCGCCTCCTGGCGTAATCTCAGCTCATAAACCAGTTATTGGTGCCTGATGACATTGGATTGCTCGCTGATTTTCAGCAGGAAACCACTCGAGTCACTAAAACTGAAAACAAACACTTAACACCAGAAGATCACGCCAGTTCTTCATCAAGAAACTGCATTATTTTACTCCATGTGATCTTATTGTCTTTATTATATCTTATTCTATTTTGTTTTATTTTATTGTTTGCTTTTTCCTCACTCAGTGGAGTGTCATTACTCTTTTTTCTCACTAATTGGGGCAGCATTATTTTTATTTTTATTTCATCTTATTTTATATTATTTTATACTATTTCATTTTATTTTATTTTTTCTATTTTATTATTTCTCTCTTTGCGGAGGATTTGATTTGTATCCTGGCTTGCTACAAATCTCCCTATTTAAAAAATCTAATAACTCCCAAAATCTTCAGAAATTAGAATATTTTCACACAAAATACTAACCAGGGAAGAAACAATGGCCTCAAGCAGTCAGAACGTGGGTTTAACGTAGAAGTAAGTAGAGACAACGAAAAACTTTGTCGCGTCGATGTGTGGGTAGATGGAGAGGTGTGTGGTGCTTGTAGTTTAAGTAGAACTTGATTAAGTAAACCCTTACTTAAGGTAACCTCCCTTCCCTCGGTCGTAATGAGTCGGCCAGGGCTCAAAAACAATCGATGGTGCTGCTACCACCATGCCAGTCTCGTAATTAGACCAATTGCTATCGATGCAACATCATTATCAACCAAAGTGCCGCTGGGATTTTTTTTTTTTTTTTCGCCCACTCTCTCTCCCATTCTCTCTCTCTCCCATTCTCTCTCTCTCTCTCCCATTCTCTCTCTCTCTCTCTCTCTCTCTCTCTCTCTCTCTCTCTCTCTCTCTCTCTCTCTCTCTCTCTCTCTCTCTCTCTCTCTCTCTCTCTCTCTCTCTCTCTCTCTCTCTCTCTCTCTCTCTCTCTCTCTCTCTCTCCCTTCCTCCTATGTCTTTCTTTCCCCTTTTCCTCCTATTGTCCTCTCTGGTCGATCCATTTTCCTCTTTTTTGTCCCCATCCGTTCTCCCCCCCCCCCGCCCCGCCCTGTTTGCCCCCCGACGGGCGGACAGACAGACGGAATCTCAGCGCAACTGTCTGTCTGTCTGGCTGTTAGCTTCTCTGTCTATTTGTCTGTCTACTTGCCTGTCTGTCATTTTGGGTTTCCGTTCAAATTTCTCCCTGTCTTTAATTCTAGAAGTCTTCTGTGTGTCTGTATGACTGTCTAATAACTTTTTTGATCAATTTATATCTTTCTTTTAAGGATAATGATTTAATTATCATATTCTCAATTGGTAATCATTGTGATATGCAATGCATTACTTATCAATTAATATCTTGGGGATTATTTTCATTTATTTCTCTTCGTTTCATTTCATTTTATCTTATCTTGTTCAGTTTTGTTTTATTTCATCTTACTTTATTTTAATTTAATTTATTTTATATTTTTCATTTTATCTTTATTTTATTTTCTATTTTTTTTTTTTTTTTTTACTTTATTCTATTCTAATTCGTTTAATTTTATTTTGTTGCTTATCATTCTTCTCTTATCTCGCCACTCGTCCTCAAACTCAAGAAGAACCCAAATGGAGGCTCAGCCTCGCCCTCCACCTCCTTCTTCGTCTCGTCCTCAACTTCCCCTCAGGTCGACCTCAAAATGGTCCAACTCGTACTTGATGTTACAACCTCCTTCTCCAGATTCTCCTTCTCTTCCTTCTTCCTTGCCCTCCTCCTCCTCCTCCTCTTCCTCCTCCTCTTCCTCCTCTCCCTTCTCCTCTTCCTCCTCCTCCTTTTCCTCCTCTTCCTCCTCCTCCTCTTCCTCCTCTTCCTCCTCCTCCTCTTCCTCCTCCTCCTCCTTCCTCGTCCTTCTTTCTCTTCCTCTTCCTTCTCCTCCTCCTCCTCCTCCTCCTCGTCGTCGTCGTCCTTTTCATTCTGTCCTCTTCATCCTCTTTCTCTTCCTCCTCCTGCTCCTCTTTTTCCTTTTCCTTGTCCTCCTTTCACACCCCTCCTTCCTCTTCCTACTCCTCTTCCTCCTTTTTCACCACAATAACCTACCCCCTTCCTCCTCCTTCTCCTCCTCCTCCTCCTCCTCCCCCTGCAGTTCTTCCTGTTCGCTCTCTAGTCCCTCAACTCTTCTTTCCCTTCCTCCCTTCCTCCCTCACTCCCTCTCTCCCTCCCTCCCTCCCTCACTCCCTCGCTCCCTTCCCTTCCCCTCAGCTCCTAGTTTTGCTACCCCACCAAATTTAGGTACTTGGGGAGGGGCCAGAGGGGAAACGAGGGGAGGAGGACGGAGGAGGTAGGAGGGGAGAGGGCGGAGGGGGAAGGAAGGGAGAGATGTGGAGAGGAAAAGAGAGAGGAGGGGAGAGGAAAGGAGAAGGAGGGGAGAGAGGACGGAGAGAGGTAGAAATGAGGGGAGAAGGAGGAGAGGGAAGGGAGATAGACGAGGGATAGGAGAGAGGAGTAGAAGAGGGAGGGGAAGAGAGGAGTGAAGGGTTGTTGAGTAATAGTAGTAGAGAGGAAAATGAAAGAGAGTAGAGAGAAGGGGAGGGAAGAGGGTGGAAAATGGAGGAAAGAAGAAGAAAAGGGAATAGAGAAGAGGACAAGAGGAGATGGGAGGAAGTAGAAGAAAAATGAGACTAGATTAAGGAGGCAAGAGAGAGGACAGAAGAAGAGAAGAGAGGAAGAAGAGAAGAGAGGAGAACAGAACAAAAGAGAAGGAAAAGGAAGTAAGGAGAGAAGAGAAGGGAAAGGAGAGGAAAAAGAGAAGAAGAGAAGAGAGGAGAGAAGAAAATAAAAGAGTAAAGGAAAAGAGAGGAGAGGAAAGAAGAGTAAAGGAGAAGAGAGGAGAAAATAGGAAACTGAAAGGGGAGGGAGAGGGGGAGAGGGAGGGGAAGGGAGAGAGAGGGAGAGGGAGGGGGAAAGAGAGGAAGAGAGAGAGGGAGGGAGAGGGGGAGAGGGAGGGGGAGGGGAGAGAGAGGGAGAGGGAGGGGGAAAGAGAGGAAGAGAGAGAGGGAGGGAGAGGGGGAGAGGGAGGGGAGGAGGGGTCAGCATATGCTGGAGTATGCTTGCCTGCCAGCCAGCCAGCCAGCCAGTCTCCCTACAAATCCCGATTCATTCTAAATTCATTTTCTATTTCCATTTTCTGATAACTTTTTCTGCCCACTACGATTCCATTTTCTGTTCTCTCTCTCTCTCTACTCTCTTAACGTCAACCATCAATCCCTCTTTTTCGTCCTCTTTTTAGTGTTCTTTTTTTTCTCTCTCTGTCTCCCCTATCCCACCTTGGGGAGATTCTCTTTCTCTCTCTCTTTATCTATCTATCTATCTATCTATCGATCTATCTATCTCTCTATCTCTCTCTGGTTCTCTCTCTGGTTCTCTCTCTTTCTCTCTCTTTCTCTCTCTCTCTCTCTCTCTCTCTCTCTCTCTCTCTCTCTCTCTCTCTCTCTCTCTCTCTCTCTCTCTCTCTCTCTCTCTCTCTCTCTCCACCCCAGCCTCTCTCTCTTCTCTCTCTCTTTTTCTCTCTTTTTTTCCACGGGGCAGACCTTCATAACTGGATCTATCTCTGGTTGCAATAGAGGTGAAGTGTTTGAGAGTAAATATTCAAATTAATACGCTGGGTCCTATCCATGAATTATTACGAGAGACCATATTATTACATGGGATTTGGATCACTGGCGAGGGGGGAAGAAAATTTCGCGTTTGACCCCCCACCCCCCCACCCGCTTTTGGCGGGGGGGTTTTAGCTGGCACTGGGAGGGGGGGCATATTTTTGCCCCCAATCCTTAAGGATCTAGCTTGTCTCTCCCTCTGCCTCGCCGGCGACGAATCACGCCAAAGTTGGGGGAAACGAAAGAATGAGCCCGCGAACTTTTGGTGTCACCAAAAAATCTGTGAGTAAAAATATGATTTATGAATCGCTCGGAGGGGAGGGTGCAGTTGACAAGTGACTTCTGGATGCTGCCGGTCCTTCCCCCCAATTTCCCCTCCCTTTTCCCCTCCCCCCCTTTCCCCCAATGCCCCTCCCTTTCCCCTATTTACCTCCCTTTTCCCCTTTCCCCCAATTCCCCCTTTTCCTCCTCCTCCTCCCTTCTCCCCCTCCCCCTCTTCCCCTCCCCCTCTTCCCCTCCCCTCTCCCCCTTTCCCCTTCTCCCCTTCCCTCAATTTCCTCCATTCCCCTCCCTTCTCCCCCTTTCCCCCTTTCCCCTCTTCCCCCTTTCCCCCCATTCCCCTCCCTTCTCCCCCATTCCCCTCCCTCTTCCCCCTTTCCCCTCCCTCTTCCCCCTTTCCCCTCCCTCTTCCCCCTTTCCCCTCTTCCCCCTTTCCCCCATTCCCTCCCCTTCTCCCCATTCCCCTCCCTCTTCCCCCTTTCCCCCTTTCCCCATTCCCCTCCCTTCTCCCCATTCCCCTCCCTCTTCCCCCTTTCCCCTCTCCGCCTTTGCCCTCCCCCTTTCCTCCATTCCCCCCTTTCCCCCATTCCCCTCCCTTCTCCCCCATTTCCCTCCCTCTTCCCCCTTTCCCCTCCCTCTTCCCCATTCCCCTCTTCCCCTTCCCCTCTTCCCCCTTTCACCCCATTCCCCTCCCTTCTCCCCATTCCCCTCCCTCTTCCCCCTTTGCCCTCTTCCCCCTTTCCCCCATTCCCCTCCCTTCTCCCCCATTCCCCTCCCTCTTCCCCCTTTCCCCTCCCTCTTCCCCCTTTCCCCTCTTCCCCCTTTCCCCCTATTCCCCTCCTTCCCCCCTTTCCACTCTTCCCCTCCCTTCTCACCCTTTCCACTCTTCCCCTCCCTTCTCCCCCCTTACCCGCAATTCCCCCATTTTTCCCTTTCCCCCAGTTTCACCTTTTTCCCCTTCACCCCATCCCCCTCCCTTCTCCCCACTTTCCCTTGTACCCCTTTCCTTTCTTCCCCTCCTTTCTCCCCCTTTTCCCCTCTTTCCCTCCCATTTCACCCTTCCCCTAATTTCCCCCTTTTTGCCCCTTACCCCATTCCCCTCGCTACCCCCTTTCCCCTCTTCCCCTCTCTTCTCCCCCTTACCCGCAATTTCCCCTCTTTCCTTCACATTCCCCTTCCCCCAATTTCCCCTTTTCCCTTCATCCCATTCCCCTCCCTTTCCCCTCCTCATGTCCACTCTCCCCCCTTTCCACAATTCCCCCTTTTCCCCTTTACCCCTCTTTCCTTCCCTTTTCCTCCAATTCTCCCCCTTTCCCCTCTTCCCCTTTTCCCCTCTTCCCCTCCCTTCTCCCCCTTCCCCCTCCCTTCTCCCCCTTTCCCCAATTTCCCTCCCTTCTCCCCCTTCCCTCTATTCCCCCTTCCCTCCATTCCCCCTTCTCCCCCTTTCCCGTCTTCCCCTCCCTTCTCCCCCTTTCCCCCAATTCCCCTCCCTTCTCCCCCTTTCCCCCAATTCTCCTCCCTTCTCCCCTTCCCTCCATCTCCCCTTCTCCCCCTTTCCCCTCTTCCCTTCCCTTCTCCCCCTTGCCCCCAACTCCCCTCCCTTCTCCCCCTTCCCTCCATTCCCCCTTCTCCCCCTTTCCCCTCTTCCCCTACCGGTCCCGTCTGTATTCCTGGTTGGGGTTGTGGTTTCGATTTCACTCGTTATGGATATGGTTTTAGTGGTTATAATTGTTATGGTTGTGGTTGTCTTGTTATACTCATGGTTTGGATTGTAGCTGGGGATATAATTATGGTTTTGCTGATCGTGGTTGTATTTTTTCTGCAGTTGTAATTTGTTGTTGTGGTTGTAGGTTTTGAGGTTTGGGTGTAGACAGCTATTATATAAGATTGTTATGAAGGCCTGGTTGTATTAGTTGTAGAAAAACATGGTTGTTATAAAACCAT
>NC_134782.1:40254028-40256528 GCF_046742065.1 Oratosquilla oratoria
CTCCTCCAATTCCTCGTCCTCCTCCTCATCTTCCTCTTCTACTCCAAATCCTCCTACTCCTAACAATACTCCTCCTCTTCCTACGTGGACACTATCTGTTTCTCCTTCTCCACCTCCTCCTCCTCCTCCTCCTCCTCATCATCATCATCATCATCCTATTCCTCTTCTTTTTTCTTTCTTCTTCTTCTTCTTCATCATCTTCTTCTTCTTCTTCTTCTTCTTCTTCTTCCTTTACAAAGGATTGCAAAGGATTACAAAGGCAGAGCATACCGACAGGAGACCTTTTGGTCCATATCTAGGTCGGATGCGAAAAAAAAATCAAAATAATAAATGAATAAATAAAAACTATGATAATGTAAATATATAATAAAATACATAAATAAATGCATAGGTATAGTTAAATAATAAACAAATAGATAAATAGTAAATAATAATAAATTGACATATAACTAATATAATTAATGAGAATCAAACAGACAAATGATAACAAAACAAAAACAAATAATATAAAACAAATGATAATCACTACAGCATCTTGCTTATGTGTTTATCTAAATGATTCTTAAAGTTTCGAACTGAACTACATTGCACTGCCTGTGCAGGAAGTTTATTCCATTCATTAACTACACGATTGGCGAAGTTGTTCCTACCCACTTCCAAATTGAATCTATTTCCGGACAGTTTGAGACCATTGTTTCTTGTCGGATTCTCGTTCATTGTAAACATTTTGTCACTTTTGATGTTGTCAATTCCCTTTAGAATTTTAAAGACCTGTATCAAGTCACCTCTGAGTCTACGCTTTTTTAGGGAAAACAGATTCATATGTTTTAGTCGATTTTCGTATGATTTATTTTTGATATTTGGAATCCGTTTTGTGGCTCGCCGTTGTACTTTTTCCAGTCTGTCAATGTCTTTAATGAGATTCGGTGACCATACGGAAACAGCATATTCCAAATGTGGACGAACTAACGATTTATATAGCTTGTTAATGAGTGATGGACTTTTGAAGTTAAAAGATCGCGCAATCAGTCCTAGAATCTTATTTGCTTTCTCAGAGGCTAAAATACACTGCTTGAATGATTTGAGATCGTTACTAATAGTTACGCCGAGATCTTTTTCACTATTCACTTTTGTTAACAATTTTCCAAACAACTTGTACTTAGCCTACTGTTATTTTCACCTATGTGCACTACCTTGCATTTACTTGTGTTAAATTTCATTAGCCACTTCTCAGACCATTGCTGTAATTTATCTAAATCTTCTTGAATATCTAATTGGTTTGAGTGATCATTTGCCATTCCGCACAGTTTTGTATCATCAGCAAATTTGGAAACAGTAGATTTTACTCCATGGTCTATATCATTTATATATACCTCGTTCTCTTCTTTCTCTTCTTTCTCTTCTTCCTCCTCCCCCTCCTCTTTATCCTCCTCCTCCTCCTCTTCCTCTTTTTCTTATTCTTACTCTTCTTTTTCTTCACTTCTTCCTCCTCGTTCCTCCTCCTTCTCCTTCTCTTCTTTCTCCTCCTCTTCTTCCCCCTCTCTTTCTCTTCCTCTTCCCTTTCCTCTTCATGTACCTCCTCCTCCTTCCGCTCCTCCTCCTCCTTTCTACTTCCCATTCGAGTATTTGAGGTGACGTAGGGGCCACATGCATTGGCAACCAGCCGCAACTCTTCTATTCATGAGATGTATATTAAATCTGATATACATATGTACCTGTATAAACAATGCAAACATGCATCACAGCCACGTACGTGGGTACGTACATACACACAGGCACACACACACATACATACACACATACACACTGTCCTAGTGCGTCGTTACATGGAAAGCTTGTGTATATGTACAAAAAGTATTTGTTGTGATTTTTTTTTTTTTTTTTTATGTTACCAGTTCATGTTTAAATTTTGGTGATCCGTAGCCTAACCCCCTCCCTCCTCCCCTCCTCCACCTACCGTCCTCTCCGAGTTAACGATCTTTTATGGGAAAATTGGTTCATGTGATTTGGGCGGTTCTCGTATAATTTGTTTCTCACGTTTGATATAAATTCAGTATTTCGCCGATTTTACGGTTTTCGGTTTTTCAGTGTCTTAAATGTGGTTTGGGGACAATATGGAAAAATATATTCTGAACTAGGCCGAAATAATTATGTACACAAAGGTTGAATAATAGTTGGGCTTTCGAATAAAGAAAAAAATAGTATACATAAAAAGATCGTGCTTCCATTCTTAGCTGCTTTCTATGGCAAAAACGCAGTGCTTAAATGACCCATACATATATATACATATATTTATATATATATATATATATATATATATATATATATATATATATATAAATATATATATATATATATATATATATATATACATATCTAAGTCTAAATAAAAAATATTCTAAAAAAAAACGCTATGGAAGTCGGGGACAGGTGGTATTACGGTGACACTTTGTCCTAAAAATGTTCTTGAAAAAGCGCTTGGGTAAGTCGGGGTCAGGTC
>NC_134782.1:40264028-40274028 GCF_046742065.1 Oratosquilla oratoria
GTTGGAGTAACACCTCGCAGCGCAGCGATACTAAAATTATTTCAGCCCTGGGTGGGAGTCGAACCCGGACCGCCGTTGTGGCAGGCGAGAACTGTAACCACAGCGCCACGAGTGTGTGTGTGTGTGTGTGTGTGTGTGTGTGTGTGTGTGTGTGTGTGTGTGTGTGTGTGTGTGTGTGTGTGTGTGTGTGTGTGTGTGTGTGTGTGTGTGTGTGTGTGTGTGTGTGTGTGTGTGTGTGTGTGTGTGTGTGTGTGTGTGTGTGTGTGTGTGTTCAAATGGTGAAAGAACTTAACCAAAACGACACAAAATATGTCTAGCGAGATGACCTTGCACATTGGATACAATTTGAATTGTCTTTAATTTCATTCTGTGAAAAGTTGTGATGACGAAAAGCTGAGACTATACCGGTAAGTTCTCTCACTATCCTCTGTGTACACCTCACCACTTATCTGTCCCTAATACACACACGCACGCACACACACACACACACGCACACACACACACACACACACACACACACACACACACACACACACACACACACACACACACACACACACACACACACACACACACACACACACACACACACACACACACACACACACACACACACACACACACACACACACACACACACACACAGTGAGGTGCCCCACGTCGCCAGCGATAGAGCGATAGACAACCAACTCATGAGTTCTAAGTTCGTTCCTTTGTACTTCCCATGGACCCACGGATAATGACCCAGCATGGGTTTAGCCGATGTTTATCCAACCCGGACTTGCCGTGTTAGACTTATGACGCATTATTGACTCACCTGTGACTCTGCCACACTCGTGATTCGTCAACTTTGACTCAACGTTTTCTTGAATATGTTGTGACTCACTCCAGACCTCAGATCGACCTCGTCCTCGAGAGGTTGGTCTTATGCGATGGTCTCTTTTCCGCTGGAGTTTCCAGCGCTCAGAGACGTGAAGGTCCCTGGAAGGATAAACAAATTCCCGTTCCAGATTTCCATTCCGGATTCTCCTCTCGGAATGGACTGAAAACCCATACCACTCTCCCGTCTCTCTCTCTCTCTCTCTCTCTCTCTCTCTCTCTCTCTCTCTCTCTCTCTCTCTCTCTCTCTCTCTCTCTCTCTCTCTCTCTCTCTCTCTCTCTCTCTCTCTCTCTCTCTCTCTCTCTCTCTCTCTCTCTCTCTCTCTCTCTCTCTCCCTCTCCCCATGTCTCTCTATCTATATTTCTCTCTGTCTCTCTCTGTCTCTCTCTGTCTGTCTCTATCTATCTATCTATCTATCTATCTATCTATCTTGCTATCTCTCTCACTCTATCTGCCTCTCTCTCTCTCTCTCTCTCTCTCTCTCTCTCTCTCTCTCTCTCTCTCTCTCTCTCTCTCTCTCTCTCTCTCTCTCTCTCTCTCTCTCTCTCTCTCTCATTCTCATTACGCCCTCTTTTTGCCCCCCTCTCTCTCTCTCTCTCTCTATCTATCTCTATCTCTTTCTCTCTCTCTCTCTCTCTCTCTCTCTCTCTCTCTCTCTCTCTCTCTCTCTCTCTCTCTCTCTCTCTCTCTCTCTCTCTCTCTCTCTCTCTCTCTCTCTCATTCTCTTTACGCCCTATTTTTGCCCCCCCCTCTCTCTCTTTCTATCTCTCTCTCTCTCTCTCTATCTATCTATCTATCTATCTCTCTCTCTCTCTACAACATAACTACTCCCCCTACTCTCCGTCACTCCCCTTCCATAACTCTCACATTCCTCTTATCTTTCTGTGACCTCAACTACTCCCTTTTCCTCCGCCCTAAATACTCCCTTCCACTCTGTAACTCCAAGAACTCCCCTATTTTCTTTTGTCACTCCAATTATTCTTCATTAACTCCTCCCCTTCCCTCCCTCACTCCCTCACTCCCACACTTTCTTACAATAATTAAAGAAAATCCGACGACTCCCTCTCACTCCCACTTCCAGTGAACACAGACTCCCATTCTGTGGCTCTAAATTTTTACTCCCCCACCCGACTCCCACTCCCACTCCTCCTTCCCCTGGTACCCTATCAAGGACTCCTGGAAAGCAAGGTACTCTCATCCCCAAATCCCCACACAACACTTATGTTCTTGTCTCGTTTGCACTCACTCCCTACTCCCTACTCCCTAATTCCTACTCTCTACTCCCTACTCCATACTGCTCCATAGTCTTTGCTCCATCCAGTTTCCACACACTCTGTTTCAGACCCTATTCCTACTCCCTATTCCTACTCCCTACTCCCAACTCCTGTTCCCTACTCCCTACTACTCCCTATTCCTTGCTCCCTATTCCCCTACCTTTACTCCTACTCCCTATTTCTACTCCCTACTACTCCCTATTCCTTGCTCCCTATTTCCCTGCTTTTACTCCTACTCCCTATTTCTACTCCCTGCTCCTACCTAATCGCCATTCCCTACTCTTACTCCTCTTCATCATCATCCTTCTCTTCCTCCTATCCTTCTCCTCATCCTCATCCTCCTCATCCTCATCCTCCTCCTCCTCCTCTTCTTCTTCCTCCTCTTATTCCTCCAAATCTTCCTTCTATCATTCTTCTCATCCTACCCATCCTTCTACTCTTCTTCTTCTTCCTCTTCCTCCTCCTCTTCCTCCAAATCTTCCCTCCATCCTTCTCCTCATCCTATCCTACTCCTCCTCCTCCTCCTCCTCCTCCTCCTCCTGCTACTCCTCCTCACCTTCTATCCTTCTCTTCATCCTACCCCTCCTCCCACTCCTACTCCTGCTCCTACTCGTACTCCTACTCCTTATTCTCCTCCTCCTCTTCCTCCTCCTTCTTATCCTCCTCTTCTCCTCCTCCTCCTACTGCACTTCCTCCTTTATTTGGTCGAGTTTTCCATAACCAATTTCATTTATTTATTTATCTTTTTATTTTTCTATTTTTTTTATTATTTTTTTACAGCAACTCCTCTGTGGATTCCGGATCTCCTGGTCCTACCCGGAACCAGCCTCCGGTACCGGGGGGTGGGGGTGGGGGGTGGGGGGGTGTCCCTCGAATCCGGAAAACACGGAGGAGATTAACTACACCACGGAGATAACTGCGGTCGCTTGACCAACCAAACCCGTTTAGGATATTTGAAAGAATAGATCATCAGCATTTTAACCCGACATAACCTTAACCTAACCTCAACTAACTTGACCTAACCTAACGTTATCTAAGTTAACCTGACCTAACCTAAACCCTCATAACCTTAACCCTAACCTGAACTAACTTGACCAAACCTAACGTCATCTAAATTAACCTAACCTAACCCAACATAACTTTAACCTAACCTAACCTAACCTGGTTTAACCCAACGTAACGTAATCTAAGCTAACCTAACCTAACCTAACCCAACATAACCTTTACCTAACCTAACCTGAACCAACTTGACCTAACCTAATGTAATTGAAGTTAACCTGATTTAACCTGACCTAATCTAACCCAACCTAATCTAACCTAACCTAATCTAACCTAACCTAACCTAAGGAAGAAGAGGAGGAGGAGAAGGAAGAAGAGGAGGAGGAGAAGATTGAGATGAAGCTAGAAAAATGGAGGAGGAGAAGGAGGATAAGGATTAAGTGGAAGAGGAGGAGGAGGAGGAGGACTACTGAGGAAGGCTTGACAAATATGGCTGGGATTCGCCTCTTTGTAGTCCTCTTGATCCCTCCTCATCTTGAGACAACGGGCCGGGGGGGGGGGACCTCTCCCTCCCCCCTCTCCCCCCTCTCCCCCAACCCGGGATTAGTTTCCGACCATATCACACAACTGATGTCTCCACCTCCTCCTCCTCCTCCTCCTCCTCCTCCTCCTCCTCCTCCTCCTCCTCCTCCTCCTCCTCCTCCTCCTCCTCCTCCTCCTCCTCCTCCTTCACTCCCTCCAACACCAACACCACTTCCTTCACCAGACCCTCCTCCTCCGCCAACCCCTCCACCTCCTCCTGCTCCTCCACCTCTTCTTCCACTTCCTCCTCCACTCTCTCCAACACCACCTCCTCCAACACTTCCTTCACCACCAACAAAATCTCCAATACTTCCTCCTCCACCACCTCCAATTCTACCACTTCCTCCAACACCCCCTCCACCTCCTCAAAATCCTCCCACAACTTCCACCATTTCCTCAATCTTCCCCATCACCTACTCCACCCCTATCTCCATCTCCACCTCCTCCTCCACTTCCTCTATTCTTTCCTCCATTTGTGTTTAACGCAGCGCGTTTGTTTCCGCCTCATCTCTCATGGAGTCCGAGCTCTGCTTCCAGTAATTGCCACTTGCCCAGGCTGTCCTAACACAGAGGGCAAAGGTGAAGGTGACGGGGGGGGGGAGAGAAGGAAGAATGAGAGAATGAGGACAACGAAAATGGGAAGAGGAAGGAGGAAGAGGAGGACCAAGGGAGTTAAACGATATACTGAGAGAGAGAGAGAGAGAGAGAGAGAGAGAGAGAGAGAGAGGGGGGGAAATGAAATAGAGAAAAGTAATGAAAGACTCGGATGAAGATAAGGTGGAGGGGAGAAGGAGGAGGGGGAGTAAGGCAGGGAGTGGGTAAGGGGAAGACAGAGGGGAAAGGGGAAATGGGAGGGGCATCTGGTGGGAGGGGAGACAAGTGGTAACGAAAGGGGAGTGAGGGGAGGGTGGCAGGGGGGAAGGGGGAAGGGGGAAAGGGGAGGGAGGGAAGGGGGGAAGTGGGAAGGGGGAGTTAACCACGTAATGGGCGATTCAGTGGTTAACGAGCAGTTGGTAACATTTGCCGCTCGTTTGACGGCCCACGAAACACCACCAGGCTGAGGGGGAGGCGGACGGGGAGGCGGGACGGGGAGGCGTGAGGGTGCGGAGTGGAAAAAGGAAAAGGGGGAAGAGGAGGATGAGGATGAGGAAGGAAAAGGAGCAGGAAAAGGGGAAGAGAGAAGAGTATGAAGAGGAGAATGAGAACAAAGGAGGAGGAGAGGAAGAAGGAGGACGAGGAGGAGGAAGATAAGGAAAAGTTGGAAATACGAAGTAAATGAGGATAATAGGGAGGAAAAGTAGGTGAAGAAGAGGGAAGAGGAGGAGAGGAGGAGAAGAAAGAAGAGGAAATAGAGAAGAAAGATAAGGAAAAAGACAAGTAAGAGAAGGAGGGAGGAGAAGGAAGAGGACGAAGACAAGAAAGAGGATTAAGAAGAGGAAGGAAGAGGAGAAAAATGAGGACGAGAGGCCGGAGGAGGAGAAGGAGGAAGGGAATGAGGAGAAGAAGGAGGATCAATAAGGAAAATAAAATAAAAATTAAGATAAGAGAGAAAGGAGGGAAGGAGGAGGAGGAGGGAGAGAAAACTGAGGACAAGAGGCCGGAGGAGGAGGAGGAAGAAGAGAAAACTGAGAGTGAGAGGCCGGAGGAGAAGAAAGAAGAGAAGGAGGAGGAGGAGGAGGAAAAGAGGAGAAGGAAGAAATGAGGAGGATGAGGAGGAAGTTCTGGGAAAGACCTGAGGATTTCATTCACCTGAAGAGTCTCAAGAGGTCCCTGACGCTGACCAGGATCAAATATGTAAAGATTTTTTTTTAATAGCAACTCTGAGACATCACGTTGGAACACCCCCCCCCCCCGCCATATGTCTCATAGGAAACTTCATCAAGACAGCCTCCATCTTAGATCCATCAAGTCTCACCTTCGCCCAAGCAACAGGACCTTCGAGGTGCCGGTGGAAGAAGATGACTTCCGAAGGTCTCCTGCAGAAGACGACTTCCGGAAGTGCTTGCTTCCTCCTGTAGTAGGCAACCTCGGCTGTTCCTTGGGGAAGACGGGACACTGCCATCCGCCTTCTTCTGCAAGTGTTTTGGCGTCTTCAGACCTCAACTGCAGATGACGGATCTCTTCGATTTTGATTTGAAACAGACTCTTTTGGTCTCCACACTCGTCACTCAAAAATTTTACTCTTTCTTTTTCCACTGAAAAAGATAGACTTGTGGGTTCATGAGTATCTAAGTGGGGCATCGTCATCATTATCATTGTCATTATCATTATCATTATCATCATGACCATCTTGACCATCATGACCATCATCATCATCATCATCATCATCATCATCATCATCATCATCATCATCATCATCATCATCATCATCATCATCATCATCATCATCATCATCATCATCATCACCATCACCATCATCATCATCACCATCATCATCATTATCATCACCATCATCATCATTATCATCATCATCATCATCATCACAACCAGCCATCTAAGTCATCGTACTTCGTACAACGGATTGACCCAAGTCATAAAGAGGCAGCGGAGACAGTGAGACTCTCATTCGGGTTTCCAAAATGGAGAGACTGTGGCGACCATCTTCATTTGCCACAGTATAGAGCATTAAGACAAAATTGATTAATAAGACCTGTGAGGCTCGATGCTCATTCAGGGGCCCCCGCGGGCGACTTCGGATCTTGACTCTGACGTCGTCGTCGTCGTCGTCGGTTCTGTTGAGTTGTAACGACTTTTAATTAACGACAAATCAGAAAGAAAAATAAAATTGTAGATGACGCAATGTGATTTTATTCGGGTGAAGTGTCTATCAAGACGATTATGTTGGTGTTTATGTTCATGTTTTTTATTTTTATTCTGGAGGACTGGGAAAAGCCTCACGCAAAGAATCATAGTCATCTTTGATCCCCACATAGATTCTTTAGTCAGTTAGTGAGTTTAGGAATAGAATCAGGGCCTACAGCCGCCTTACGCGACAAGATCGGACAGAATACGTATAAGGAGAGGAGAAGAAAGGAAGAAGGAGAAGAGAAGAAAGAAAGAGGGAGAGAATGGAAAGGAGGAAAGAGGAGGAAGAGAAATATTGTTAAGAGAACTGCGAATGACCGGAGGGGGGGAGAGGGGGAGGGGGGAGAGGGGGAGGCATTAAGAGGCAGATCGAAGAGTGCAAGAGTCAAGGGTTCTCTAGAGGAGTCATAGGAGGTCTTCTAGAGCCTCTAGAGAGGTGTAGAGAAGGGTGGAAGGTGAGTTGGCTAGTTGGAGGGGGAAGGGCCATTGAGACGAAGAAGTTGATGGAGTTACACGGACCAACAAGCAGCAAGAGACCTATTGGTCCTTACATGGCTGTTTAGGTACCTAACACACTTTTTATTAATATATGAAGGTCTTCATCGAACTCACTTCGATAAAGAGTTCTTGCCTCGCGAAGGACCAAAAGGTCGTCCGCTTGTTTGTTCTTCCGTGTGGTGTCCGACCAGAATAGCCTCAGCTTATCTGGAGATCTTCCTGTCGCCAGATGATTTTATTCAACAAAGGTTTATCATTTTCGATTGAAGGGATGTGACATATCTGTATGAAATGGTTTCCCCTTTCTCCTCCTCCTCCTCCTCCTCCTCCTCTTCCTCCTCCTTTTCCTCCTCTTCCTCCTCTTCCTCCTCTTCCTCCTCTTCCTCTTCCTCCGCTTTCTCGTTCTTCTTGTTATCCTTCTCCTCCTCTTCCCCCTATATCCCGTTCTCTTCCTCATTCTTACTCTTTCTTCTAGTTCTCATTTTCCTCTCCTCCTCCTTCGCTTCTCTTCCTCCTCCTCCTCCCCTCTTCCCCTTCCTCCTCCTCCCCCTCCTCCTCCTCTTCCTTCCTCCTCCTCCCCCTTTTCCTCCTCTTCCTTCCTCCTCCTCCGCCTCCCCCTTCCCCCTCCTCCTCCTGCTCCTGGTCCCTGTATGTGTCATCCGGACTCTCGTCGTGGCGGCGTCGGCCTGTGAAATGGCGACAAACTTGCCGGAAAATTGCAGGAAATACTTTCAGAATACAAACACACACGGGGCCGGCTGCGGTCGCGTGTGGGGGGGGGATAATGGGGGTGGGGGGCATAAATTTGGGGGAGGAGTGGAACTGGAGGATTAAATTGAGAGTGTTAGAGGTCCGTGCTAAAGGGGGGAGCCATCCATATTCGGGAAAGGTTGGGGGGGATAATTTTCCTGAGGGGGGGGGATTAAATGAAGCATTGTGGGTGAGAAGGACTGGTTTCCGATTGGCTGGATGGGAGGCATAGGGTATAAAATCTTTGTATGGGGGAGGGATAGATTTAGGGGGAGAAGACAATAAGGGGTTAAATGAAAAATTTGTGGGTGGAATTGGTGATGGGGGAAGTGGGGGGGAGATGTTAGGATGGTTAGGGCAAATATATTTTTGAGGGGAAGGGGGGTTGGGGGAAGAGGGATTGGGGAGAATAATGGGCAGAGATCTTGAGTCTTTGGATAGTGACTGGGGAGAGGGGGGGGAGAGGGAAGTGGGGGGAATAGTTTCCCTTAAATAACTTATCGGAACGAAACCATCCGTGAGTAGCTCACTTAAGTTATGACTTGAGTCGTCACTTAACTTCTAAGTTATCACTTAAGCTGTTTATTGAAGTTACTTTGAACTGAAAAAGACATCTGGTGGCAGCCATGATGAAGACATGTAAGTCATATTCGGTGAATCCAGTCTCCCTTTCGTCATACGATTTTATTCTAATCAGGTATCAACCTCGGACTCGAACCCCCCGTGGCTCACTTTACTTAGTGCCAGTGTAAAATGGAATTTGGACGACCCTTTAAATTAGACCCAGGGTCCATTTTCTATAGCGGAAAATGGACCCCCTATAGAAAATGGACCCCTTGCTAAAATATGTAACTGTCATTAGGTTAGGTTAGATTAGATATTTTAAAAACAATACTTATTAATAAATCTTAATGTGTTTCCTGTTTATAAATCAAATAAACCTTTCTCATATATTGAGTGTGGGGGGGGGGTCCATTTCCCATAGGGGGATAGTTCTTCTTCAACTGCGGAAAATGGACCCCAGGGTCCATTCTTTATGGGAGTCCATTTTCTATGGAGATCCATATTCTATATCACACCAACAGGTGATTCCATTCAGGTCGAATGATGACCCTCGACTTGAGGTGGACCTTGGACATCGAGAGCGACCTGCTGAGGAAGTTGATGTACTCCAAGTACTCAAGTACTGAGAATAGAGTACTTGGTACACAAGTACTATAGTACTTACAGTAGTAAAGTACTCCATACACTTGAGTACAAAGAATGACGTACTTTGTGTACTTAAGTACACTTATATTCCTGTATCATGAGCCCAGGGGGGAGGGGGGAGGGGAAGGGGCACTTACATTAATTAAATTGTATGCCGACATCTAAATCAAACAGAATGGTCGTTAACCTAACCTAATCTGACCTAACCTAACACAATCTAACCTAACCTAACCCAATCTAACCTAACCTAACCCAATCTAACCTAACCTAACCCAATCTAACCTAACCTACCCTAAACTAACTCAATCTAACCTAATCTAACCTAACCCAATCTAACTTAACCTACCCTAACCTAATCCAATCTAATCAAATCCACCCTAACCTAACCCAATCTAACCCAACCTATCCTAACATAACCTACCCTAACCTAACTTAATCCAGTTAAACCTAACCTACCCTATCCTAACCCAATCTAACCTAATCTATCCTAACCTACCCTAACCTAACCCAATCTAACCTAACCTACCCTATTTTAACCTAACCTAACCAAACATACCCCAACCTAATCCAATCTAACCTACTCTAACCTGACCTAGCCTAACCCAATTTAACCTAACCTAACCTAACCCAACCCAATCTAACCTAACCTAACCTAGTCTAACCCAATCTAACCTAACCTAACCTAACCTAACCCAATCTAACAACCTAACCTAACCTAACCTAACCTAGTCTAACCTAACCTAAGGCAAGATCTTGTTCTGAGGAACTTTAAAGAGGAGGAGGGGGAGAGGAGGAGAGG
The DNA here is from genome assembly GCF_046742065.1 of Oratosquilla oratoria. NCBI lineage: Eukaryota > Metazoa > Arthropoda > Malacostraca > Stomatopoda > Squillidae > Oratosquilla > Oratosquilla oratoria. The sequence continues at coordinate 40,273,825 of NC_134782.1, forward strand.
AAGAGAGGAAGAGGGAAGGGGAGCGAGGGAGTGGAGAGGAGGAGAGGGGAGACGGGGAAGAGGAAGAGAGGGAGAGGGGATGGTGGGGAGGGAAAGGGGGCGAGAGGGGAGAGGGGAAAGGGAGAATAAGGGAGGGAGGGGGAGTGGGAGTAGGTTCGAGCACCAGACGACAGGGGAAGAAAATTTCTAAAATCGTACAGTTAC